>NC_089861.1:13920500-14244500 GCF_036373705.1 Amia ocellicauda | reverse complement strand
AGGTTTCCATGCCAAATCACCTCTTTAACATGATGCTGCTGGATGTGTATATCTCATCATCATTATCATCAACCTTTATCAATCTACTGCTGGCCACCTCTGTTTAGTAGATTCACAGATGTAAGGACAAAGATATGATGATTTCTTAGCAAAAAGTTAGTTAAACAAAAACGTACTTATGGAATTTCTGACTGTTAGTATGTTTTTTCTTCTTTTTGAATTCTTTAGGCAGAACGTTGAGTTTGCAGTAACTTGGCACTTCTCAGTCACGGTCTCTTTTAGGACAGGATGTTAGATTTGCACCTGTGCTTAGTCATTTCAAAGGAAGCACTAAGCCAAAGGCATATTTTGTGGAATTCAGTCTGCTTTTAACAGTTGATGATAGCTAGAGATCACTCACTGTCGTGCAAACGCTTCTTGTTAATGGTCAAGGAGTATATCCCTATAACAAAAACGTTTTAGTCACTCATGTTTAAGTTTTTTCCATCACCAGTACAGCAATCCAAATTTCAAGCTTGGTTCTTCCCTAAACTCAGCAGAATTCCAATTACACTTTGTACTTTGACTTACTATACTGACATCTTTTAAAATTTCAACATCGTCAAACATATTTCTTGACTATTTACATTGTCAATATAAGAGGAAATAGCATGACTTCAGTATCAAATGGAGCTTTTTTCACTTTTATCACATCAGTACATCCTCTAACAAGTTGTGAAGACAAAAAAACTATTATGAAAGCATATAAAATAATGGCCATTTAAATAAACAAAATTAATTATTGTTCTCAACTGATCTCTGTCTGTATTGGTAAGTACAATATTTCCCTATTCCTTTAAAACAAGGCTACAACATTATTTGGTATGAAAGGTTATTTGTTCAACAGTGGCCAACATGTATGGTATACCATTCACACTAAACCTTAAAGGTCCACTTGAATATTTCCTTGACAGTTCACACTATAAACTGCACCGATCTCCCATCATTTATGATAACATGTAGTCCCCTCAAGGTAGCCAGGAAAATGTTTGTGCCATACTGACAATTTACAAATGATTAATTAGTGCTACATCAGAAATAATGAAACTAGCTATGGCAATTTTGCCCTTTGTGTATTGTTTCAGAGGGACCACAATGTGCAGGTAGCAACATGCCTGCTACTGCTGATCATTACCAAGGTATGTCATTGAAGTCATGTACAAACAGACCCCTTAATCAGAAACTTGTTTAATAGCAAATTGGATTTCATTGCCACAAGAGAGCATATTTAAATGGAGGTTAAAATTACATGTTAATTAAAAGCAAATCTAAACTACCACTCCTTAATTACATGATGGATTAATATTTGTTTCAGACAATTGTGAATTGTGTTTCCTTCCTGCTACAGAAGTGAAGAAGAGGTTGCTTCTCTGTAAATAGTAATAACTTATATATGTTTATTTTCCATGAAACTTGCATTAGAATATAAGCACTGTTCCTCTATCAGTCTGTTACAATACAAGCTGGTCTGCAAGGGAGTGGAACTTCCCTATGAGCTGTAAATAGCAGAAACAGTGTTTTGTATCCTGTCTTTTTTTTTACATCAGGCTGCTCAAACGTGTTTCTTCTGTATGTATTGAGAAATAATTACTTTGAACGCAATTTTACATAATGTAAGGAGCCTTGTAAATCTACAGCATGCAATTATTGATTTATGACTGAACCAAAGTAGGAATTACTTGGTGGGGGGGTCTCCTTTTTTTATTTCCTTTTATACCATTCCAATTAGAAACAGCCCATCTCTAATCAGCTGAGTTAATTGCTAAAACCATTGTGCTAACAAGTGTAGGAAGATAACACATCATAAGAAATGCGCAATGCCAAGCAATGCACTTCTGTTTACAGTGCAAGTCACCAGCTCAAACAGCAGAGCTACAACATCATGGGAAGGATGTATGCAGCTCTTATTGCTAACACTGTCTGCTCAGACTGGATTAGGCTGCCTCATTTGTATACTTGAATCAATACACAATCAAGCCCAAATGATTATTTTTTGCACATTTGCTCGCATGGATGTTTCTCTGACCCATTGTTCATTGTGGATTGATTTGCTGGCTTGACACCTTTACTTCCAGTAGCTGGAAGGGAAACAGAAGCCAGTAAAGATGATCTATGGGCCTGAGAGCTAAGAGAACGTTTTCTCTGAATGCGGAGTCAATGCATTCGACACGTGATTACCATGGCATTTCCCTGACACCTCACTCTTCATGCTGTGGTCTGCTATCGGTTTGATTAACAGGGATTTGTAATGCAACCTGGAGTGCCATCAAAGTGAGATTAATTTTCCTGCTTGTCTAGCTTCAGGAAGGACGGTATGGGGGATTAGTATCGGGGGAAGGGGCTGTGGTATGGGGAATGTCTGAGCTGGTATTGTGTTTAGTGAACTGTTCTTGGTGGGAGGTAGCCTAACTCTATCTAGTTTACCTAACCATAGAAATTCCACTTAACAAAGTGAGTGTACATGTATCACACTGTACATGTAAAGCACAATGCTTAATTTTACATATTTATTTTCAGTCATGGTTGTGATGTCAGATTTAAACTTTGATATCCAAAACCGTTGACCCACCAGTGCTGTTTCAGGATGAAACGCAACAATCTGGGAACCTGGTTAGCACATTTTTCCATCCTGAGTGTTTGTCATTTCAAGATGGACAACAATATAAGTTTCATCCAGGAAAATGCTGATAAAAGATCATATTTCCTATTATTCTGTAATTAGTCCATCTGCTCATGTGAAGAAATTGTAATATGCTTAAGCTTTTAACACAATGCAATATGATTTGAAAAAAGATGGTTGCTTTGATACAAAATTAATGTCAAGATGTATACCCTTCCATTTGAACATAGAATGAAAATAACTGTTGTCAGATATAAGCAAATGTAAAATTGATAACAGATACCAGTTTTACTGATAAAGTGTTCAAACCAAAGAGGACAACTGACTATATGGACAGCTTTAATAGTTTTATAATAATATATTAGATTTCTGCAATTGTCGTTTGTGTTGTTCATGTTTTCCAGATATTGATTTCATTGTATTGTTGTGCTTTTTGTGAGTCAGTGTTTTGTTTGCTTACAGTGAAGGAAGCACTGTGCAATTGCTGTCATTCCTGGGCAATTATAAAATCCTCTTTCTATCCCCGGCTTTCACCTGTCACACCTCTCAGAGGATCCTGTGGAGCCACACAAAAGAACAACAATTACAGTCAAAAGGATGGAGAGACAGGCTGGCATATTATTCCATTTAGCAGTGAAGAGATGTGCCACCTACTAAATATAGAGTTCTTTAGCTGTCTATCAGAAACCATTTGAATGGCTAGAACAGGGTGCACTGTTTTGAGAGCCATTTATACAATAAAATGGAGTACAATCTTTCAAATAAATCATATGGTAATTACTATGAAATGCTTTCAAACCATCAGCTATATATATATATATATATATGTCTGTGAGCTGTAGCAGTACCCATATGTTAAAGCATCCTGTCACCTACTGAGGATTGCATTCACAACCCATCGTTTCATTTGTGTACCCTACTATATTTTGGGTGAATCTTAGTTCAGATCATATTTTAAAGCGGTATAAAATGGACACAACGATACCCCTACCACTGACTTTCAAAGCAAAATCTGTGCATATGAGAGCCCTAAATAAAATGTGCTAACAGTAAAGGTTAAGTTACCATCACGCTCGTGGATTATGAAAATGGTTTAAAGTTTCCAACCAGGCCTTTATGGTGCCTTATTTTATACCACTGGATTGCAATTGGATATCATTGGCAACTGTTGTATTATTTATATCAGCATATTATGTTTGTTTTTTGTTTTTTTTAATGGTATTCTCCTTTCTAACTAATTTAGTCCTTCTGTTTAAGTCTGAGTGCTACATAGGCTACATACGTATCATACCTTATAAAGAAATTCACTATTTTATAGCTGCTATGTACACAAAATAAACAATACAGAATCAATCCAGAGGTGCTGCCAAAAAGCTTTATAGAAACTCTTGACATGAACATTTTTAAAACTGCAGGAGATTTCCAGATACTCTATACGTTTTAGTTTATGTGCTGTTGCAATATTGGACTGTTTAACATGTTTAAGCCCTTTACCGTTTGGGATATTATTCAAGAGAAGATGTTTTAACTTACCATGCCTACATGAGAAGGGCTTAGAATAATACTCTATGGATATTTTACTGAAGCACTATTGAGAGATTTAAGCAAGTGCTACTTAACAAGCTCAGCTTTACAACAATCATTAATGTCTCGCTGCAGGTGGTAGAAGTACGACATGTTAATCTGCCATAACTTTTTCGAGCTGCATCTCTGTGAGTTGGGCTTGGCAATCATCTCTGCAGTGTAAATATTCCTAGCACCATAATAACTCTGATTATCTCATGATATCACATTGCAGACAGCCTTGTCATTTATCAGCCAAGCAGAGCATTAAATACACATTTAATATGTGTATAAATTTCACATTTGCAAGTCACTGATTTTCAATATCCACCAGATGAATGTCTCTTACGAGCTTGAACAGCATTCTGCACGGATAGGTGAGGGAAAGTAAGAGCAGTTTAACAGTGAATGTTTCCAACAAATGTGTTTACCCAATAAAAATAGTAGCATTTCAACCATGCAACCTATGATATGACAAAGGAATCAAGGAAAAACAACAGTATTGGAAATTGTTGATTGTCTTATCTTTGTTAATTGGGAAAGCTGGAACAACTTCATGTTAATATTTATGTAGTACAAATGTGTTGTCGTTTTTCAATAATGTGGATATCAGCTGTGATGACGTTTGTCTAGGAACACAGAGTCCACAAATAACAGGCTGCCTTATGTGTTTCTTTTAAAAATACTGGAGGGTTAGATTTTTAGTGTAATCATATAATTATTTTAATTTATTCATGTTTTTTTGCAGGTTCAACCTGCGCTACTAAACAATATATATATTGAAGTAAATATCTTTAACCATACAGCTTTTAAATCCATTGTTTTTACTGCTACATGCACACATATTGTAGTTAGATTCACTTTTTAGGTTTTTCTGAGAAGGCACAGTTATCATGAAGCAAGCAAGTTCTAAGTAATAGTAAGGAGGCACCGTGTGAAACAGCAAATCAGGTGCGATATTTAAAACATCAACATGAAAGAAACTTTTTCAGCTGGTGTCACAGGACCTCGATTAATGCTACTGTTGGACTGCTCTGCCTAAAATAACAAAATTACTAAACATTGCTAATATCTGAAAGCAGCCTTTAAGTTTCCAACCTCTGGCATTAAATTGAAATATCTTACCTTCCAAATGCATACATGTTGAATAGTTGTTGGATTGGTCTAGGGTCCTATTGAGAAACACAGAAAAAAGAAGAATAGCCACAAAGTTTTGCTCCTATACCACCTGGTTTGGAGGTGATTAATAATCTAGTGGGCGAACTTGAAAACCCTGTGATCCCATTGACAAGGATAATTGAGGAGACTTGACAACCCAATAACAAGGATAATTCGGTCTGGCTCTGAGCATATTATTTTCCAATAAGTGTACACTTTCGTGTCAATGAGCCAGCCTTGTAAAGCTAATTTCCACTGACATTGTCAAAACGGAAAGAGGGGACAGGACAGGACCATTGTGGGGTTTGACTGCAAAGCTGCCCACAAGGAAGGAATGTGAGTATGTGAGAGGCAGTAATTAAAGATTTATGTTTTGTTTTTACAGGAACCATTTATTTTACCTGTATAAAACTCCAGGTTCACAGACAGGACAAGAGCCAGAAAGACTGGGGGGAAAGAGCAGCTATATGACCTCTTACAAGACCACATGTTTATAGAACTTTATAGAATATCAAGGAACGTGAAATGGAAACTTTGAAAAGGCCAGCTACTGATTTCTCTCTTCCATAGATAGAGTTTTTTTGGTAACTGATTTACAGGCACTTGGGAATCTGAGACTAAATATACAGTGTATTCTGTGAGGACTTGGTTGTGTTTGAAAGTTAAAGTTGAGGTGAAAAAAAATGATTTAATCAGTTGTCGTCCTTTGTGAAACAAGAGAAGAGTGACTTTTTCTCTGAGCTGTTACTGAAAGCTTAGGGGCTAAAACTGTTTTGAGTATTGTATGTCATAATTTAAGGTACACATAACAGACCTCAATTTCAGTTTTATGTAGATGTATTAAGTGTTATTACTTTGGGGTCTACAGTGGCTTGGAACTAATCGCTTTTATTTCCATAATTCCATCTTGTAAGCCTAAAGGTATCTGTTTTCATGCAGTTTTCCAAACAATCAATGACATTTCTGAAGGATCATTTGTTTTCTGCATCTGAAGTATATGTTTCTTTATTTATTAATATACACAGCAGTATAGATGATCTTTATTTTATTTGTAAAAAAGGGATTGAAGCAATTTCAGCTTCTATTTAATGATATGCATTAGGCTGTGTAAAATGTGGTTATTTAGTCGTTTGTCAAAATGCTTGACATGTGGCTAGACTAAAAATTAAGAAAATCTTGTCAGGTGTTTAATTGGTGCATTTTCCTTTCACGTGCTATCTGTTGGTTTAAAACATTTCAACACAGCAATTTTGGAAATAAAGCTATTAGGGCTGACTTAAAGTTTCTGATCCCTCCCATATCCTCAGGTACTTTGACCACTGAATGGCAGTGCATTCATTTCCCTGTAATAGTCCAGTGAAATATTGTAGCTGTCAGTTAATATACTTAAGTAACAGGCATGCTGAAAAACTATCATTAGAGAAATCCTATCCAGTGCTATTTGGCACAGAACAGTGTTGATTTGGCATTATATTCCGGGAGAATCTCTTTTTAATAAGATTAATTTGGGGTTACATGGCAACCAGGCCATTGATCAAAAGTTTGAGTAGACAAGGCTAGTTTAATTTTCATTTTGTACCAGTGGTTGGTTGTTTGAATCTTTTGCGGGTGGTAAACTCAGCATATAAATTAACATAAATGAATATGCTCCCAGTTCTCTACATTTGCCTCAGTCAAGCATGGACTTTTAACTGTATCAATTATTTCCCTGTAATGTTTATTTATAAACTGTGCTTTTATTATTATCATTATTTTTGCTTAAATTATCAAATATTTACTGGCATTGAAATGATTGAATCCAGTTATCCAAATGGGAAATGTAATTTTGTCTGGTATTCAGATTTATATTTGGTTACTTGGGAGGGCAGTGTCTGTTTACCATACTTGTATTTCACCAGGGGGAAGTCCTCACAATTTGATTCCCATTTCCCCTGGAGTGTAACTAGATAGGATAAACATTTATAAAGAAGATACGTATGTGACTGTCAGTTTTGCTTGGTAAAAACTAAAATAATTTCCAATGCGTCCTTTGTGGCCTATGTGTTTTCACCGGTTAATCTCACTGGTATTTTGGTAACCCAAAAGGATTTTGCTACTTATGCAAAAGAGATTTCCAACAGAAAATAATGAACGCCCAGTTTATGCTTTCCCTGCTACTTTTTCTGTATTATTTGGCTGTGTATAGATTATTCATAGTTCAAAAGTGATGGAATTGGTATTTAATTGATTTAATCTATTTATTTATTTTTCATTTGCTGTCGTGGAATGATTTTCAGCTAAGTGCAGGACAGATTTGCCATGAGAGGAAAAATCAGGTGTAAAAATAGCAGGTCTGATTTTTGTCTTGTAATTACCACATTGCTCGCTGACTCAGAATACCCGGACTGTGCATTTCTCGCACAGAGAGTTTGTTGCGGCTGATGGAATCTGTTATTTCTGTCCTGTTGTTTTATAGGTGGGTGGGCCTGATTTAAAGGGCGCTGATGTGTTCTGATTCCCAGGGTAGAGTAAACAGGTGGTGTCAAGGATCAGCAACTTTATTTCTGTACACCCTTTTTGTTTTTGATGACCTCTTGCATTTTTAACATGCAGAAAGATAAAGCTGTTTTATAAAGTAGAATTAAGGGGGGAACCTTGATTGAAGGATGTGTGCTCTAGCTTACTGGTGTGAACCCAAGCTCAACCAATAGAAACTAATAATTCTTAATGGTAGCAAACAGTACGCCATGTTCTTCTGGTTGTAGGATCTTAACCTTTTAACTTAGTAGAAATTCCTCTACATGATCTTCCCTGTAGGAACCAATGTTAACAGTAGGAAGGGTATCCATGCTATAGATGATGCTAATGGCTCTGCTGTTTATGTTCAGTAATCACAGTGCATTGTTGTGAATGTTATGAAGCCTTGAAAACTAACAAAAGAGTGTGGCCTTTGGATCTCCCAGTTCAGTGTAGGATTGTGGCTGATTACAAATTGGATTCTCTGAACTTTGAGATTAGAAAAGGGAATTATTAATGATTTTATATGTTCATTCTCAGTGTAAGGAAGAGATGGTTGTAGTCTTTACGTATATTATAAATTCATACTTTAGTGAAAGTAATTGCAGAATGTATTAAAGAAAAGTTAAAGAATGCCCACTTTGTTATTTTACAGTTCATAACAAGGTTTATCAAAGATAAGAAAAACATACTTCATGGTGCGTAATCTGTGCTTAATCTTATTGATATTGTAACTAAAATGTATTAAAGAATGTATGACAACATTCAGTAATAGGATTATAAGAAATATATGGCATTAGCTTAGATCTGTCATAACTTTCAACACAATACAAAGAAACAAATGGCAACATGTCAGCACTCACTTATTATAACTGCATTGCAGTATGAATCTGATGCATTGACTTGCATTAACCTACACCTTTTGCTATAGAGCAGACAGCCTGTCTATAAAGTGGGAGTTGGGTTTCAGAATCACAGTGCCTGAAAAGAGGCTATAAAGTTGCATCTTTTCTCCTGCTTAATCCTCTGAAGGAATTATTTTCTTCTTTCCTTATATATATATATATATATATATATATATATATATATATATATATATATATATATATATATATATGCATTACTTTGAATCAACTGTGTAGAGTTTTAATCTGACTTTAATTCATTCCTTGGTAAACTGTACCTGTGTGAAGTGTATTCACTTTTGGTTTAAATATGCAACACACAATTTCTGCCATAAAAATACAATAATGCTCAAAACACAAGTAAATCATAATATAGAATAATACAGGAATAAGTCTACCTTGCATGTATACCCTTAACTACAATACTAGTTTTTGAATTATACAGATTCTTCCAGAGCTGCATACCATTGCCATCACTCGCCTGCTGATTAACATTTTAATAAATAAAGATAAGCTAAGATAACTCTAATTCTAAGCATTTCAAACAGTTTATCTACTGGTACCACAAATGTATGTGCAAGGTCAGCATCAAAAGTGAAACAATGTCACAATTGTTCACCTCTAATTTAACTAATTTAACTCTTTTGAAGGTTGAGATAATTACGTCTCAAGATCTGGATTTCTAATTCAGAATTGTCAATGAAGTAACAATGTACACATTCAGCACCAAGAAGGGACCCCCGGGACAGAAAAATAACTGTAATACCAACCCATAACAGACAGTGTATCCCAACTCATTCAAATGCTCTACACACTTCAATGAGCAGACACATATCTATACAATTTTCTGTATGATCAAAGATTTGCACAAGTGTTACTAACTAGTCTATATTTATGTGGATGTAATCCAAATGAGCAGAAATCCTTCTTTAATTAATGGATAAAGTATATGTGTTAGATCCTCAAATACAATCTATGGCCTGGCTGATGCCCATGGAGATGATGGTTCAGCTTTGTGTGTTTAATTTGATGTGGAACATCCATCACTGACCGTTGATTTCTTTGTACATTTTCACACCTTCTTTTGTTTCACACTATTTTTACAGGAGGGAGGGAGTTTATCCAGGCAGGATGGTAATCCGATAGCAATGGGCAAAGCAATTGTCATATATTAGACTCAGTTGGGAGGCAGATAGTATTGCAGTATGGCCTTAACTTCTAATGGCTTTGCTTTTTTAAGCATCTTGGCCATCTTTATTGGTCAGCCTAGTTGTGAGAGATTTCTGCTATATTTATTTCCACATAATTAGGAACGAGGGGTGTGTACTGAGGTTACTGACTGTATATTAATAAATTAGTTAGGAAGCTTAAAGCTAGTATGGGGATTTGTGAAGTACCAACATGTTTTTCAGACAGGGTTCATGGATATGTGACAAATAAAGTAGTATTGATTCCACAGCTGAACCCCGCATAGATGTGATAGGTGAGGTTGGAAGATTGCACCACCATTTTGCCTCTGAAAAATAAACACATTTTACATGATAAAAGCTCAGTTAAGGGGTGCACTTGTTTACGTTTGCATCCAAAACATTTTATCCCCTCCAACTGGGCAGAAATGGGCAGATCTGGAAGTTCAGTGTCAGAAGTCATGTTTCAGGTCCCAATTAAGATGAGCTTGTAGTTCCATGAGAGATCCTTGTAGCACCTGCTAGTATTTAACCTCAGTGCAGCCACAATCCTATGACCTACTACATTAAACAGCACATCTCGGATTTAAAGCTTAGTGACAAGGGCTGCAGTAATTCATTAAAGTGGTCATCTTGCAATCGAGAAATAAAGCAGAGATTTGTGTTTAAGCAAGAAACAAAATTGTCGTTTGCACTATTTGAAAGAAACGCATTCAATACAACATGTAAAAAGCTGTAGGTAATTAACAAAAATAAACTTTTATTCTGAAATGATTGTTCTTAAATCAGAGGGGAATTAAAAACAAACTGTTTTGCTATTACACCTGGTGTGAATTCCTAGCTGTTAAAAAGCCATTGGGTTGCAACTGATCCCCCACTATTTGGTCATGGTTTGTCTGTATAAAGGAAACACAGACCATGACTAATGTAGTTGACTTGAATGCAGTGGCTATCCACATGTGTCTGCACCACTAGAGGAGCTCTGCCTCTGCCCAGGAGCCTAGCAACCCTGATATTTAGCCAGATACTACACCTACACAAGGGCTTTTTTGGCTGCCTCTTCAATGTATACATATAGCACAACATTCAACATACTGTACAATATCTGTGTGCAATTATTGGATGGGTAGGGTTTTAACTAATGACAAGTTTAAAATGGGAGCAGAAGTTGTTATTTTAACCTTCACTATGTCAGTTGTGACAGTGCTTGTCAGAAACATACTTTCCTGACTTCCAAATGCATTTTCAGCTTCTTTGATGCTCATGTTCTGTGGACACAAATATTAAATTGAATATCAGTCTTTAGCACAATTAAATAAATGGATACTATAATGGAGACACCAACCCAAACACACAAGGGTCTTTTACATTAGTGAATAAGCACAAACAAGCCCTGACAAGTGCCTTGTGAGCAGAATAAGAATGAAAACTGCGACGTTTTCATTGACACCATACAGAACATGTTTAGATCGCTTTTAGGATGGTTCAAGAGAAAAGCTGGAGATGGAACTTAACAGAGTTTATTCTAAAGTGGAATGAACCAATAAAATAGTTTTCGAAACGCCAGTAATTCAGTTGTACCCAAAGGACCTGAGCTTTCTGTGGCTTGCCAGTTTATGTGCTTTTCCCAACAACTATTAAGTAATATTCCCCAGATAAAACATTCAAAATCATTTAAGATGCGAAGTGTGTTTCATAGGTGCTTACTTCCTGACCTGCCATGGCCTATTCCCGCATTATAAACAGAAAACTCCTGGGAAGAGAGAAGTGTCTCCTTCCTGCTCAGGTCCTTTGACCTTTGCTTCCCTTCCTAGGTAGAGCTAACTAAAAGGTCACTTGGTCCTAATTAGAGGGTACACAGTGATTGCAGGGAGTGGGCAGAGTCATCTAAAGCTCAAAGTATCCTTCCCCACATTCTCAGACAGAGCATGTTCCTGCAGAGAGACTCGGCCTTGTCCCCCAGGGTCTTACCTGCAGGGAGTGCCAAAGGAGACAAGCATTCAATACCATTTGGATTTTCCTGCAGCTGGGAAGAGATTAACATCTTAACACTTATGTACGAGACCAACAGAAAGAAATTCAGTTTGAAGACAATACAATAGGGGTAGGGGCAATGTCAAAATTAAGTCAGTAATCAATTAAAGGGTCTTCATTCTTAATCAGGTGTTATTTATTCAAATTCAACTGCTCACTTAATTGGTTCACAGCTTTTGTAAGTAGTCATTTACAGAGTCCTATTAAACATGTGTGTTGAGGCAAATGAAATGAACTTGGCCCATATTCCTAAAATATGACATCATACTAATTTTACCAATCTTTTTTAAAGATGACAAATAAACACCCACTCAATTGTAATTTTTTGTCAATGTTTTTTTAAATAAAAGTTTTAACTTTAATGGTATATAATAAGGTGTGTCTCTGTAGATGTGGCAGTAAAAAAATGTATACATCTATGTTTAAAACTAGACTGGCCTACATCTCACACACATTGATTGTGAAATTCGGGCGGAAAGGATGTTAAATGACCAAGTTTTTTTTTTGTTTTTTTTTAAAGAAGGAATAAGATAAGCAACCTTGTATTTGTAAGCAGTGGTGATGCTGGCAGAAGCCTGGCATTTCTATTTATACACAGTAGCTCCACACATGGATTATTATTTTAATTAAAATTATATAGCATCTGCAGCATATATCCACTAAACCTGGTGTTTAAAATAAGTGATGTGGTTAAAATAATGTTATTTTTTAATTTCTGGAGTAAAAATTTAATGTATAAAATTTAAAAATGTGGGGAAAAAACCTGCACATTTTGTACTGGTTTAAAAGTGGTTTAGTGAGGTGTACTTGTGAGTAGCTGTCTTTAGTGATAGCTGATTTAATTCAAACATCAGACTGAGCAACCAAGAACCTTGTCAATTTATTTTGTTTCATTTTGTAATGTGCTAAGCCTATATTATCCTGCTGGCTTAGTGCATATTGAAACCATTTCTAGCTTGGAATACCTGGACACTTAAGAATTAAGTAAGTAAGGATATTTTTGAGTGTGAAAACAATTTCATTTTTGACATTAATTAAAAGTCTAAGAACCCAGTGATCTCCTCTTGTTAGAAACTCTCCTTATGTTCTAATGTTCTCATGTCTACAGTAAGCACATATTTTAATTCAGTAATTAACAAGGCTACCCAGCTTTAAAAAGAAAAATGCCTTCTTGCCTGCCATTTCTTTTGATGAGATTATTTTGTGTGAAACACTGTGGCCTTGGTGTTTGTGTTTTCAGTTAGTGCACAATGGCGCATCATCGAACCTGTCAGACATTTATTTTTGCTTGCTAGTTTTTGTTTTACAAATCTGGCCATGGTGTGGCAGCTGTCTGCCAAGTGGTCTGAAAGGAAGTGATAGAATGAGCTCCAGGCATTGGAAACTCTATACATCTTTATGTGTACAGTCAGTGCGTACAGTGATACACAAAGGCAACCACCCCACTCATAGCCTCAGAGCCTTAAGCATTCAATGGAGTTTTGAAACCATCTTGCTCTCAACAGCATGTCTGCCTAAGATTAAATATATGTAACTTGCCTTCCAGGGGTCTGTTTCTGTCTATCTCTCCTTCTACCTCAATTACCACTCTAGTAGCTCTTTGGCTCATTCCTCCTAGTAACAGAGGAATCCAACACCCATGTCCTCATGGATATCCACACAGTTTAAGACCTATACAATATTTCAGTAGCCTGTCCACTCACTATAGAATACCATAGAGGTGTTTAAATCTCCTGGATTTGGTGATATCTACAGTGTGCCTCAAGTCCAGTCTGCAAGCCATTTGCTGAGAAGGGGTCGTGTCTGCAAGAATTTATTAATGTCTTCACGTACACATATGTGTTATACACCTTCAATTCCTCTTAAAAAGTAATGAGTCACTCTATGTAGCCAACATAAAAAATACTTTAATGGAGAAGATAGTGTGGCAGATAGGTGACTGACAGCTGTTGCCTGTATGCATTTCAAAAATTGTGTTTAACACTTTTTCAGCGTGAATGCAACCAAATTCCTCTTGTGCAATGGGGGGACTCTGTCACCAAGAGCTATAGGCCTCATGTAGAAATAGGACACTCAGCTGTTGAGGGGTCACTGTGTCCTGACACAAACATAATTACTTGTCATTGGCATGTGTTTATCTAAACAGTCTATCCCCCCTGAGATCGTGGTTAAGTGAACATACCAACATAGCACTTAATGACACCTAATGGAACTTGTTCATGTTTTACATTTTAACTACTGCTAATGATTAAGTGATTTTCACAGATCCAGGTCTAACTTAAATGATTAAGATTAATGATTGGCTTGATAGTCCCCTGAAAATTGATAGACACTGTTTTAAAAATGAATCATTTTTACCAAGGCCATTCAGTTTTACAGTATAACCAATATGACCTCACTGCAATTCAAGACTGGTGGTTTTCTTAATCTCTCAGCTACTGTAGGAGTGTTGAAAGCTGTAGGCAATTAATTTTTTTAAATGTTTTATTGATTTTTGTATTATTAATATTTGGGAGGACTACAAAGAAACATTATGCTCTATAGCTTAACTGTACTTAAATATTTGGCAAAAAGTCCATCACTGTGATTTATCAATAGAGTTCAGAGCGCTATCTACATTTTTTATTTCTAAACTTGTATTCATTAATTTTTCCCATGCACCTACTTCATGTTTCTCCAGAGAGTTACTCTTGAAATTCCTTAAAAGGATACTTCTGTATTTTGGCATTTTAGCCTGATTGCTTACTCAACCAGAGCCATACAAACCCATGGAAACCTTTTTTATTCAGTGCATCCAGTTTGATGGAATTAGAATTTTTCATTTTGAAAGCTTTGCACGATTACTGTAAGTCAATGGTCGCAAAACAAAGACTCTCAAAAACCGGGTAATAACTTTTGAATACTCAAAAGCTGGGTTGATAGCACATTTGTACATTAAGTATTCTCTACAAGTCTGTACAAAATCTAAATTAATTAGATGCATGTTGTAAAGTATTTTTCTGTTGGAACTATGTCGCCGAACTACGCATTTCATCAGCTGTGTGCGTGAATGACAACACAGTGCAGGCAGAACCGAAAGTAGTCCATCTATCGGGAAGTATGTGGAAACTTATTTAATATCATTACCAGTAAATTAACAAATGTATTTAACTATGAATTTAATATTTATAATATTGTAAGACTACAAATGACAAATGGCCAAGTTTTCCAGTATTTAAAGGCCATGTTTTAGCTGTTTTTGAGTCTGAGTTTTGCCACCATTGACTGACAGCAATCGTCCTAAGCTAATGAAACAAAAAAATCAAATTTCTTCAAACTGGACACACAGAATTAAAAAAGGTTTCCATGGATTCGTATGGCTCTGGGTGAGTAAGCAATCATGCTAAAATGCCAAAATACCGAAGTATCCCTTTATCTGTTTATTTTGACAGCTATCTAAGTGTGGCCACACCAGTTATTGAAATCCATTAATTGAATGCATATATCATATAGAAAATAGTAATATAATGTTATTGTAATGCATTTACAGGGAGTGAGGGAAAAAAGTATTTGATCCACTGCTGATTTTGTATGTTTGCCCACTGACAAAGAAATGATCAGTCTATAATTTTAATGGTAGGTGTATTTTAACAGTGAGAGACAGAATAACAACAAAAACAGAGCACTCTCCTAATCTCAGCTTGTTACCTGTATAAAAGACACCTGGGAGCCAGAAATCTTGCTGATTGATAGGGGATCAAATACTTATTTCCCTCATTAACATGCAAATCAATTTATAACTTTTTTGAAATGTGTTTCTGGATTTTTTAGTTGTTATTCTGTATCTCACTGTTAAAATACACCTACCATTAAAATTATAGACTGATCATTTCTTTGTCAGTGGGCAAACGTACAAAATCAGCAGGGGAACAAATACTTTTTTCCCTCACTGTATCTCAATACCTGCTTATGTATTATTATATTATTGTATGCATTTATTTAATTGCTTCAGCAACCTTCAAATATTGTCTATATATTGTTAATCAGCTGTCCTGCGGGAAAGATGGAGGTAGCTAATATGCAAAAAAAAAAAAAAAAAAATAGGAAGGAACTGAAGTTTGACGTTTGATATTGGTGCATGCCTTGGCATTTTTTATATGTTTAGAGATGTAATGATAGTGACACTGATAGTCTTAAGACGCCAGATCTTACACACATCTTTCAGTCCTTCATAGAGGAACATAAGACAGAACACATTAAAATAGGGCTCCTGTGCTCTTAATCTCTGAACCCACATAGGGAAAAGCAGTAAAGTTGCAAAAGGATAAAGCCTGCAAATGGGATAAAATTAACTTTTTGGGCCACTAGCCACTGTGCCTGGTAGAAGGAAAAAAAACTTACCAGCCACTTGGTATTTTTACCAGCCAAAAACAAACATCACCAAAAATGCACGAGAGTGCGTAAATGTGTGGTGAACATGTTAAAACATGACATTTATTCAGGTAATTAATCAATCACCATAACAAAAGCTAATTGCACACCTGTATATACTAGACAGGTGTGTATGAGGGAAAAGGATCTGGATAGAAAAAACAAGCTCCCCACAACTTGCAAGTTATAAGGTCTTTGATCAAAACATTGCAGTCTATTGAATTATAACACTTGCTAGTAGAGACAGTGTGCGGGAGCATCATTTTCAAATTAATCAATCACATATGCAATAACATGGCAGCTAATAGGGATCTGTATCAACACACTAAACTAACACATGAGAAGGGGTGTTATATGGTGACACATTATTGCTCTTCATACTCCTCTTCCTCTTCAGTGCAACTCCCTTCTCTGGGTGTCTGAACGTCATTAAAAGGATTTCATTGGATTGGCTAGATATTCATAGAGTCACAGTCTGTGGTTGGGTAAAAAATATATAATCTTTAGGAATGATGAGAGACAGTAACGTCCTTTCCATTGGTCAATAGATGCACGCCAGCAAAGACGCGACGTAAACAAGCTGCACGTTTCTCTTCAGCAGAATCTCGGCTACGCAGCAAAAAATCCACGTCTCTATTGCAAATCGTTTCCCCATAAATGAATGTTGTAATTGATGCAACTGATGAATACTTATCTAACACAACAAATGTGTTAAATAAATATCTATGTAAAAATACATTAGAAGACGTATATGGAAATGGCATAATAAGACCTGTCAACTTTCACGCATCTCATGTCAGACTCTTGTATTATTGTTTCCCGACATTATCACTTTTTATTGTCACAATTTCAAATTAACTATAAAGGTTGTGACTATTTGTTTTATATATTTTGCAATTACAGCTGTAATTGAAAGACCAATATGTTTTTCTTTTCATGTTTTATACATTTTCATTCAATTGCCAGTTTAGCAATGTGAGCTGCAGTGACAATGCCTTAACATTAGCAATGTTTTCTGGTCACAACAGCAAAATACAAAATGTATAAGACCTATCTGTCTAGCTAATTTATACAATCTACTTGACTTTTCCTCTCCAAACCACACTCACACACAGAGTGACTGTAATTATGACTATGAAAAGTAATTACTTTTCCTCATCCTTAACCACCTTACTTCTGCTTCATTGCTCTCCATGAAATATGTCCTCCTGGACCGAAGATATGCCAAATATTTTCAAAAAACATGGTAATCAACTAACATACCAACACTACAACGTCAACAAAGTAATTCGTATTTTGAAACATACCAACAAATACTCTAATCAGAAACTAAAAGTTGAGTTCCCGTACACTTGTTGGCTACCCATCAAAGTGGCGGGTAAAATTGACAGATTTACCCACCACTGGCTAAATCTACCCACAATTGGTGGGTGTTAATTTTATTTCCTGCCTGCAAACCTTGAGCAATATATATGAAGGTACAATTATAAGAACATTAGTGTAAAAAAGAAAGGTAATGCACTAAGTGATATTTGCAATGGGCTGAAATCAAAGACTAGAGATAAAGAGTCTTTCCAGTACTGCAATAAGTGGGCAAGATACAGTACTTCTGACTGAAAATCAAATGCCAAAGTAATCCTTTGAGGTATTTACTGAGGGTAACAGCTTAGAAGTGCATTTTGAGACAAACACTCATTCAGCCTCAAAAGGAGCTTGTTCTCTCTTTTTGCTTTTGCCATTTGTATTGTATTTATTTATTTTTGCAACATAGCAAAATAATACTAGCAATTTGAGAAAGGTGGGACTTTTTCAATGTCTATTTGTCATTCATTGAGACTTCCTTGACATTTAGACTACATTAAATTCCTCATCAGCAATTTTGGAAAAGTAAGAGGATGTCAACAATCTGTATTGGCAAGAGACAGAAATAATCTTCTACTCAGTGAATGCTTTATATTACCCTGATCTTTAAACGTTTAAACAAGTCCACATAAGAATCACATTTTGTTTATTTTGAAACCTTTCTAACCCAGTACTTTCAGTATTACAAATTACACTGCTTAGAGTCACGTCTTGGTCGAAGCCTAATTCAAAACTGAAGCAAAGTGTTCCTCAAACTATGATGTCCCAGTGAAACAAATAATTGTTGACATTGTAGTCAGTACTAGAAAAAACGAAATTATGAAGTGTATCTTTTCTGAATTCCATTAAATAAGGAACATGTGTTTCAGTGATATTCTTAAAAATGAATGAACCCCTAAGCTATACATGATCACATCTGATCATCCTCAAAAAAGATACTGAATGTAAATATATAGTTTATTATTGTTGTTATTATTTATTTATTAGTTTGTTTATAATCCTATTATCCTATTTCCTATTTATGATCCTATTATAAACAATGCTGATTGAGTGACAGCTGTAAGATTATTTATCCAAACAGATTACATACATGATCTCTGTCTCACCCCAAAAGATGCACACAGGGGACTTGGAAAGTTGGAAGGTCAGCTGTGCCTTTTTCAATTGTTAAATGTACCTCTTCAGAATAATCAATTTTGTATGAAAGGATTCTTGAAATGAAAAATAATTATAGGGTTGTGTTCAGAGCCCCAAATAATGTAACAGCTTTGAGAATGCTAAGTGTCAAATATATCTCATTGTCGACAGTAAATTTGCATTTGTAGTCTATATCACAGTCATTTTAGTTCGATCTATTTTTTTCTTTCTTGTTTGTTCGTCATAATGCAGAGTGTAATTACCTCCCAAATTATTGCTCATATCATTATATATGTATTTAGGTGTGTATTTGATTGTCCAATACTTATTGAGCTTGTTCATGCTGCTACCACGTACTGAGATGTTCAGGAAAATGTCATTGGACTGTGGAAGACAGAACATATCGTACAGAGGATTATTTTATTCTTAATTGTATCCAGATCAGTAGTGTTCTTATGTTTTAAAACAAGAATCGGAATATGTAACAGTTGGTATGATTTTTATTTAATTTGAATTACTCAATTTTACTTGTTCTTTAAAGCATATGGCAATATTTTCTTCAAAATCTTGTCAAAAACTGATTTTGCACTTCTACTGAGTTTAATGCTATACCTGCCCTGAAGGTGTTACATTTTATTTCACCATTTGTTTATGTAATTCAAAGTGGGGAACTTGCTTAAAACATTTATTCAAGGTTATTTAAAAAATATGCATTATTGTGTGTAAGTAAGAAGACAGAAGAAATAGAAGAACTATATACATGTACATTATTAATTTCATATAATACCTTTAAAGATGTATGTTAGCATGTCTGTAAAAAATGCACTTTGATGTGCATCACAGTGATGATTTGAGTCAGTACAAAATGTTTGCACTTCTGTAGTAACAAAGAACAGATTTAAAGCAAATGGACAAGTTCCTGAAGCCGTCCCCATTGAGTGAGACACATGCCATGCAAGGTTTTAGGACTTACAGAGTAAAGTCCTTCTCTAATCCTTGGATCAGTCCTGTCTATTCTCAACCTTTATTAGAAAAACCTGCCTGGTGGGATTTTACTGGACTGTCTGTTACATCAAAAGCTGCTATTACTTGAGCATTTTTGGGCAAAATAATAATTTTGTGAAACTATATTCAGTGCAGGGAGGTTTTTGGGGAGGAGAAAGTAGTCCATATGTTCTATACAAAAGTATTCACATTTTCACTTACCAACTCAAACAAAGACCTACCAAGATTTTTGACTGAAAATATTCAATGACAAATCAATGGAAAAAGTTTGGCAACTAAAGAAGAATGGGTGAAGTGACTTACTGTAAGTTCATGAATACCTTTCCTTACAAATGAAAAGTTGGTTCAGTAGCCCTCTTGGAGCTACAGTAGGGCCAATCATGTACAAAATATAAAGGAACAAGTAAGCATGTGGCTTAATTTCCAAATTAGTAGAACATGTATCACAAGACCTGTTTTTTCGTGTGAAGTAATGGCAATTTCATAATAACATCCTTCCAGTACAGAGCAGAAGTAAGGCCAAGTCAAGCAGCATCTTGTGTCCCATTGTCTGAAGAGAAGGCTAAGCAGGGCCGCAAAGACAGATACCAATCTGTAGTCCAGGTAGCACTGAAGCAAGGAAAGAGCTGCCTGGTGAAAGATGAGGCATTCCTGTGGGGATTTACTGCTGGATAAAACAGTAGCCTAATCTGATTCCAGTATAACACATTCTTCCTTTGGAACTGTATCCAATTTCAGTGAACTCAGGGAACACTGCTGCCCCCTTAATAAAGTAATTCTGCGTCTCTTTGATGAAGGTCTGTTGACCGAAATGTCTGGTCTCTGCCAGAAAGTGCTGAGTGTGCACTGGACGTGTCCTAACATTTATTTAAGCAATGGCTTGCAGTCTCTCTTTACCCCCCACCCCCCAAAAAGGCATAAACAAAGCAAAAACAAAAAATATATTCACATGGATTGCTGCAATAGACCTAAACTACAACTCACATTCGTAAAACAAAAGATGACCATCTATATTACGTTTTATGTTTTCAGTGCAGTTTGCAAGCACTGTAAACCCCAGTGCTTTTGTTTGGAGAAGATTCAGTCAGATTCTTTATGATATAAAATATTGCTAATGGTTTAAAAAGTGAATTGTGTTACTTTAGTGTCTCCATTTGACTTCTAACTTTAAACATTAAGTCCCAATGATGTTCAAGGATGAGTACTGAGGTCTTAGGGCTGGGATCTGTTTAAATCATCCTCTAATTTATGACGAACAATCTGAAGTCCATGAGCTCTTGGGTATCATTCAGCTCACATCCTCTTGCCTTCGGGATTTTACAACCAGCAGTAAAACAATAACTTTTGGAATGAGCTCAAATTGGTTTAGGAGTCTATAACCCTGGTCTCCTGAGGGGAGCATATAGTGAGAAGCAAGTTCATCGTTTTGTCTGTGATTACTGAATTGTCCAAACATCTAGCACTGACAAATGGTCCACCCATGTCTGGACTTGGTATTGTAAATGTCTGTGGAGAAATGCAGCTGGTAGCCTGTCATGGGTAACCAAATATACAGCAGTAGGAACATCCTCATAATTCACAGATATAAATATTTCTAATGCAGGACAGTGACGGAAAAACACTTTTCTGTGCGGGTAGTGAAAAAAAAGTAGATTTTGTAACAGTGGTTACATTCACAGGTCACTAATCCTCTGCTGAAAACCTTTAATGCCGAATGTGCTTGAACCCTTTAGGCTTTTTCTCCACAAGGGTCGCAATGTAGGTGTGTGGTGGGGAGGGACTTAACCCAGAAATATATTGAAAACATCAAGCTAAAATACTTGTCATTTTGGGAGTCAGGCTTCTCCAACTCATCCACTGTGATTACTGTTGAGTAAAGCTAAATAAAACGTATTCAATAAGATCACGTATGAAATATTCATTAGTAGACATGGATGGGCATGTCTGTCTGAATGGACTGTTGTAACATTCCTGAATCTAAGCGCTAGGACCTCTCAATCTTGCTTGAAAAAACAAAACAAGAGCCTTCCTTGTGGCTGTTTAGTGGATCCTTAACCTGACAGACAAAACCCTACGAAAGCAGAGGTTTAACTCTTGTCTATTTCAGCTGAAGAATGCTGCCTATGTTGCCATCAGCAATGTCACCTGTTCACCATAAGCCTTTCATCAGCTCCCTGGCGATAACTCACAATTCAAGAGCAAAGGCCCAGAACCTAGGTTTTCGTGATAGAAATCTAAAAACATTGTTTATCAGTGAGAGTCTGCCAACACAGGGAAATACTCCAGGTTATAAATGTCAGAGATTGTTCATTCTGAAAACAAATGCAGTCGGTTATCCCGTAAAAGTGACAGAGAAAAATGCCAAAACATATTGAACAAGCAAACACATTTTCCTTTCTATGGAGCTTTTGTTGTATCAAGACAGATCACACCTCAACCCACATCACCACTGAAGACCATATATTTATTTTATAGATTGAATATTTAAAGGTGAGGTTAATTTCTACAATATATTCTACAATAACATATTAAACATACAGTAGAATAGGTTAAAAACATATATCCAATATATAATTGGGGGGTGGGGGTCATACATATCTATTATATATTACAAATATATATTTGTTTTGTATCAGCCAAGATGAACCATACACATAGACTTGTCAAGTGAAGGAAATGGAAATCTGAGGAGAATTTATGTCAAATGTATTCAAATACATTTTAGATTATTCAAATTATGATAAAGGCAGGATTTGAAGGTTTAATTAAAAGTTTCCAAGAGTTTGTCAAGCCATAATAAAAAAATAAAAAAAAGGTACTGTGCACATGGAACTGTTACATGATAGGATTTGCTGGAGAGGAAGACAGATATTATGGAGGCCAGAGTTTAGTTTTGGATAGCCTTGTAAGGTCAAAACAAATCCCTGGTTAAGAATAAATTGCTGTCTTTAAGGACATAGCAGGTAAATTCACCTCCAACAGATGTCTTATTCCCAGGGGTTCAAAGGTCATGTCAGAGGTCACATTCAAAGGAGGAGGAGGTGGCCCGACCAAATGCAATGCAGCACATTGATGGAGGAGATGGCAGCAGATTTCCTGGGGCTTTCCTCCTCACCGAGACAGGCTCAGTTTCAGAATTTGCCACACACTAAAGAGGAAGACTGGGAGATCAAAAAAGGCAATCTACAGTGCTTCTGGGGTTATGATATCGCAAAAAGTGCCGCACAGCTCCAACGTGAATTGTGTTGTGGTCATGGCCATCTGTCCAAATTCAATGTGTATAAATAGTTGAATATTGACCACAAGGTCTTATTAAATGCCTTAAACTTAAACATCTTCACTCATACTGTATTATCATTTATTTATTTTTCAGAATGAAGAAAATATGAAAAGGAAAATGCTGCAGAGGACGTGGTTTTCTGAAAAGCCCTAGGTCACTAAGGATGCACATTTCCATTCACTGGTTTTGAAACAACCTGAAGCTTTTATTTTGTTTTTATTTTACGGAAGAGGACACACACTGGATATGGACTGTCTTCTGCTTCAGCAATTCATGACCAACTTGCCATTTACCAATCACATTAAATTGAGCTATGCCTTCTCTACTACAAATTTGTAATAATAATAATAATATTTACCAAAGCTAAAGCAATAAGTAACATGTTTCTGTGCGGTTCTGGTGGGGCTTTATTTTACACAATGAAACATTATTTAATTTTTCTTTCCTACACTTTACTATGGTTTCACCAAGGTATACTACAGTAAATGTTTCAAACAAAATTAGAATACTTTTTAGATTGCGCTTTATTTTTGTATCGATTATAATAAAATGTAATATGTCATGCTTATCTTAGGTATCTTGTTTCCACTTCCTCTTCTATCAGGATGGGGTCAATGTGTTTTGTTCTTCAGGCAGATATTTAGCTGACAGTGTGTCTCAGCCAAAATACATTGCAAGGAGGGCACTTAATAAATAAACAGTAAGAAACCTCTAACCCCACACATTTCTCACCTTTTAAAACATCAACTTGACCTCTTAGGCTGCTGTGAGAAAAATGAATAGCCTTCTCATGAAAACAGGATCACAGTTCAAATCTAAATCAACATAAAATGGTTATGTTTTTTTAAATGTGTATATTTTGGCTCCAAATTATTGTTTTTGTTATAACATGTATTAATAGTTTTGTACCACACTTTGAGATGAGTATTCACATGAATTAATGAAGTGGCTCTTGCATTTTGAGTTGAGTTTGTTGCATTTCAGTGAAAATGCTCATGAAAATAAAAATGAAAGTGAGTATCACTGGTTTATTAGTAGAATCATCTGTATTTTTGACTGCTTAAAGAATAACTGACATGTGCTTAAATTAATTATGGGAGTTTCATTAATTTGATGGCCTGGGAACATGTCAGACAATTCATTATTTTACAGGGTTATACATAAGTATAGTATACAAGAGCTGAATTGGAAAATGGCCTGCATTCATTTCCACTACTCAAAAAATTAATAATGAATTGTTCAGACAAATGCCATATTTTAAGAGCCCTGCTATTCAGCTACAGCACACACACATTCAGAAACTCAATATTAATTTGTTGCAGTTCAGCTCAATACGTTGATTTAGCAATGTGTGCGTGTTCTTCATTACAATGTACAACATGATGTACATTATTCATACATTGTACTATTTATTCAATTTATGTATTTATTCATTCCTTCCTTCACTCATTCTCACTGAATAGTGCTGACAATATGGAGTTTGTTTGATCACATTAGCAGTTCTGTCTTTTGTTGTTGACAGGTGCTTGATAATGTGATAAGCTAAACTATATTTACCTAAGAACTGAGGGATAATTACAGTTTACAGTGTCTTTTCTTTTTTAACCCACACATTTTGTTGTTGGTTTAAAAACATGAATTCTGCATCATAATACAAAATTTAATTAAAAAAATGTGAATGCAGCACAGGCTCCTTATAGAAGTGTGTAATAATAATACTGGATGTGTTTGCAAAAGAGAATTTGTCCTCAGAACTATTTTAATATAAACACATTCAGCATATAGCTGGATATATAAAAATAAACATAAAATGAAATGGAGCACTTAAATAAAACATCTCTAACAGTTGTCCTGTAATATTCAAAACTTCTATATCAATTTAGATGATTAAGCATGTTTAGAGTTCCATACAATCTCTCTGGAGTTACCACAGAAAAAAAATGTTTTACTGTATTTTCCGGTCCCTGTCAGTACTAATTTATTGCATTTGGCACAAAAGGCATTTCAGGCACATTAGGAGCAACTAATGTAATCAGGAAATCTATTATTAAAGCTTTGTTATCTAGTAATCTGGAACTAAGATTATTCTAATGAAATAAATCCTGGGATAGTCAGGCCTTTGTGTCATTGCCACTCAAGACCTCCCTGAGCTGCAGATTATTATTTGGCCTCCACAGACAGAGGCCTATACTTCGCAGGCACCTGTTGTTGCCATCATAAATCAGCCGTTTTCAATGAAGCACGGGAGAACACACCCCAGACCGAATCCTAAAAGGATTACGGACGATGTCTCCTCCAAATACTAATAATAGATGATGTGTACGTCGTACAATAAAACATGATAAATGATTACGGCTAAGCTCCCTGAACAACACAGCATTCCTCTCATAATTTCATGGGAGGATCACTAAGGAAATCATGAGAAGCCAGTGGCATCGGTATGGCTAACTCATCCAAAAGCCTACTAGTTCTCCTTCCCTGCACTGGTCAAGTGGACTCTTGCTTTTATTAATGGCAGGTAGACATAAGGGGAGGGTTCATACAACCTTCGCTTATATCTCTTTACAAGATATTTACATAATGGAGGGATATCTGATCAGTACCTGTTACTAGTTATTAGCAGGGTCCTGCATTGAAATCTGGTATTGAATAAATGAAGGCCTAGACAAAATCAAAACTTTGACCTATTCGCAATTTACTTTATAAATTACATATGGGAAACCAACAAATCAGCATGTAGCATGTCCAAACATCCCTATACCTCTTAACTTGTGTATAAATGTAATTCATGTGCATGTAATTATCATTAAATGTAAAATCTCCAGTTACCAGTGATGTTTCAGGATACAACACTCACTCATATTAAGTAAGTTTCACAGGATGTACTTAAAAAACTAAACAAGAAAACATCAGTCAGTTACAGCAGATCCTGGTCAATTTTAAGCTGTGTGCATTAAGCTAATGTTCCAGGAATACAACTGATTTGTTCTGTGGATTATTGTGTCGATTTAAAGTCACTAACAGACATAACAGTGCCAATTGTGTATAAGCCTGCTACACAGCGAAAACGAACATATATCAGCATATATTCACAACCATTGGATAGCACATGGTTATTTGGGTATTATGGGACCATTATAATGAATGCAAAGTGTGCTTGTGTGATCATTGTGGTGTTATAAATACACACTATTGGCCAGATTAAATCAAAATTTTGACCCAATCGCTAATCGAAAACTACAGAACTGTACTCATTTTTAGTAAGATGCCGCTTTCTTCTAATCATAAATGTAACCGCTGTGATGCACAGGTTTGTAGTTTGCTATTTTGATTTAATCCGGCCCTAGATCCGCTGTCACTTTTATAGTTGGAATACAATATTCAGACTGGAGCTTCATGATAATTTTCCAGGCAGGACATGAATAATTGTCTGATGTTTGCAGAAATGCTGTATATATGATATTGCTAATGGGGATCCAAAGTCTTTTGATCAGACGTGCATTGGAACCACATTAAGGTTTCCAGCCTGTGGAGCAATGCCAAACAAACCCTTTTGGTTCTTTTGTTTCCCAAACACAATCCAGGATGTTATAGTCTATTATTAAAAGGCATACTGCAGACTGTACATGATTAAACTTTAGCAGCAATCAGGGTACTAAACACTGTTGGGTGAATTTAAAGCCCATTGTTACATTGTTCTACTGTGTATGAATCTTCTCCGAGTCACATGTTCTGACAAACAGGATTCTTGCAGCCTTTGCTCATTCCTCTGGTGTCAGCCTCCTCCAAACTGACAAAACCAATGAGTGTTAACATCACTTCTCACATGGTGAACCTCATGCCCTCACATGCATGCAGAACAAGTAACAAATTGTACCAGTGTATGGCAAGAGTGTTTAAATGTGCACATCTGTGAAAAGGATAATTTTGTATTTCAATATCTTAAGAGTCACTTGTTTTGAATATGTAAATGATACTGCAAAAAAAACAGCCTACATTTTGAGTGTAAAGAAGGTATCTACAGTATATAATCCCTGTTGTTGATTTTCATATTTAGATCAGAGCTTTACTGAATAGTATTTGCCACCATCATTAAATTGTCTCATTAATAGTACCTCTAAAAGATTTAAGTGTACTTACGGTTGGTGAAAAGCTATATGTACAGAACAGAGTTCTGTTCTGTCTTATTGCTGTGGAAAAGTTCAACCACTTGAACTTGAATGAAACTTATTTGCAGAGAACTAAAGTTGATATGTTGGTTACAGAATACTTAGAAAAGTTTTTCAGATAATATGTTTGCTTGAATCTTTCATTCACACATAGTAGCAACAGAACAAAATAAAGAATGCCCTTTTAACAGCAGGTTCTAATAAATTAACCATACGAATGTGCATGCAAAAAAAAAAGATTTTGAAACTCTGTTCATTTCACTTCCAGAAACGTTGATTGTGAAGTTTAGAGCACATGTACAAACACATTCTCTTCAGAGTGGCAGTGTTAACAGACAGGAATTACCAATACCTGACCATAAGCATGTTAGAGTCAAATATTATGCTGTTGAGTGCCTTTACTCTTATGGCCCTAGGAGCTTTCTGAGTGCAAAGTTATAATGTTACAAAACATTATAAAGCAAGGGTTGAAACTAATAATAATAATAGTACCATATATTGATATATTGCTATCTTCACATCAACTTTCATGGCATCCTAGAATAAAGACATTTGACACCACTGGGGAAACATTGCCAAAAATGCCACACAAGTTCAAGATTCCTATGTAGTTGTAGCATTTTGAGGTCCACTGTATCATTGATGAACCCAATGACAGTTTCTAAAGTTTAAGTTCTGTGTTTTGGCTGAGGATATTTTTCTAGTATTGGTCTTACCCAATTGTGAGAGCATGGTACAAGACATTTGACTACAGTGCAGGTTTATTTTATGTATTTTCTGTGAAATAAATAAGACATCTCGCTCAAGCAGAGTTGTGCAGAGTCTCCTTTGTTTTCATTTCCCCCAAACTTTTTATTACATTAATGGATGAATGTGTTTGTTTAAATGAGCAAATGTAACCCATTTCCCAGTTATTAATATTTTAAAGAGACTTATAAGAGCCTCTAGACTGTGGCCATCCAAGACTGGAGTTGACGTGGTGGGTTGAAGTGTAGGGCATTATTCAGGTGCTATATTGAGCTTGTTTCTAGGGCTCTGGTTTGGCCTGCAACAGGTGATAAACGCAATCAGGAGCCAATAGAGAAGAACTCTTTAATCCACCAATAAAGGGCTGAAATACTGCTGTCAGTCTGGCCACTGTGACAGCCACAGGGCAAGTGGAATGTGCAATATGGATACAGCAAGGCAGGCGGGCAGGATAGCATTGCTGTTCCAGACTCCCCTGAACTGGATCCAAAAGTATTAAGTTCTTAGAATCCTCCTCTATATACAGAAGGTATATTTACAGGAGCACATTATTTGGATGCTACTGTAAGTGTGAAAGCAAAGAGAAAGTGGTGCCCTCTTTCAGTGAGCTATTCTAAGTTGAATGAATTTGGCCACAAACTGATTAGGGCAGAGATATGTCCTTCCCTGGCACTCCAGCACTTCAACCACTGGGCTGCTTGTCCCGGCCCGAACCTAGGCTGAAGGCCCTCTTTTGGTGGAAGAGGGCAATGACACTTAGAGAGCCAGTGGTGACTTGGCTGGTGAGGTATCTGTTGATTCTTAGGCCACCTCTCTAACTGTCCATCTGACTGTCTACCTTCCAATTCATTTATCTATCTGTCTATCTGTTTATTTATTGTACACATTTTCTTCTGTGACAAGAAAATGGAGGTAAAATTACAACACAGACATTTCAGAACAGCCTTTTAAGATTTAGGATGCAAGGTGAAATTCAGCAGGATACATTCTGACAGTGGAAATCAAGTCTTGGGAGACTGGAGGCACACTAGACTGTATGTATGAGAGCACAGTGGCTCCAGGTCACACAAACTTCCACCACATGCTGCTTGCTGAAGGGCATGCTTTCGGGGGCAGGAGAACAGCTGCAACCTTGCTATTTAAAACAACTAACAACTAACTACACATCACAGATCTTTTGTCACTGCCTTTCAGCTTTGATGCCTCAAATATCCAATACAGTAATAATGAAATCTTTAATTAAGCACTTGAACAGGCTTTGGTGTTATCTTGGCATTTACAGATTAATGTTCTGATATTTTATATTGCTGTTTTCTTTAAGGCATTCTTCCATGCCATCTGTTAATTACTGAGCTCAGTTCATGAATTGCTAAACAGGAGGAAGATATGAGTTGAAGCCCCCCACTCTGGGATAAATTTACAATTCTTTAAAATATTTATATGAATTGTATCATTTTTATACTACACATTTTAATTTTAATGAGTTGGTTATTTTACACCATTCTTATGAAAGCACGGTTGCTTAAATTATGAGTTGATGTGTCTGTATGTGTTGCTACAGTGTATGAGTAATATAACTTGATTGTATCACATAAGCAACTTTGAAAAATTAAAAAATTACCAATAATGTTGGATGTATACTCTGTTAGGGAGCATCCGGATGTGTTATAACTTCCTGGAATGCGGAAGAACTACAAAATCACCAGATTTGTCTATCTAATTCTGTTTTGTTACTTCTTGATAGTAATTAGTTTCCATAGACAAAAAACAGTGTTGATTCGTCTGTTGTTCATTACAACCCTTCTGAGTATGAGCAATAGAATAATCAAATGTATTAAAAGGTAATTCACATAATTGTAACAATATAATTATAATATTTAATTATAAATCAGTTTTTCACAATTGTTTTCACATATTGCTTTATGAATGAGAATAATTAAATTGTCCTACAAACAGTGAAATAGCACTGTGTGAGAACATTTGAATTCCCCTTGATAAAAGTACTTGAATGACATACATTTACCAACAAATAGTAACATTAATATAAAAATGCACTGAAAATTGGCAAAAACTGTCAAATAACCTGTCAGCATCCTCCAAAATATGCAAACAGGTCAAATTCCAACAATATCAACAACAGTATTGACACGATAAAATGTCAACATCTGTCGTCACTATGGTGTCAAGGTTACAAAAAAATTAAATATGATAAACTAAAATATTTCTGATTCGATTCGGCACCTAAGCACAACACTACGTGTTAACATCTGGCTGCACAGCTGAATGTTTACCTGTCCATGATAATATTTTGTTTAATTTAAGGTTCAAGACAGAGGTTGAAGAATGATAAGAATGTATATTGAGGAAAACTAACACATTTATGTTAATCTTGAGATCTTATTTCTTTATTCCTTCAATGAAATGTCACTCACAAATTAACTTTACACGACAGCCATTAAGTTTTGTCAGTAAAGTTAAAACTATACTTCCAAATTGCATATTGTTCTGAAAATGCTTTAGAAATTTATATTTTCAAGAGAATCTTGCTGTCTGAAAGCACATTTACTCATGCATCACTCGCTAATAGAAAACTACACTGTACTCAGTTTCAGCTTCATTTGTAGTAAGATGCCACTATCTTCTAATCATAAACGTAACCGCTAATGTACAGGTTTGTAGTTTTCTACAGGGGTTTTCTGTAGGGTCAAAGTTTTGATTTAATTCGGCCCTTGGTTGCATTATTCTCATCAGGTAGAAAATAAAAAATTGAAATCATTCTAATTTTCTGAGGATTTATTTTTAAAAATATATATACATTAATGTTCAAAATAACCCGGTACCTAACTCTAGACCCTTTGACACAAAGGCAATGGACACACTAGTGCAGGGTTTCTCAGTCCTGGTCTTGGGAGGATGCCTGTCTTCAGCAGGTGTCTGGAATGTAACCGATTAAGCCAATAAAGAATTAGCACATTGTCTTGACAAAGAACACACCAAAACCATAATATTTCTGAAAACACACAATAACTCAGAATAGAAAACCCTACATTACACAATTCATGTATTTAAATGATAATGATACTTTAGTCACCTCTCTCATCTGATTGTAACCTACATATGGTCACCTTGGTCTAACCAGCACCAAAAATACTTTATTGGTTTTGGATTACAGTTATTAGCCACTCATACTTATTGAATATATGGAACATCTACTAATTTAAAGCAAACAAAGTCTGAGGGTCAACATAATAACTTTCCCCACCCTAATTCAGGGGCAAGAGTTAAACCCTATTAGGGAATCATGAAGTTTATAAGGACTTCAATACTAAGGTGCTACTTAATAGTATGCACTTACAGCCCTTTATCCAACCGTAATGAAACCTTAGTAAAATAGACATGCACTGCATTTCAGAACTGGTTAAAATAAATCAAATACTGCATATTTTAAACCTAAACCTTGCTACAAACACGAGCACCTGCTGCTCAACATGCATGCTCGTTTCACAGTCCTTTCACAGGGATAACATGGAAATGCTTCGGTTTCTGTATCATAAATCACGGTGGCATTAATGCGTCTGACACCGTCATCTTCCCGGAGATGGGACCTTGTCTCTGGGTAGTAGAGCTGAATTTGTCCTGCTGAAACCCAGTCCCTCTCTGTCCCTGCGTCCTGCTGTGCACCGGCCTGCTGCCCGCACGTCTCCCATCACTGACCCAAGAGCATGTGTGCAACTCGTGGGTGACATTTGGAGATTGTGATCACTTCGGCAAAATCTCACTTTGGACCATGTTTGTTTAATTAGATTGTATTTATAAACTGAACTTCCGATTAAACAAGGTAAAAGAGTTAACACGAAAAGCGCACCTGCAGTAGCCTCCGAAACAGGTGCAACGTGCTGACCTCCATAGCGCTGGAGTTACATCATCAGCAAAAGGGTGTATAAGGGGAAATTGTGTCTGGGTGGGATGGGGGAGTTAATTCAAGGAGTACTGCACACAAAGTGATTTGCTCCAATATATCACTGAATGTCTTCTCAAGAATTAGATGTTAAAGGAAAAAAATAATAGTGGTAAAAAAAGTTAGTAGAGTAGGATACGTAACTCTTCCTGGTCGAGTCTATAAGCAACGTGTATAAATGTAAAATGGCGCGCATCATTAAACACGCTCTCTGAATTCATTTGGATAAGTCGTGTCATAACTTCTTGAATAGCGGAAAAACTGCGGACTCACCAGAGCTTTTCTCTCTGGGTAAACTACTAGTTAGTACTAGTAATTCAAATGTCCATTACCAAATGACTATGTGCCCACGCAGCGGGAAAAACAGTGAACTCGACACTGATGTACGGTAGCCCTGAAGTACAATTATTTGACATCAGCTATTTTTTGCTTATATGATGGAGGAGTATATATTACTTATATGGTATAACAACTCAAGACGCATAACATCGTGATTTTAGAAACAGCAGGAGGCAGGAGGTAATTATATTCACCATAGTTAGTGGAAAGACAAGGCCAAGCCAAATATTAAATATGTATTTTCTGCTGCTAAAGACTAAGACCTTTGCATTATAAAACGAAAATAAATAAGGGGTTACTGATGCATAAAAAGACTGGTTTGTTTGTTTCTATAGTTACATCCTCTGTGCCTCTACTTGGCTCCCAGTTGGCACCCAAACCTGAACTTATTTTAGAGATGGTTTGAAATGACTGGTTTGAAATGTAGGGACTATCCCTGGCATCTCTTGCGTTACATCTTTGAATATGAGAGTTGATAAACAGGGGTTGCTAAGAGCTATCGTGTGTTGTTTTAAGCATGCCAATTTCTCAATAAACAGAATGCTTTCTATATCCACCACACCCTGGCTTTAACATTTATAACCCTACGGTATCAATCAAATATAAATTATACAACTATTTGAAATAGTACCATATCTTCCAAAATATATAGCCAAGGGGGCTAAAATGCATCAAATAAATGTGAACTCCTTAAATTATGGGTTTTCTCATGTTTCATGATTTACATTCTAAACTCTTTAATCTTACAAATATAGTATTTAACACATTTCACTGTGCTTTTATTGTAATTTTAACACAATCGTCCTTGAACAAACACTGTGTTAAATTTAACACATTCGTTCTAATAGTGTGAAATTCACTAGAAATTTGCAGACATTATTTGTTACCAGGTTATTCACTACTGGCATTATTATCATTAATACTACTACTACTACTACTACTACTACTACTACTACTACTACTAATAATAATAATAATAATAATAATAATAATAATAATAATAATAATAATAATAATAATATTTTAATTTCATGTGTTGCCTTTTTTCATGCATTTATTTTTTTGGTGTACACCTTTTTGAAAAACAAATCAAGAAAGCAAGAAAATTATATTTTTACTGATATAAATTATGCTTGCCTTCCATAATAGGACCGGAAAACAGACTGAAGACTGTATTAGACCCTAATCAAACTCTGCACAGTATTTGGCAAAGGTTAACAGACTGTTACACTAGAATGTGTTGTTGAACTCCATCCAAAAGACTATTAGATTTCAACATTGCGGGTTCACTAAGTGGAAAATGTACACTAGATAGAAACCCATAAAATCCCTCCAGATGTGACAGCCTCTCAAAATAATAACACTATCCAGGAAGTTTACAACTGCTTTTATTACCTTACATTCAAGGTATGCTTTTGGAGATTTTGCCTGCCTCATATCAGTGGTGAGACCACATATCACATCACAGGATAAAGTATTGGCAGCGATAACACAATCTTGATGAATGACAAGGTACAGGGAGTATATTTGAAATCCCATGCTTTATGACAAAAAACAATTCAGATATTGACAGGACTGAAATAGACTGAACTCATTCACAATGGGAAGCCTGCAGTGTCCAGGTCTGGCTGCTGTCTCTTCCGTTATCCCCTTTCAGCAAAGTGAGGCCAGGGTTTGGCCACCTGTCCTGCCAGCTGGTGCCAGGTCCTGTTTCTGTGACTCCTGTGCGCCTGTCCTGTGTGGGCATCTCTGTGTCAGTGTGGTGTAACCCTTCAAAAAAGTCAAGATGGTAATGCTCTTCATTGTTTGCTTCTGATTATTACACTTACAAAGTTTCTTTTAATGAGTCCCTTATTATATGCTGCTTAGCTGTTTTGGGAATTAACATTGGACTTGTCTTTATTACATTTGACATTTATTCTGACTGTACAATATGACAGTATACATTGATAACTGTGCCTTCAATTAACACACATAATGTTATTTGTTTAATCTCAAAGATTTCCCTGGTACGTTTCTTTTTATACAATCCTGCAATGCATCACAGCTTTTAACGAGGAATGACACATTTAAAGCACACAGATATTTAAAGATTACTCTGGAATTTATTTTAAAATACATCTCATTTTAATATAGGCTAACCTGAAACTGGATTGATCCAGAAATCAGAGCTTTGAAAGTTAAATATATGTGAAATATACAGACCTAAACCATATATTTTTTAGATGCACTCAAACCATTTAATTCTTCACCGATTTACCTTATTTACTCTGTTGACCGTAACCGAATGAGTAATTTAATTGCTGATAATTTAAATGCTGATTATAAATATATGTTTTGAATATACCTTTTTTAAAATCAACAGTTTTTCGTATTAATAAAACAGGAACAGGAAAATACACACTGGAACACACACAACCTCTTATTCTTTATAATAATCCAGTACTTTACATTTATAGTTCAGACGCCCAGACTTTTTGATTTAATAAAGAGAAAAATGTCTCTAGAGCAGGGTGGTTCCATCTATTACCTTTCTGTGTACACTTGATGTATGTCTCTCCCTTCAAACTTCAGGAACATGAATTGGAGAGGAAGTTGGTTTTATCTTTTTGTACCAGTATTGCACATTCATCTGGAAACTGGCTTACTGTTTCGAACAACTGCTTTCATTTCTCATTTTAATCCTGCATGACAGCTCATCTTCAAACACAGTGACCAGCCAGGATGCTTGTAATAGGTTTGGTGTGTCAGGCAGTGGCCTGTTTCTGACCCATCGTTTTAAGAATTTACAGTTTAAGGAAGTTAACATTCTCTTGAATATGTTATTATCATTATATGCATTTAAAATCAGAGAAAAGTACAATAGAACATGTAATGCTGCTGTACTTATGCATTATATTCACAATATATTTGTCAACACAGGAACTGCTATGTATTTAAACTTAAGGCTTGTTAGTTTGTGGGAAGGAAGAAACTGCCTTTGTCCAAGTTTACATTGGAAAATCTGCCATAGGTTTTTAACACATTTAACATGGCTTCATTGTGCTTTTATCATAGTTGTCCAGTGGATTCCTATGGGTCCCTGAGTTGTACTACATTGGACCGTAGGGCTACCATGACATCTGTCTGTAAAGCAGGTATAGTATGACAGACAAGGGTTGACTCATAGCTCGGAGTTCAATTTAAGGCTGGAGATAAGATGAAATAAGTGTGCTGGGTAAGAGTGAGTGCTTCACATTTGAATAAGGGGCAAAGACTGATTTATTCACATATGCACACGTTAACAGTAGTGGAGGCTGCAGCTATACAGCCATAATGAAAGATAAAGAAGCACTACCATAGCATTGGGGCATTGACGTGAAACAAAACCTGCCTGATTGTGTCTCCACCGCCCCCTTGTTGTGCACATCCTCCCTTCCCATGAGTCCCCAGCCAAGGTCAACAACCGAGTCAAGAAACCAAACAGCTAGTGTCTCAGAAACACAATACACTTGACTCGTCCTACTCAGGGTTTCTCTTTTTAGTCTCAGACACTTTTCTGCTCTCACAGTGTTGTAAAATAACTAGGCCTACATATTCTCAGGACACATGCAGCAGCTGAGAAACAAATAAATAAAACTGTGTGGTCTGTACATCCATAGGCTCTTAAAGTGCGTTCATGTTCTGCAGACTGGTTCAGATATCCCTGCACGTGGGGGAAGAAGTTGTAGGTCTGTGGCGATGCTGCTGTGACCTGACTGATATCTGCCCTCGGATGTGATGGTTAAGAAGAGAGATCCGTGTGACAATGTGAAGCAGCACGGTCCATTACCATAAATCAGCCTCCCTGAAAGGCCCTACTCTTCACATGAAGCGCACTGTGAAATTGCCATGGCAGTCGCCTCTGAAGCATCGACTTCAAAGTGCCTGGGCAGTGACAGCGCAGTCTACCTTGAAGGTAGTTAAGCCTACATTTGATGTAGTGGAAACCAAGTAAAAACTAAACAAACCAGTTGTTTCAATTCCAGACTGATCGCTCATTTCCCTCGAATGTTTGCAGGTTCTCTTGGCAGACTTAATGCAGGAGCTGAAACACATGGGGGGAGAGAGTGGTCCACAGTGTTGCATAATTTAACTTACTTCTACACATTTTTAAAGCAAATTATGATTCTCCCAGGTTTTCAGGGAAGCTACTGGGTTCCACAGTGATATCTACTTGACCATCCCTGTGGTACAAAGTGTTTACATTCACTCATTTTCGGGACATTACATAGTGTTGGCTCCAAATCCCATTTCTGTTTCCCTTTCACTCGTACATTTCATATAACAGTTGCTGTTGTGGTCGATCTTTTTTTTAATCTTTTTAAATTTGGCCATGTACACATAAAGTAGGAATTATTATAGGTAGCCAGAAGTGTAATAATTTGGTTGTGTTTCTTAATACCAGTGTCAACATGAATAGATTTATAGTGCTATGTGGCAGTTTCCTGAGGATTTGGCTGGCAGTTATTTCATAAGCTGGAACATGTGTGATTTCTAAAAAGCTGTTGCATTTCAGTTTTTCACTTTTATAACGTGATGAGAAGAAACCTAACGGGACTCGACCAAGGAGTTCCTGGGGTTACAGTACATAAACCACAAACTGTGAAACACATGCCAAAGCAGGACCTAATTTCACCTGCAGTTCAAGCAATAATGTACTTTTTAAACTTTTTAATAGATTTGAATATTAATCAAACAATTTGTGGAAAGCGTGAATCAAACGAATGCTTATAAATGTTTAAAAAATATATATATTTTTTAAATCAAGGCATATATTTATATTTTCTCTAATTTAAATTAAGGAAAATAGGGAATTACTCCTGATATTTTTGTTCCATATAATCTTTAAAGATGATATGACAGTTTACTAAGTTTAGCAATTCATATTTGATCTGCACGTTTTAAGTTAAGCAATTGAAAATACTCCCAATACCCTTGTTTCCATATCATATTTTAAAGAAAGGTTAATCAAATGTGCTGAATACTTTGAAAGATACGATTTCGGAAGGGAATGATTGAGGTCTTTTTGGGAAAGCTTAATGTTTCATATTATTTCGTTTAAAATGAAGGTGTGATTCATTTTTTATACAATTTTATTTGCACTGATTTTTAGTTTAATCACACTCTCACCCTTTAAAAAATAAATGTACAGCAATAAGCTAATCAGTCGAATTGCTACTTTTCACCGAAAGAGGGCGCCCGAGTCAGAGATCAAATCCAGCGTCAATTAAGAACGCGCAAAAGAAAATGTCGTTAATTTTAATAATGCTATATTAAGCCATAATACAAATTAAACAAGTGAAATGTATTTTTTTTTTCACAATGTTTTGTATATTTTTGGTCAACTTAAAATTAAAATGCGATCTGCACAACACACGATTCTTTTTGAATAGGTTATTATTAATCATTTGACTTTGCTAATTATTATTTGAATTATGTCATATCAAATCATGTTCAGATTTTTTTAAAGGGCTGCATTAAGTGTTAGTTAAATGAAAAATAGGCTCATTTAGAGAAAGTGGGCAGAACAAACACTAATATCTAAGTATATTAAAGTCATTACAAGGTTTCATGATTAAAGCATTAAGTTACAAAAGTCAGCATAAGTTTAACTTCATATATGTGTGTCCTTGCGTTGTATGTGCTCCTTCTCAATTCAGGTCCCGACTTACTTAAATTAAACTCATGCATTTTTTTTTTTTGCGATAAAATGGTGTTATAGGCATACATTGAAAACCCAAAATCTATCCCCGTCAGCTCAAGCCCGCAGCGCAGGTTTTGTGAATGACTGGCAGGGCGGGGGGAAGGGCGCATGTGCACTGTGTGATTCACTAACTCAGGAGGACACTTTTAATTCATGGGTATGAATGAAAAGTTTAACCTTCGTAATGCTGTTATGTGTGTCTATATATATATATATATATATATAATTTGTAGTTAGAGTGATAGCATTAGAAAAAACAAAACAGGAGACAGCTACTGATCAGTCCAATACCATTTGTTTTATTGTTGTTATTCATATTATTCATATTAGTATTATAAATCTCATCTATTTTGTGTATGTCTGAGTTTGTATTGTTACTGGTTGTTAAACAGGGTGAGGCATCCCTTTTTCTTTTTTATGTGTAGGAGGTAGTAGGTTTAAAGAAGAGTGCAGGGTGCTTGCTCGGGAGGCTGGGGCTGGGGCTGGGGCTGGGGCTGGTGCTGGGGGTGGGGGGTGGGGGTGTGGAGCAGGGAGCTGGCCTGTCCAATGTGCTTTCTTTAATTAGCTGTGGGATAGGAGGTATCTTCACAGAGCAGGCAGAGGGTGGAGCCTGGGGCTGTCACTGTCTGCTGGTTAAGTATTACCTGCAGAGCCCTCGTGAATTAGAAGAGCACTTGTCCCATATCTGTGTGCAAAGCAGGAGGAGTGAGGGAAGACAGCACTACTTTTTTCCCCTTTCTTTTCCTTTTTTTCCTTCTCTTTTCCACAGTTTTTGGGAAACTGCCTGAGAATAATTGGATTGATATCTAAAAGCTGCAAGGCAACTAGCAAGTGGATATGGCTGGTTGTCTTCTTCACAGGACTGGACTTTCTAAGGCAGCTGCAGTTTCGAGGTGCCTCCTTGCCCTCCTTGCATTCAGCTCCAGCTTGTCAGCCGACGGGGCAGAGAATTTTGAGCCTGCTTTCCTCTTCGGGCCCAGGCCAGGACCTGATTCTGACTCTATACTAGTTGCCAACAATGGGGTGAGGGTGCCTTTTGGCAGATCTGTTTATTTAGACCCAATCAATGACCTGGTGACTGAAGTGCAACCTGGAGACCGGTGCTACATCACAGTGCTAGAGAATGACCCTCTGGCTCAGAGACCGGGCATGCTGTCTCCGAAGAGATTCCCCTGCACTTTCGGGGCAGAGGAGGTGAAATACACCCACTTCGGATCGAGAAGCCCCAACAAGGACAGAGTGAGGCTGCAGCTGAGGTACGACTCCCAGACGGACACAATCATCATTCCTTTGCTGCTGGAGGTGGAGGTGGTGTTTCAGCAGCTGGAGATTTTAACACGCAACATGCCTCTGGTCGTGGACAAGCTGAATGGCATCAGCAATCCCATTGAGAAGAAGGGCTTGGAATTTGCCTTTGATGGCAGTGCCGAATCCTGCAAAGTCACCACCTTGATCAGCGCAGGAGGTCTCCCCAGGTATGGCACACTTTTAAATTACACCGCCAATGGGCAGATGATAGACTGTGATGCTTTTGTAAACCTAGGCATTCGCTACAAGCATACCTCCACCACCAGCTCCCCAAACAGAGACTATATCCCCATGTTGGTAGAGCTAGTGGATAAAGAGGGAAACACTATCAAGCAGGAGCATTTCCAAATCATGGTTAGAATTAAAGAAGGGACCGAAAACACAGCCCCTAAGCCAAGTTTTGTTGCTATGATGATGATGGAAATTGACCAGTTTGTGATGACAGCTATCACCAATGATATGCTGGCTGCTGAGGATGTTGAATCTGGTCCAGATGACTTAATTTTTAACATCACTTCGCCCCTGGGTCATGAGCAGGGCTACATTATCAGCACCGATGACCAAAATCTACCTATTACATCTTTCTACCAGAGAGACGTTAAAGATCTGAAAATAGCCTATAAGCCTCCCTCTGCCGATTCTGGCTCGGAGAGAATTTTTCAAATTGAGTTTGAAGTAGTCGACACTGAAGGCGCTGTCTCTGATGCGTTCGCCTTCATGATTGTTGTGAAGCCCATGAACACTTTAGCCCCGGTGGCAACTAAAAACACGGGACAGCTGCTGTTTGAGGGACAGTCAAGAGCGCTCTCAAGCACCCAGAATTTAGAAATCAGTGACGAAGATAATCTTGATGATGTCAGAATTACAGTTATTGATGGTTTAAAGCATGGTGAACTGACAGTGTTGGGAGCCCGTCGAAAATTCTTCACCCCCGCCGATTTGGATGCCGGGGTCGTGGTATACCAGCACGACGGCAGTGACACTTACAGTGACAATATAATTTTCCGCATGACTGATGGCAGCAATGAAGTTGAGTTTTTGTTCCCTATCACCATTGCACCCACTGACGATGAGCCTCCCATTATAAATACTAACACTGGGCTTGTGCTTTTCAAGAATGAAATCATGCAGATCTCACCCTTCATTCTAAGTGCCACAGACATTGACTCAGAGGACTCCACCATTAAATTTATCGTGGAGCCTCCTTATTCAACACTGGGTGAACTGCTCCTCCGACAAGCCGAGCAGCCCTCAGATTTGTCTGCCTGGAAGTTCAGTGACAGCGAAGAGATGTTTGAGCAGGTGGTGACGGAATGGTTTCAGCAGGACATCCTGGATGGGAAGCTGTTTTATCGTCACATTGGGCCTCACAGCACCACCACTGTCATGGATAATTTTGTGTTCCGGGTCCATGATGACAATGACCCCCCGAATCAGTCTGGGGAGCACACGTTTGCAATTAAAATCCATCCAGTAGATGACCTCCCTCCAGAACTTTACCCTGGCACTGCTTTATACATGACAGTGCAAGAATACGAATTGACCCACTTTAAAAAGAAGTTTTTGCGTTACACTGATCTGGATTCAGACGACCGTGATCTGAAGTACACCATCTCTAGGCCTCCAACTGATACAGACGAAAACAACCCCATCCCACTGGGCGAGATAGTGCTGACTGAGAGCCCTGACACTGTCATTACAGAGTTCACACAAGCTCAGGTCAATCATCACAAAGTGGCGTACAAGCCCCCAGATCAGGAACTGGGCATCACACCAAGAGTAGTGCAGTTCACTTTCATTGTGGAGGACACTGCTGGAAATTCAGTGAATGGCCTCTTCACAATTTTCTTGCAGCCAGTCGATAACAAACCCCCCCAGATCACCAACACTGGTTTTACAGTGCTGGAGAGAAATACTTACATCATAACTAAAACTGAGCTCGATGCAACTGACCAGGACACAGATGATGATAAAATTATATTCACATTGACCCAGGCTCCTCGATTTGGGCTGCTACAGTATCTGGGCATCGATATGTCTGTGGGAGAGACATTTGTACTTGAAGATATCGTCAGTGGCCACATCGCATATGTCCATAACGGCGAGGAGTCCACTAGCGACACAGTAAAACTTGATGTCAGTGATGGATTTCATGAGCTGCCTATCATTATTAAAATCACTGTGAAACCGGTCGATGACGAAACTCCAACCATTATGCTCCCATCCGGCCTGCTGGGTTCCTCCATTGATGTCCTGGAGAATGGAGCCACAGAGATCACTTCCAATGTGATTCAAGGCAGAGATGAAGACACTGATGACCTCATGCTCACATTTATAGTTGAGGAGCCACCAAAGTTGGGTGAAATTATGGTTAATGGGGTTGTCTCTGAGAGATTCACGCAGCAAGACATCATCAATGGAGGTGTCGTTTATGCTCACACGAGTGGGGAGATCGGGCCTTTTAAACAGCACGACTCCTTCAATCTCACCATCTCTGACATGTCTGATGAATGGGTTGTCGGTGGCAACAAAGTCCAAGGTGTCAGGGTGCATGTCACTATTCTACCTGTTGACAGCGTGCCTCCCATTGTCATTGTTGGCGATCAGTTCACCGTGCTTGAAGGAGAGAAGAATGCCATCACAATAACAAACCTCCAAGCTGAAGACGTGGACACAGAAAATGACGACATTCTGTGCACCATCATTGTCCAGTCCACATCTGGTTACATTGAAAACATATCTCCAGCCCCTGGGTCTGAAAAGTCCAGGGCAGGAACTGCCATCACGGCCTTCAGCATTAAAGACGTGCGTCTAGGTCACATTTATTACGTGCAGAGCATCCACAAAGGTGTTGAGCCAGTGGAAGACAGACTCACGTTCCGCTGTTCTGATGGTATCAACTTCTCAGAGCGTCACTTTTTCCCCATCGTTATCATTCCAACAAATGATGAGAAGCCCGAAATATTCATTCGTGAGTTTGTTGTCATGGAGGGCATGAGTCTGGTCATTGACACTCCCATTTTGAATGCAGCCGATGCAGACATTCCAGGGGATGATCTAGAGTTTGAAATAATTAGCCCTCCCAAACATGGCAATATTGTTCAGCAGCTTACCACAGGTACTGTTTCAGTTATTCATTTCTCCCTTGAGCAGATCAAGGAAGGCTCTAACATTGTCTATGAGCATGATGACTCTGAAACCAAAGAAGACAGCTTTGAGGTCAGACTTACAGATGGAAAACACACTGTGGAAAAAAAAGTTCTCATCATGGTCATTCCAGTGGATGACGAGACTCCAAGAATGACAATTAACGACGGACTAGAAGTTGAAATCGGGGAGACAAAAATCATCACCAACAAAGTCCTTAAAGCAACAGATTTAGATTCTGAAGACAAGAGTCTGATGTATATAATCCGTTACGGACCAAGTCAAGGCTACCTTCAGCGCATCACCAAGTTTGGAGACGTGCTGGGAAACATAACTGTTGAAATGAACTTCACCCAAGATGACATAGACAAAGGACTGGTTCAGTATGTCCATACAGGCCAGGAAGGGGTTCGCGACCTTGTCAAGTTTGATGTCACGGATGGGATTAATCCGCTCATTGACAGGTACTTCTATATTAGCATTGGCAGCATTGACATGGTCTTCCCTGACGTCATTAACAAAGGTGTGACCCTGAAGGAAGGGGGTAGAGTGACCCTGACCACTGATCTGCTGAGCACCACTGATATCAACAGCCCTGATGAACACCTGAGCTTCAGCATCACTCGCGCCCCCAGCCGTGGACACTTGGAGTGCACTGACAGACCTGGAGTTCCCATCACCACCTTCACTCAGCTGCAGCTGGCAGGCAACAAGATCTACTACATCCACACCTCAGACGACGAGGTGAAAATGGACAGCTTTGAGTTTGAAGTAACAGATGGTTACAACCCCGTGTTCCGCACTTTCAGAGTGTCCATCACTGATGTGGACAATAAAAAGCCGGTACTGACCATCCACAGCCTGGTGGTTGGCGAAGGAGAGCTAAAGCTGATCACTCCTTTTGAACTCACCGTGGAGGATCGGGACACGCCCGACAACTTTCTGCGTTTCACCATCACCCAGGTGCCAGTCCATGGGCAGCTGCTGTACAATGGCACCCATGCTGTCACTAGCTTCACCAAACAAGACCTAAACGAGAACCTCATCACCTACAAACATGACGGGACCGAGTCTGGTGAGGATAGCTTCTCCTTCACTGTGACGGATGGCACTCACACAGAATTCTATGTCTTCCCCGACACTGTCTTTGAGACTCGTAAGCCCCAGACAATGACCATCCAGATCAACTCGGTTGACAATGGCGTCCCCCAGATAGTCGTCAACAAGGGCTCTCCCACGCTCCGGGTCCTGCACACCGGCCACCTGGGCTTTGTGATCACTAGCAAGGCTCTGAAGTCTGAGGACCGGGACAGCCCACACAATGTCCTCAAGTACTGGATTGCCGAGGCTCCTCAGCATGGCTACATCATCAACACGGCCCTGGGGAACGACAGCGTCCAAACCTTCACTCAAGGTAAGCCTTGTTGCTGAAGAACTAACTCTACTCTGCAGGTTATGTATTGTTTACCAGTTCTTAGTGTGATGTAATGAGAAAGAAAGCCACTAAAAAGGTCCATTGGAGATTCCCAGTGTTGTTTAGATTTTATAGGCTATATAATATATATATATGTGTGTGTGTGTGTGTGTGTGTTTAGTTATTAATTTCATAGTAATTCAGCTTCAGTTCATTTGTTTATTAACATCTCTTTTACATTAAAAATCGAATTGTCCCTGGACATGACTAAATCTAATCTAAATCTGTTGCAGTGTTATATGAATAAAAGGATTACAACCAAACCTCAAATTTAGTCTGGGAGAGGATATAAAATATTCAACAACATGTATAATAATTGTTAAACATTTTCTTTCCAATCACTCTGGTGTACATTTGTAGTACATGTAGTACACATTTGGAAAGAGACATTTACTCTTCAGTTAGTGACAGATGGCAGGGAAGCAGATATGCTAGTTTGAAGCTTTTTGGTGCCCGAGGACATATTTATTTTTCTTAACTACTGCAGACTAGGGGTTGTAACTCAATCTGAGTGTGAAGTTCACAACTCTTAACCAGTTAATGTTGTCTGAAAACATGTGCAACTTTAGTGACACTATAATCATCTGTGCTTGTCCCTTTGTGTGTCGCTAGCTGATATTAATGAGATGAAGATCTGTTATGTGCTGCTCGACGGGGAGAATGCTACCAGTGATATATTTTACTTCACAGTTGAAGACAAAGGTAAGCCTTTATAATGTTTCACTTGAACGCCATTAATAAATACCAAAGGATTGTTTTTTTATATAACATTGAACTTATCTGGACCTGCAAGAGAATCAGTGTGGCATTTTACTTTGGCCATGAGAGAATTAAAATGGTATTCTCTGCTTGGTGTCAGTCATTGTTTGTATCACAAAGCCATCCCATAATTTGGCAAGATTGACAGCCTCTGCAGCATAGAGTTCCACTCCCCCATTGCTGCCGAGGGTGGCCACATTAAGACAGAATGGGGTTGAGGGCACGTCAGGCCTGTGTGTGTGTGTGTGTGTGTGTGTGTGTGCGCGTGTGTATGTGTGTGTGTACAGCTCAAGTACCTCTGATCTCTGTGGTCAGTGAACAATGGGTGTTCTACCAACATTTTTGTTAGTCTTTAGTGGTTGACCTGTGACATAAAACTTGCTGAATCTTTCCTCTTAATATCAACTGATTGTGTCTTAGTGGATATTGATCCCACATAACTGCACATGACGTGACTTGGGAAACAAATAATAGATTAATTCTCTATCTCTGAGGGTTTGTGTTTCAGTTTTCTGAAAGATAGAATCTAAAACTCTTCTTTCTCCTTTTTTTTTGAATGGCCTCTGGGTATGTAGGCATGGAATGTCTACCTTAAAGAAATCACCTCAGGTTAGGGGGATATTTTAGCTCTATGTTAAAACAATAGAGTTCTTTGGGGGTTTTCTATCTAAGTATAAACATGAATTGCTGAAATTGCTGAAAATATTTATTTAGTTTTGTTGTGTGTGTAGATTGATATGTTTATTGAAAATTAGTTTTTTAGCAGTCACATAATTTTTGTTCCCTAACTTTTGTTTGGTCATTTCATGTTTGTTTAATAAGAATAACATAAGATCATATTGTTGCACAATGCAAGAGCAGCTGTTATTCATGTGTTCTGTTTCCTTTGGCCCCTCTAGATGCATTAATTTCTCATTTGTGTATTTCTATTTTTATACCATTGTTACCTTTTAATTTAATTTGAGTGTGTCAAGTATATAAACTAAAACAAAATAAATTGCTATATTTGTTTAGCTTTTGTTACAGAATTCCACTCAGATTCAATGTTGTCATTCAAATAGTTCAATATTCAATATTCAGATCTGCTTACAGGATTTACAACCCCATGGCCATTGATACCTATTAGTGTTAAATGTATTCTGAGGCACACCAGAATACTTATACATATCCATAACTGACATTGTGTTACCTGCACAGGAAACCAATAAGTGATTCACGGGCTTTAAGAAGTTTGAAAGTACAAGAATTCACATACAGATCATTCAACATCTTTCTCCTTTGCTTCGGAGCCATGACTTTTCTTTCTTTACATTCACAGGAGAGGCTATGCTTAAAGGGCTTAGAATTTCAGTAGCTGTGTGTATTTATATTCCTGCAAATTCAGTTTTGGTCAGATGTCACATGAACCTTTCTTCTTGAATTTCATAACTCTTAGCTGGTTACATTGCTCTCTTCATGATACCTTGTTGTACAAAGTTTTTCGTGTCTGATACAGTGAAGTTTTATATATATATATATATATATATATATATATATATGTATAAAGATGAGTCTATAATTTAGCAGGGACATCACCATGCTACACACCCATAATATATGATCATTTCAACCTTATTAACAACCCATTGCTTTAGGAGGCATAGTCCTTGAGATTTAACGTGAAAGGATTCTTCTCTTGTGGTTAACAGTCTCTAATGGGCATGTGTTACTATAATAAGGCGGGTATATTATCTACTGCAGGCTAAATTTGTAACATGCTAAACTTTTCTAGTTTGTCCTTAGGAAGATATGCAGATTTTGGATGATTGACAAGAATCTCATAGCTGCAAATTATATCGTGAGATCCCAAATATGATTGCAAAATGCAGCTCTTTTCTCTAACTAACTAACTAACTATATATATATATATATATATATATATATATATACAATGGGAAAATGTATCTAAAAATAAGTTACAATATTTTCTCTTATTTGTCTTTTATGACTTAAATGGTCAGTTCTGCTTGTACATTGTATACTGCAGTTTTACATTATCATATACATATATAGTAAATGTGTTGCAAAGTTACAAAATATAACAGGTGGGGTACTATTTTAACTGCAGCTGTAAATGCTAAATGCATTCTGAGTTTGTGAAATGCAATCCATACAGTATGGTTTGGGCTATAATTATGCCATATTGAGAACTATTAGAATATCATCACTGTGGAAGTGTCTGTATTTATACCGGGTGACATTCAGGGTAAGCCAGAGTCATGGCCTTTCAGACATTCCTGCTGTGGGTTTGACATCGGTGAAACCCCCACCATCAAGTCTTCCTCTTAGCCTGCTCTTGAAGAGCACTGCAGTTTCATTAACACACTCGTATCAGGCAAACAGCAAAATGGAAGCCCAATTATCGCTTGTACCAAAGCCTCTGGATTAAACACTTGACTTTTCTGAGCACAAATATTAATGTGAGCAGAGGAGTCAGCAATGTGATCATTTGCTAACTACTTTTTAAAATGTAAAGTATATATTTGACTGTATGACTGTATAAGAGTCTATATGATCAACAGAAATACTATAATAATAATAATAATAATAATAATAATAATAATAATAATAATAAGTAGTAATAGTAGTAGTAGTCATAGTAGTAGTAATAGTATTCAAGGGCCTGAAATAATCATTATATAGATTGTCATGTCCTGGTTTACAAAAGCTTGTCTATTTCAGTGACAATTAAGTTTATTTAACAAACGTTCAATAAAAAGTGAAAAAGATAATATTCTTAATGCAGATTAATTATATATAGATGTCTAGAACTCTGTACAGAATGTATATAGATCAGAAGATCTTTCAGTTGTATAACAAAACATGCTTTCTGTATCCTACTTATATCATATACATATATGTACCCATATCATATTGGACCAGTGTGATATTACTCGATGCTTCACAATTCCAGACTTTTAAAAAGGCTGGAGCTGTCTATTAGCACAGTGCCAGCTAGTATGTGTCGGTCTAGGTTTGTTCTCTGCAGTTACTGAAAAGAGCTAGCCTATAATTAGGGGAAGTCCACATAATGTGCCCGGGAAAAGAAAACAGTAGGACCAATTAACAGAACAAACCCACTGTTTGCAAATCAATTAAGTGGGATGGCATTAAGAGCATGTGAACCAAGTGTAATGTTGGTCTAAAAACATATTACATCTGGCCAAAGTCTAGCCATGTCCAGAGAGGAGTTAACAGGGCCTGCAGATGTTTGGTATTACAGGTTGTAAAAGGTTGGCTGCCTCAAGGATTAGACCAACACAATAAAAGCTACAAAATTCTCCTGATGATTGACTAGAAGGCCTTTCGTCCCCCTCCAATTCAACATGTAAGAGCAGGTTTATTGAAATCTGTAGGGAAGCAAACAGAAAGACCACTTGTGACTAAATGGCTTGTGTGGGAAGAGGCAGAATGAGGGATGAAGATCAGTATAAGGAATCCCAAAGCAAAATATAAACTCATTAGATTACTTACCGTTATTTTTCAGTCCCATTTCAGCATTTCAAATCATTAATGAAAGATTTGTTTATTAATTTCTTTATTGGGGTGGGGGAAGACTTTATGTACTTATATTCTTAGGTCCTCTTTGTCGATTTTCTAATTCCTGTGAAAATGTGGAAGTTAAAATGTCTGATTCTTGAACAAAAGTGTGAATAGTTAAAGATTGCAGACGATTAGGCTATATTTGTGAAAGATATACAAGTATGCAATAATAATAATATGATTCTGATATGAGACCTTGCTTTTAATTGAAGGTCAGTATAAGTATCTTACATTAGCAGTGCTAGGACTGCTACAACTTCTTCAGAAAAAAACAAAGAAAGAGGCCTGGAAGCCATAAAATTAATGGCACACTGTCTGAATAGGGCAAGTGCTTCCTTTACCTTGGAAAGAATGAAGTGAACATACTTCAGAGCTGGCATTTTGTCACCCTGGCTACATTACAGCTGGAAGGAACATGTCTTTTATGAGCCAGCAGAGTAATCTATTGAGAAAGCTATGACAAGCAATAAAAGACTGCTGGTTAAAACTTCCCCGATAGTGGTGAAAGAAGGAAGCTGAACAGGAGCCAGTATCTTCTGATGCATAAGCTGTGACTCGAGGGAAGGTTATGAATCGAGTCGCATTGTCTTCTGTTATTACCTTTTCTTGTGCAGAAGCTGTTTTTCATCTGTGAGGGTCACACTAAAAGAAATGTGTGACAGTTGTCATCAGCAATGAATGATGCACCTTCAGTGAAATAAATAAGAGTAATTTTGTTTACTTTCTTTGGGATGCATTCAGTTGCAGTGTCTGTGTGATGGTGGGGGTGGGGATAGATAGATAGATGCTGTACAGGTATTTACAGTTAGATAGCTATATAGGTAAATAGATACAATAAGCAAACATAGAATATCTAAGCAGTAAGCAGATTTTTTTTCCCAAGCTGTTTAAATGTTGTCTCAAATTGTCAGTCAGATTTTATTTTATTGATAAGCCTGAGGTTCCAGGCACATCATAAAAACTTGACCTTATCCAGTGCGCAGGAAATGGAATTGAAACCTACAGAGGGAGACAGATGAATTGATTGAAACAGCTGCTTGTGGAATTTTACAAGTTCCTTAACCGAATGCCGTTTACCTGTCAGGATGTGCGTTGGGGATTCGGTTTAACTCCACCAGGCTTGCTAATGCAATAACCAGGCCAGAGATCATAAAAAAACAACTTGACGAAAGTGCTACTAACATTACAAGCGCCAGATGAAATGCACTAAATACAAGCCACCTGTCAGACAATAAATCAGATTTCCTCGAGGTGTATAGTTTAGGTCTGCCAAGATAAATATAAACCCTGAATTCAGCAGTGTATCACACTATTTGGACAACAGGAAAATATATTTTTTAAATTACACCAGGTAAGGATTTTGAAACCCATACCTTAACTTCTGTACCGTAACTGAAAGGGACAAATATCAGACCTAAGCAGGTGTTTCAGGATGTAAAGGAAAGCGTAGTCAAAACATTGGCTCCGATTGAAACGCAGACACTGCATCTGGCCAGATGGTTTGATTTCAATCACAAGCTGACATGGAAGAACAATGTGGACAAAGAACGACGTCAGAAATTGAAGTAGAGTTTTAAAACTGCTGTGGTTGGAGTGCGTAAACCGGGGGGATGCGTGCTTGTTTTCTTTTGTGGAAAAACAGCAACAGGGTAGGTGAACAATGCCTATAGTATACCTCTGTTTCACCTCATTAGCCTTTGTGTCATCCCCAGTAGTGATATCCCAGAGTCTTTTTTTTATTATTTGGTCCCTGGGGGTATAAGATGAAAGGAATGAGACAGAGGTGCATAAATCATTAGATATGTATGGAGGGCAACCTTTATAATGGCAGGAGAGTGTAGTATCATATAGGATTACAGAAGCCCCTTTATTCCTGGAGCTAGCAATTTCCATAAAATGAATCTTGCATCATTCTAACGAGGAAAAAGGAGTTTCTTATTTATGAAATTGTGGAAGTTGAGTGTTGATGTTTGTGGACAGTCATACAGTGTAGGAATACTACAAATACTAGATTCCAGTGTAGAAGATGGTTTAACATTCAATGTTGAACACTCCAACATCATATAGAGCTATTGAAAACTTTCACCTAGCACTGGTGAGTTGTCAGAGATAACTTAACTTAAATTAACTTAACTATTAGTGGGAGTTCAGATAGTTTGTAATGGCAGTCATGTGTTCTTGCAGTTAATGGTTCTTTGCTGTCTTAACCTGGCTAAATGAGTCTGCTCTTAAACAAGTGTGATGAATTGTCTGGCTGGGCTACCAAAGGCAGGCGGTTTCTGCTGCTTTCTGCAGTGATATGTTAGCAAGGACTCTGACTAAGGTGCTGATTGATGACATGGGTCCGGCGCTGTGGAATGGGACACCATAATGTTGGAACCATTATTTTATGTCTCTGCTAATCCCAGTGTTTGCTAAGTGTCACTCCTCGTGCACCACTGCTGAAAGCAAGAAAAAGCTCTAAAGGGAAAGTGCAGACATGCTAGTCTTTTTGTCCAGTTTGCCTGGGACTGAGCAGACCCATACAAGACCCAAGGAATCCAAGACTATACAGCATGGATTTCCAGATGCACAAATTGTAATGCCATCATAATAAGTTAATAGAACATAGGCCTAGACCAAATAAAAACCTGCGAAATGCAGAACACAGATTTGTACCATTTCCTGTTTTGATTTATAAGTAGCAAAATAATTTATATTTTATTTAAGTACAACATGCACAATCATATCGAGGTGTTCCTGAATTTTTGTAACATTTTTCATGAATTTGTTGTGTTTTCACTGTTTGTATTATAATTTATTCACCAGTACCTCTCCAAATTTTTTGCTTAATCTTGCTTAAATTAGCTGTGTGTCTTAAAAATGGAAAACAAAAGTTTATAACTCATAAAAAATATACTATGCAAGACACAATTAAACTGCTGTTGACTGATTTAAATTAAAATCGGATACTATATGACAGACTGTTCCTGGTATTCTTTCGGTTCACTTTTGTTTAACAAAATTAAAAAACTAAAAACTAGAACGATAACAATTTAGGCATGTTAGCAGAGAGGCGAGGATTTTAAGAGTCACCTGGTTAAAATACCAATAGTTAAAATCTGACCTCATAAATTCTTGCTTTACAAGTGTTCAGCCAGTATATATTCTTGTCCATCATGCTGGTGACTACAGCCTGAGGCCTATAACACCAGGGGGATACTGGGCTTGTTAGCCTTTAAAACCTTTTCTTTTATACTCTGCACTCCAGGCAGCCAGCAGGATTTTAATCGAAGAAGGGCATTGCAGTTACTGTGTCAAAGCCATGAAAATTAATTAACATTTCTTTAAAACAGCAAAACCACCCTTGCCAGATTTTGTAAGTTTTGCCGTAATTTGCTCTTGGAATTATGTATAAATGTTCCTGCTCAACATTTGGTCCACAAATGTATTTGACTGACTGTTTTTTGTGTTTCAACGAGGTGGAGCTGAGACAAAATACTAGAAAATCACAGATTGGCCGATAAACATGAAAAATTCAGATTAGTGTGCTGCTGTGTGTCAGGTCGGCCTAGCATTTAAACATAGCTGTAGATCTTTGATGTGCACAGTAATCTATATGTAAACAAATACATAATTGTTTCATTGTTAACATGTATATATGCAAACTATTCTATATTTATATTTTGTGAAGGTCACCCCCTCCCTGATTTTCAAAAAGCTTTTATTATGGAAGAAAAGCGTTTTTACAATATAAAATTACAATGAATGCCCTGACCAGAAAAGCAGTTCAGAGAGTGTAAAGTTTCTGTCATAGTGAGCTGTCAAATAGGTTTCTCTATTAGTCATTAAATGTATGTCTATTCATTTAAGAGTTCAGCATTTCACAAGTAAGCTGATTATTCTCAGATATGGCCACCCATGACAAAACCAGACCCTGACATTACTTTAATATGACTTCTGACTGAAGTAGCTTAAGAGTTGAGGTTCACAGAGAGTGAAAACAATCGGCCCACAGACCCTGGGAAATAGCCAAGTCCAATTTTTGAATATGAACTGAGGCCAGGAAGAGTTAGCCTTAATGTGCTACAAAAAGGTTGTGTGAGTGAGTGTTGATCACAAGTTACATATAGGTCAAAGTAAGCTCTTTTGATATTAGACATAATCTGGAAAATTGCAGTGTTAACCACTGAAAAAAACAGCAACACTTAATCATCTTGTATGGCTGGGCAGTTATAATGTGTGGGTGAAGAGAGCATTTTGTTTTTCTAATGATTTTACAGGGATCATCGTTTTACGATCTTATTTATACTCGATCTATCTATCTATCTTCATGTCTTTAAAATAGCAACACCAGTGGTGATTATCTGTGTTATAAATAAAGCATCATCATTCAACCATTTAAAGGAATACTATATTTTTTCTCATTTCACTGCTGTTGTATTTCTCATTAGTTCAAAATGTATGTCTTCTAACAGTAAATCTCCATTGTTATTATTAAGCAAATTAAAGTTAAACAAACCAGAACATAAGTCAGAAAATTAAAAAAATTGACAGCTTGAATGGCATTATAAGCCTTACAAATTGTCTTCCCCAGTACATTGCCTGGTACTTTAGAAGTCTTTTCTACAGTTACTTTTTTGGAAACTTCAAAAATACTTTGAAATCTAATATCAGACTTCTGCCTAGCCCAAATAAAAACTTTTACCTACACCAATCAATAAATTACTTTTTTCCTCAGAGGCCACTGTTTATACTAATTTATGTGTGACTATTGTCAACATTTATCTTTTTTCAATGAATATTATTTTAATATGCCTTGTTTGCATAGGGATCCATGTATTTGGAAAACCCTGGAGGAGAAAGAGCAGCCTTTTGCAGCAGAACGCCTCCTTGCCGTGTGATTTTAACTGTCACAAATGTCAACAGCCAGGAGAGGATTTACCGTCACTTGTTGCGACGCCTTGCCTACCATGTCAGTTTGTGGCTGCGATTGTGTGTTCGTCTGCAGCTAAATATCTCCTTTCCTTGACAATGTGAAGATTTATTTGATATGAATGTGCGAAGGCCATGATAAATGGGCCTCGGGTTATTCTTATCATTCCCAGATGGCGAACCACTTCTTTGCCACTCAGAGAGCTGTCACTGCGGCTGCCCCTCGCCTCTTTCCCTAAGTCTCTTTAAGGATCATTCCTCTCCAGGCCGTTTATAGCAGTCGCTATACCCCCAAATTTCTCAGAGGCGACGCAACACAGAGTCGACGATTTTGAGTGATGTCTGTTTAAAGGGGCCCAGGGTGCTTGTCAGCCTGTGACTTGCAGTCTGCTGAAGAGATCACCCTCCGTGCAATGTAGGCACTCTCAAAACAGTCAAGTGTAAATTTACAGTACATCGCTCTGTGCTGTACAAGTGAGTGTGGCTAATAATATCCACGTATCCCTAACTTCAATCAGGGAATGTGTCGAATGCTGAGGGAAACTTAAGTTAAATAAGAAGCTTTTCGGTATTTAAATTTACTTATTAGTTGCACTCCTAGAGGACAGTTAACATATCTAAGATACTGGCATAAAATTGCAGGAAGAATGATGATCTAAATATATAATCATGTAGTACAATCTGATGTAGACAAATCCATCAACTGATTGGGACATTACCAAGTCAAATATATGTCTTTAGTTGGCCTATTAAATCTACCCAGTGTTGTTATTCAATGAAGTATTTGTGGTTTAAATACAATTTGGTTGTTGCCTGGGATTTTAAACTAATATAAAGATTTTTAACAAAATGCATTTTACCTTTTATTTTAACTGACACATTTGACTCTAGGTGGATCTTGGAAAATAAAACTAGAAGGTGAATGAGGTTCTCAAGGACCTACATGGCCTACTAGTACTGCAGATGTCTTGCATCATAATCTGGAAACATTTCTGTTGCTATTCCTTCCTTAAAATGTCCCCTACACTGTGTTGATAAGCTCTCTTTAGACAGCTCATTATTCACCTGCTGTCATCTTGCCCTACCACAGCGGTGTGTCTTTCAAACATGTTTACCAGTCCAAAATGCTCTTTAAGTACATTTCCCTTCCTGCCTGGCATGTAATGTGACACACTGCTCTGGGAGTTTTCAGTTGCTGTCACAGACTGGGGAATGCTTTGACCTGATAGGCAGCTCCACCTTTGATCCACCTTTGCATCTGCCTTTTCCCAATGAACATAAGGACTCCCTTTTCTACGACCTGCAACTGCTGGTTTTCATTCCAGCCAAGCTGTCAGCTACTTACCTGAATGGCCTTATATATAAAAACAAACAACAACGTTGAAATTAGACGAAAGGTATTTCAATTAAGAGTGCCATGAAGAGCTCAGTTTGAACATAAACCAGCAGAAACAGGTGTCATACAGCTCTTGGGTTGGGAAGACCATTACACTGTTTATGACGAAATCAATTGTATCATTCAGTGAAGGTGACTATAGCTTTGAATGGAGAACTGAGGGGGGAGGTGAGGATTGGGTATTTGGAAGGATTTAAATTGATGTTGCCTCACTTAGTGCAGTCACAGCCATGGTAGCTTTGAACTGTTCACAGCTGAATATCTGCCGTCTCTTTCGTGGGTTAGCAAAATTTAATGGCTCCTTAGCCCTTCAAATTTCAGTTGAAAATACAAAACAATTCAATATTAATGGATATCTTATAATATCTGCCATTTGGTGTGCTGTCACATTTCCTAATTGCTTGATTGTTGCTTAATAATAAACAAAACAAATATTCTACAACACAGATGTGTTTTACATTGGTTATATATAACACAGTCTTACGGGAAAACATAAAAAGGTGTGTAATTTTTTTTAAGAGGCCCAAGTGTAAATACGTTGATGTCTCAATTATTTCCACAAGTGTCGGTGCCCATCGTTTATCATCTTTAGAATCTTGGCAAACCTCTTCTCGGGCTATTAAAATGACAGTGGTAAATTTGCTGGGTCTGTAGACACTAACGTGACTTATCCCAGACCAGCAACTGTGCAAGTAATTGTAAGGATGGTTGCACGCTAGGGGGCCTGGAAAAGTTCCAGTTTCAGTCAGGTCTGAATGCAAGGAAAATGTCAGACACGCTTACATGATATATGGATGTACACATTCAACCCCTAAGTGGAAATCAAGTAAGGACATTTGAATTTATAAGGATTCTATGAGTAATACCTGTACAAATGTAATTATTTCAGACGTAAAACAACCTTCTTACACATATATAACATTTGAAGTTGTAATAAATAATATAAAAAGGACCCTGTATGTCTAGACTACAAAATTAGTACTTAAAATGCTATTAGTTGGTACAGTGTTAGCAACATCAGAACCAGTGTGTCATGATATTCAATATTTGACCACAGTTTTAAGTTCTGTTAGATTTATGTCCTAATAAATGTATGTATAATGTCTGCTTCTGTAACTGTATAAAACTCCCAAGGAACAAATGACTTCTTATTTGGGTCTTACTCTCCCATATATACTATTTTCTTAATATTATTGCTCCCATAAATATAAATGAAAATGAAAAAGTGAACTTTATTAGATCAATTTAAGTGATTTCTATTCTAATGATTGCTCTGTAAAATCCACAAATTAAATAACTATGCACACACACTTTGCTGAACATGACTGTTAGAACTAGACCAAATCAAAACTAGTAGAAGTTGTAGTAGAAGTAGTACAAATGTGTCATTTTTTTTACTTAGTCTGAGCATCATCATTTATTTGTACAAAAGTTCTAGGCCAGATAGTAGGACAACACTTTTATTGACCTGAAGACCCAGTGTTTAGCTTTTGGTTTATTGCTTTGTTTTGTCTTTCCATTAGTTTCAATTTAAATGAATTCCGAAGATGAAATTGAAATGTTTGCATGAAGCAGATTTTTTGTTTATTATGATTTGTGTATATACATATAACATATACATTAAAACATTCTTTAGCATTACTGAGTACAATCTATTGCCATGGTACCTGCTGTACCCTACAAGGGCCACCCAGACAGACGCTTAAAATCCCTGATGTCCATTCGATGGTTCACACTCAAAAGAACAAAAGAGTTAAAGAGTGTCCCTTCTTGAGAAAGGTACAGCTGTCATTCTGAAGGCTTATGAATACCGGAGTGATTTGAGATTTAAAGAGGGAGTGAGTTGGTGCCAAATGTTCTCCATTCTTGTGCCTAAACTGGCAGCAACTAGATTAAAGCAATCTATGTTGTCGTTGCCAAAGAAGCCTTTATTAGGCAACACCTGCCACTCACAACGTGTTATAAACTCATTAAGGAAACTACCTCAGTAGAATGGTGATGGCCACAATTATGTTTGAGCTTTAAGAGTGGCTGCATTTTAATAACAATGCATTCCTGGGACATTATTTGTTCCAACCTACCACAGTCAAACTTCTCATCCAGTAAAGAGTCTTATCTTTAGCATCGTCATCAGAATTATCATTATTATTTTTTTAATTGTTACTAATTGAAGTAGTAGTATTTGTTTGCTACAGTCATTTAGATATGTAATAGTTCTGCATTCTTCTCCCATTGGAAAATGTGTGGAGTATTTACACATAGCAATGTGAATTTTTAGATGGGCACCAGGCATATTTCAGATATTTCTTCATTCCTACTTATCACATGGCAAATCTTGTCTTTAGGTCGCCACGTACTGCAGCATTTATGTCACACTACAGCTGTTTAGAGGACTTAGTTACAGTTTGAGTATCGGGTCACTGAAATGCAAAGAGAAACTTTTCATCAGCTAATTTTATTTATCAGTGTTAGTAATTCAATGCTGCTTTCGAACACATTTTAAATCAGGCTGCGAATACTTAAGAATAGAAAAGGGATGTGAAAAACTAATCCACCCGTCTATCCTTTAGTCCATTCCTTATATCTGTGGTTTACCCCATATTGCTGTTTAATGCAAATACTTTTATTTGATTAAACAGGAAGTTTTGTTGCTCAGTTTCCCGATTGATGAAACACATCAAACATGCAAGTGAACATCAAATGTATCGCTTTCAATTTTTGATCAGTACAGCTCTTGCAAGTTCTTGAAAATAATAATTAAAGGGGAATTTGCCAGCTGAGTTCAATTACAAAGCAATGCACAAACCCTCTTAAATCTGTGTGGGAAAAATGGAAGGTGAGACTAATTTGAATTTGAACTAAAACAAAAGATTTATGCATATATAATCAAAACATATCAAACAAACTCTTCAAATTCAGGGTGCCTTGTCCTTGGGGAAAAACATTTACACTAAGAGGTCTGCCCGTAAAAGGTGAAAGCAAAAAGACAGCAACTCCTGACTTCTGAATAAATCTAAACTGACAGCAGTTTTTGTAAGTAATGAAGATGAGGTGAAGCCATAAGGAGACGCCCATTGTATAAGGGTATTCCTGCATTTATCTAATGATATAGCCAAATAAATATGTTAATGTGTAGTGTTCTTGGTTCCTTTACTGAGAGCAGTTAGTGAGATGCCCATCAGTATATCAGGAGTAAGGTACTGCACCTTATCTGCTGGAGGTATCCTTGTAGAAACAAGTTCTTAAACAGTAACAGATCATAAAAACTTTTTTTTTATGTTTCTGTACACAATAGCTAGATACATGTCTACCTAAGCCACTATTTCCCTCCCAGTTTGTTCTCTGAGTGATTAACATGGATATTACCAAGGGTGTCCTCTTACAGTGCGTATCATTAAAGTTTTTGAAGCTCTTCCCTCCTTTTGATATATAATCCCGAATAATGAAATGCATGTCTTGCACAACATGTTGCAGAAGCATATACTTTGAAAGCGGATAGATATCAGAAGGACTTTACCTTGCTACAAGTACAGCCATTTTTTTTCTGTGATCATTACATGGAACAATGAGATGCCATTATATATCCCTCACAAAAACGAGTGGATGACACTAATGAAACCCAAGCCATGCAGACTGCGGCAGATGCCTAAACAGAGGAAGCTCTTTGTCAGTGGAGGGTTCCTTTGATAATCCTGTCCTCCTTGCTCCCAGCTAACAATCCTTGACGTCTGCTACACACTGGGCTTTCTGCCCAAGAACTTTGAACCCATCCCTAGCGCTTATCTCTTCAGAGTACCACAAGCCATAACATCTTGTTCCCTGCCCCCCAGCCCACCATAAAAAACAGTTTCAAATTCCTTTACATCCTTTGCATCGCAAAGCAGTCTTTAATGAAATCTTGCAATCACTCTTAGTTGAGTGTGTTGGAATTGAAACTGTTTGCCCTCCTTCATGAACAGCAAATTAACTACAATGTGTACGTTTAATCATGTATTCACTCAGTTCAAATATAAGAATTGGAATATGAATTGTAACAAATTCTCCAAAAGTTTAAACATTTTAAGTAAACAGGGTTGTGTAGGATGCACTTTCAACAACTTATTTTAAATTGTTGAAGGTTTTAAATTAAAATAGGCGCCGGCGTCCCTGCTGGAGTGCTTTAACTCAACATCAATTCCTCCTTTCATAGGTGGTAAGCATCATATAAATCAACTGCCTCTTATATTCTTATTACCACCTGACAAATTTGGTGCAGGCAAAGACAAATGTGATAGATGTTTCTTGTATTTTTAGACATAGCTGTTAGAAACATGAGCTCCTTCAAGGTTAGCTGCTCAGTTCGCCCTGCTGCGCTCTGGTTGCACGGCAGGCTGTGAGAGGGAGCAGAGGGGAGGAAAGTGTCCGAGAGCTGTACTAATGAAGAGGATCTTCATCTCTGTGTTTACAAAGCAAACACAATTAACCTCCTCAAGAGAAAGTGTTCAATGGCAGCGAATGGGTACAGTGTGTGGGGGGGTGCACTGTTTATTCATTCTAAAAACAGCCACTTATGGGAAAGACAAACTGGACATTTAACATACTTAATTAATTAACTGTGAAATTACTGTAAAACTTGGCAATTGTAAATAAGTTCAGATCACAGACGGATTTTAGAGGGGGCTTCTAGCTACTACCTGCCGATGGCTCCTGACTGTGCTGTTTAGAGAAATCTGTTCCGAGTCAACACGCAGATTGCTCTGCTTGACAGGACTGGATGGATGTCAAATGTTCCACAAATTAAGAGGCCTGTGTGTGGTTCAGAAAACATACTTGCACTTTGACTGGTGACTAGTAATTGGGGTGCCTAATTTGAGTAATTAAATAGGTTAGAATTCAGGCTGTATGGATTTAAAGAGCTTACATCGGCTTTGGGTGAAAATGTAAAACACTATTACCTGCTAATTAGAACCCCCACTTGTTTTAATATGCCAAAATCATATGTTGGAGCTCATTTTAAATAGAAGGAAAGCAAAGTGTCAAAACAGTATAATGTATGTCACATGCTGGTCAGTACTTAAAGTATGTATATGCCTTGTTTTAAAGCCTCAGAAAATCTGCTCAGAACAAAATGCTCTTTGAACATCACTACAAATTCACTACATTTTATTTGTTTGTTTTGTAGTTGCAAAACCTCCAAAAAAATGAATGCCCTAAGTCTTACTGGGAAACATTGATAGTTTATTTATTTGTCTTGCTGCTGAAAAGCCAATGTCAAAGTTAAAAAATTATAATGCTAAAAGGAACAATAACAAATGTTAATAATCAGCAAAAAGCAACGGAGACTAATATTTTCTGTATTGCATCTCAAGGCTTTGAAATGTTTCTACTTTTTGCAATAGCAAGCGCATTTTGTCGCAGGTGACTTGAGTTTACTGGGCCACATAATTCTTGAAAACTGACACTATAATACAAAACTAAAGCAGGCAGAAGCTATGAAAATGATCCAGTTAAGGAAATGTACCAGAAAATCCTCATAAAATCAGGTCCATCATTTCTATTCAATGTGAGCAAGTACAGTCTAGCCTTGTTGTGTCTTAGATAAGATCAAGGTGCATGTTTAAATATGGGTTCAAGGAACTAGGCCTCTTTATTTTCATTAGTGCCACAATATAGCTCATAATATTTGCATTATTTTCAGCAAAAAGGAGTATGCTTTTATTTCTGCCTCGGTTGGGCAAAACAGAGAGGATGCTGGTTGGCGGTGTATATAGACAAACAACATTACATCTGTTTTTCATTCAGATGAGTAATGTAAAAATGAGTTTTAAGGCTTTCTGGAAGATAAATGGTTAATCTCGGACCTGTATTTGTGATGTGGCATTGACCTCTCCCAGCATTCCTCTTTCTTGTGCACTCCTTTCTCTGTGGGCTGCCTGTGGGTTCAAGTAATCCCAGTTCAAGGCCTTTGTCTAGTGGTGCAAAACCAAGCACATTTGGCCTTTCCCCTGGCAGGCTTCACAAAGTCATAAAGATTTGGAGGCAGCATTGGGAAAGGGTCAGGGTGCACTGTGCTGTCAGGCTGGAACTAAGACATTTTGCCACAGAAAAAGACACAAAATAATCACAATTAGCTGTATTCTGGAGGGCTGGAGCTGCTTGTGTCAAGGCAATCAGGATGTATAAGGTTTGATGGTGGTCCCTTGGATATAACAGAAGAGGCATGTGATAGCATGGATTACTAGTTTATTCAGAGCTGCTTTAGCCACTGTATTAGTTTTACAATATTTAGGCTGTAGTATTTTTTCTATGTGAGTTTTAGTTATAGAAATATAGTTTTAAACCTCACCTGCACTTAACTTAATTTGAGTTACGATCTTTTAATGCACTGGTTTATATATTGATTGACTAAAACACCCCATAAAATGAGTGACTTGTGATATTGTTTGCGCCACCCAGGAGACATGAAGGAGGTATTTAAAATATAAACAAACCTGAAGCCAGTTGTGTTTTAATGTATTGTCAGAACCACTTTCTACTAATATAAAAACTGGATAGGGTATAGGTTTCACAGATTTGTTTTAGTTTAGACATGTAAACATATCAGTCACAACTTTGAAAACTCAACATTTCAGTATTTATATATATATGGAGGTGAAAGGTTTCTTTACAGAGGCTCCAACATTAATTATACAGTATTAAAAAGGCTCAGTGTACAAATAATTATCGGGACCTTAGAGTGTTTTAGGCCTCTGGGGTCTGGAGAGGGCAGCAGCATTTCTGGGTCACAGAGTTAATTGAGCCTGCCCAGCAGCTGAGGCAGTCTGGGCCCGTGACAGCAGTCTGACACCTGTACCGTCTCCTGGCTTGGCTGTCTCAAGCCCTGCCTCCATTAGAGCGCTCTTCACACTTTCAATCATGAGGCCTCTCACAACTGACACACAGGAATTAAGACCTATTAGTGCTGTATGGTAACTTTTTTTTTTTTTTTTCCAGACTCAGACCACCTAACTTTTTCAGCATGTGACCCATTAAATCTCTGCTCAGCCTTTCTCTCTCTCTCTCCATTTAGTCTGGCCAGAGGTGAAAAGTCTGATGATTAAAAGATTCAGAGATAACTGAAAGCCTGCTTGGGTGGTGCTGATTATAATACGAGTGGAGGATATTAGACCCTTGTACATAAGAACATAAGAACATAAGAAAGTTTACAAACGAGAGGAGGCCATTCGACCCATCGTGCTCGTTTGGTGTCCATTAATATCTAAGTGATCCAAGGATCCTATGCAGTCTATTTTTAAATGTTCCCAAACTTTCAGCTTCTACCACATCGCTGGGTAGTTTATTCCAGATTGTGACGACTCTCTGTGTAAAGAAGTGTCTCCTGTTTTCCGTTTTGAATGCCTTGAAGCCCAATTTCCAGTTGTTCCCCCGGGTGCGTGTGTCCCTGCTGATCTGGAAAAGCTCCTCTGGTTTGATGTGGTCGATGCCTTTCATGATTTTGAAGACTTGAATCAAGTCCCCATGTAGTCTCCTCTGTTCCAGGGTGAAAAGGTTCAGTTCCTCAGTCTCTCAGTAGGACATTCCCTTCAGACCTGGAATAAGTCTGGTTGCTCTCCTCTGAACTGCCTCTAGAGCAGCGATATCTTTCTTGAAGTGTGGAGCCCAGAACTGTACACAGTATCCAGATGAGCTCTAACTAGTGCATTGTACAGTCTGAACATTACTGCCCTTGTTCTCAATTCTACACTTTTGACAATATACCCTAGCATCCTGTTTGCCTTTTTTATTGCTTCCCAACATTGTTTGGATGGAGAAAGTGAGGAGTCCACATAGACTCCTAGGTCTTTCTCATGCGTTACTTCATCTGGTACTATTCCTCCCATAGTGTAATTATAGTGGACATTTTTGTTACCTGCATGTATTACCTTGCACTTGTCCACATTGAATTTCATCTGCCAGGTGTCGGCCCACAACTGAATATTATCTAAGTCCCTTTGAATAGCCTGTGCTGCCAAGATTGTATCTGCTGAGCCACCTATTTTAGTATCATCGGCAAATTTGACAAGTTTGCTAACTATCCCAGAGTCCAGATCATTAATATAGATTAGAAAAAGCAAAGGCCCTAGTACTGATCCCTGTGGATCTCCACTAACAACCTCACTCCAGTTAGAAGCGACTCCTCTAATCGACACCCTCTGTTTCCTAGACATCAACCAGTTCATAATCCATCTACTACATTACCCTGATGCCTACAGCTTCCAATTTGAGAATTGGTTTGGGTGGCGTGGACAGGAATCAATGTCACATCGCCCTTTCCATTTGAAGGATATATCCCTGCCTTTTTTTTAAATCTAAATCAAATAAGTATATACTACATCTTAATGGCTGTTCTAGAAAACAGTGTTTTCCTAAAAGAGAAGACTATTCCAAAAGCCTGAGTGCTTTTGTTGAAAAAAGGAACTTGCAAGTGAAAGTAATGTAAACTTGCACTACCCAAATGTACAGTTTACCTAGTATTGTGTCAATAACATGTTTTTCATCTATATTGTTTCCATATTATACAGTACTAGGTGTAAGTTTAAGATTTATAATTCATACACGTCTTTTGTGTAGTTTGGGACGTACCTTTTGAGGACAAGGACAATTAAAATCAATCTCTTTACCTAAGCAAACATGAGCTTCTTTAGGTATGTGTTACTAATTAGTGATTTATTTCTTATTCATTTCTAATTAATTTATAAGAAACTGAATGTTTTTCAAAGAATATAGTGTTTTCAGCGCTATTAGGGATCCACAGCATTACAACAGTACTGTCCTTGAGATAAAGGTTTTTCAGAGGGGGAAAGATCTGTTGCGGTTTCCTAATCAATTTCTGTTTGAATTACAGGTGGTAACAAGCTGAAGAACCAGCCTTTCCGACTCAACTGGGCTTGGATTTCACTGGAGAGGGAGTATTACCTGGTGGATGAAGATTCAAAATTCCTAGAAGTGACCTTGAAAAGAAGAGGCTACCTGGGAGAAACGTCTTTTGTCAGTGAGTGTCTGGTATTGTGAAGGAATATTCCACAATACAGTCTTTAGTTCAATGTTGCTTTTGTGTTTCTCCATGAAAGGAGATGTGAGTAAAACCAACATGTAGTCCAATACAGTTTTCAGTTTTCCATCAGTAATAACATATCAGCATTTAGATATCACTGTGGTATTTAGAACACCTCACAAAGTATGATTGACGGTATTTGTAGGACTGAATTCAGAAAGCAGGGAATTGAAAAACATATTTATTTTCCTAAAATCGTTATATGAATTGGTGTGTTACTGTATGTTTATTATAATTTTCATTCATTTTCACTGGCAGGTTTAATAATCAACAAGTAGAACAGAATGAATGACTGTCTTTTCTCAGCATCCCACAGTAGTTAAGTATTCAGTTTAAGACAGCTGGAACTTGTGATTAATTTTGCGGTACAGAGCAATGACCCAATCAAACTGTTGTATTTTCAGAGACTAATGAATCTGTTTCCCAAAGCTTTTTAGGCATCGGAATAGCAAGTGACCCTTTTAGTTAGTGTAAGAACAAAAGAATGTCAGTTCTCATTCTAAATAATCAAACCACCGTCTAGAGTCTTGATTCTTTCAGGAGATATGATGTTTCCTTTCCTTAGCCAACGGCAAAACCATAAGTGGAAAAATGTCCTTTCAATGCTTATCCCTCAAAGAAACTGATTTGTCAAAATCTCAGGTTGTTTGGCCACTGGCTCTTTGCCTGCCTCCCCTTAAAAAGGTTATCTGATTGGAGCAGTAGATAGCCTAGTTCGAGGTCAGTCCAAATTCAAATAAACATTGACAGTTATCGATCTCCATACTCAAGTGCATTTCAGCCACATACTTGCATTTATTTCATTACTGCCAATGCAATACATCCACAATGTGAGAAAGACTGTGGGCCAACTGAGCACCTGAAAAGGGCCAAGTCACAGAATAGTCAACATCTTTCAGCAGTTTTGTATAGTGTGAAATACTTTATCAGCTGTTTCTAGACTGAACCGCTTACTGAATTATTGTCTGAAATGTCAAGCCAATGTTAAGGGATGTCTCTGCTTGAAAGCCCACTATTCTCTCACCTGAAGAACTGTCAACCTAAATAAGGCACTGTCTACTAGCTAAATGTATGGATCTGATGCTGTTGAAATAGTTTTGCCTCTGGAAGGGCCTTCACATAATGAATAGGTGGATAATTAGAGAACAAAGGCTTTTTATTCTCATCCAGGGGAGGTGAAGTTAAGTGACTCAAGCAAGCATTGTTGAATCATACAACTATTTCAATTTATGCCTGGCAAAAAAAAAAAAAACATAACCTGTGGTTTTTTAGGTTTACTCTGGAGCTTAATGAGAATCAACAGATTGACTAAATACAGCAATCTGAAGCCAAATGACTGATGAGAGCGCTTCAGCTCAAAATGTATGTGTCAACAATGAGTGTGATTTGATAGGTTTTGAAAAACAATTGCAACACTGCTGTCAGAGAGAGAAATAATGGTAGTTGCCTCGTGTGCAAAGAGACATCGGAAACATGAGAGCAGGTAAATTACCTTTCCATTTCAGAGCATGATTATGTTTATTAAGTGTTTTTTCTTTTCCTCTCTCTTTTCTTGTAAAAATTTGTCTTTGAGAGAAGTTCGCTCCATGGGAAGTCTTAAAATTCCTGGTGCTGGAGGCAGACACTGAACAGAATCTGAACTAGTTTTAAGTCTGCTGAAGAGTGTTAGCCCACAAAAGCTAAATACTTCTCTTGAACATCAGAATAAATGTACAGGCACACACAGTCCAGTCATACTCATCTGACTCAGGAAATGAACTTGCTTATTTCACAAGCCGTTACGTAACATTGTTGTGGTCTCTTAATCGCAAGGTATTGGCACGAAGGATGGCACTGCAGAGAAGGACAAGGACTTCAGAGGGAAGTCCCAGAAGCAGGTGCAGTTCAATCCCGGCCAGAGCACGGCCACATGGCGCGTCAAGATCTTCACAGATCAGGAGTTCGAGACGTCCGAGACCTTTCAGATCCTGCTGTCCGATCCTGTCATGGCCGTGCTGGAGTTCCCGGACACTGCTACTGTGGAGATTGTGGACCCCGGCGACGGTATGATCACACTAACTTATAGATGTGGCAGTAACACAATGAAAATGAACAACCTGGGTTGGTTGGGGCAAAAACACAACTGCGTTATAAATGTTCAGGGCACTGTATCAGATACATTATTTGTGCCGTATGTCTTGTAAAAAGCAGCAAACATTTGTTCACAAATACATTAAATGAACAGACATCCAGAAGTGGGACATATAAGGTTTTTGATACCTTCCTGTCAAGGTATATCTTAATGTCAGCAGTATTTTAAAAAGTGTTCAAAGGAAATATAAATGTTAAAAGGAAACTCCTGCAATCTCCTTAACCCCCAGTCTTCCCTCAACACCCTTATGTGGCTTACTTTTGAATTTGGTGGCATCTTTAACAGCCAATACATTATTTGCAGATCTTTTTCGTGTTGGATTAATTTTTTAAAACGCTAGGAGCAACTTTAAGTTGACATTTTTGGGTGGCGTTTGATTTCTAGATACTGTCCTAACCCTTGATTGTGTCCTGCAGAATCCACTGTCTTCATTCCTCAGTCGGAGTACAGGATCGAAGAGGACATTGGTGAGCTGGTGATTCCAGTGCGGAGGTCTGGAGATGTCAGTCAGGAACTGATGGTCATCTGCTACACCCAGCAAGGTGAGACAGAAGCTGACAGATTGCTCAGGATTTGGAAAACAAAGCCACACCCTGAGTAAATATTGACCCCGCACAACTGCCCACACTTAACTCAATAGACAAGTCTGTACAGAGATCTACATCAGAGCTCAAGGAGAAATGGTGAGCCATGGCCAAATGGCTGGAGGTCAGTCTAATTTTAGGTGGGTCTATTTTTGTTTGGTACATGCAAAATCTACATGTAATTGGTGCTAGAAATCTAAACAACCACATTTCCCCCCAGCCAACTGGTGTTTGGTCTATGATTAAAATAAAGACACAACTAAGGAAACACAAGGGGAATCGGGCAGGTCTTGGTTTAAAGGGTGACTGACAGAGTGAGCATTCCATGTGAGGAGAGTGTTTTGTTCCCCCTTGTCAGTAAATGGTTTGGAGGATGTGGGAGACTGCAATTTAAGAAGCACGTTCATAAACACTGATTGGCACCTAAGATTACTGTGTGGGTAGGCCCTGGAGAAAACTGGTGCAGGTGACAAAAAGACAATAGGTGTGCAGGTTCCCCATAACATGATATACAGTGTTTTGAAAAGGAGGCAGTGTGGCCTCAAAACAAAGACTGGCAAATATTTTACTCAAAGTAGGAAATGAGTATAGGTATATATGAAGGTATGTATTATTTACTGCAAAGCACCCCTATGTGATGAATTCGGAAATTACATGGACATATGTGCTACCGTCTAGATATTAAATTGAACTGAAAATATACAATGTATTTTCCTAATGGATGTTTACTGTGTAAAACATGTTTGCATGTTTTCATAGTATGTTTCTGAACAGATTATATAAAAATATTAAAATGTAATAAACATTTAGTCATTTTAAAAGCTTCCTGTTTTTAGCAATGGATGTTTCTATTCAGTTCCTTTTGTTTTACTGCCTTTGTAATTTATTCAACATTCAGGATTGGATTAGTCACAATTTATTTCTGTATGCTCAAGTGGTCTAAAATCTCACTCACACAGAAACCTCCTCGTAAGCCACTCTTTAGCTAGACCCCAAATAAAGGAAGCTCTTCACTTGTGGACATTTGACTAACTCAGCTTGTCTGCCCAGCACAAAACATTTTAAATCTGAGGGTGTACTAATTGCATTTTGGGAATTGTTCAAATATCCCTGAGACAAGGTTTTGGGGAATTTGGTGGTGCTGTGCTAATCCTTAGTCATGTGATGTATAGTACATTCAATTATCCATACTTCCAACTTCCAGTATTATAGTTAAGTGTATATTAATATCATATAAATAATTTATACTAACCATAATACTTCTTACAGAAAGCGCCACGGGCACAGTACCCAGCACTGTCCTGTCATACTCCGACTACATCAGCCGACCTGAGGACCACACCAGCGTGCTGCGCTTCGACAAGGATGAGCGCGAAAAGCCGTGCCGCATCATAATCATTGATGACTCGCTGTACGAAGAGGAGGAGACCTTCAACGTTACACTCAGCATGCCCATGGGGGGCCAGGTGGGCCTCGAGTACCCCAGCGCCAGAGTGGTCATCCTGGCAGACAACGACGATGGTGAGTGTGAGACCGATGGTACTGTACCACACACAGTCTGGTCCCAAACACAAAGAGGTTAAAGATAATAAAAATACTAAAAGGGAACGCTCTGAATGCCGATGGTATAAAGGTTCCTTATTTGCAAAGTTCTGTAAGGTTGACATGTAGGGTTAATTCTGTTTGGACAACAGAAAAATCTATATTTTAGAGCCTTCCCATAGTATGTTAGTCACAGCTGATACCTATAACAGCCACTGTAGTCCAAAACAAATGTCTCTGAAAAAAGCACATACCTTAACATCACTCTCCCCACTAAAAACTACTAACATAAATGGTTTAAAGTCTCAAAGGGTCAGTGTGGTTCTTAAAAGGTTAATTTCTTCTGCATAATGGTAACATAAGGCATAGCTGCTCCCAGGAAAAAAAAATACTATTGTACCTCACTGACACTTTATTGCCTGAAACTGTTGATTCACAATTGCAGTATTCACTACTGAATTCACTGTTATTGGCAACATCCTAATAAATATTGACAAAACAAACACTTTGGTCAAAATAGTTTAAGTGTAACTTTATCTGTAAAAACTGGGAATATCATTTTCTTTGTTTTAAGATAACCATATATCAAAAACATGGAAAAGGAGTACAGGCTATACAGCTTTTTGGACTACAGTAACATACTATAGTATTTGTTATAGAAGCTAGATTAATAATTTTATTCCTGGGCTACCTCCCTTCTTCCTACTTTTGAAGCACAAAAACACATTGTTACACACTCATGAAATATGATTATAGTGAACGCCTGGGATCTTCTATCTCTTTACACAGTGTGTGTCTGACGTGGGACTAGACCCTCCTGACTCTATTGAGACTCACCTGCAATGCACAAGTGTTCTTAAAATCCAGTTTTCGAGGGATACGGTCTGGCGGATGTATAGGCCTCTTTAAATCATCACCTCTATTACACCAATAAAAAGCAGTTCAATCAGAGAGCTCGGGTGGAATTAAAAACGGAAGCACTGTGGCCCTTGAAAGCCAGCTTTTAAGAACACTGATGTCCAAAGTGTTTATGCAGTTAGGTTTGTTGCTTTACCTCCCTAAAACCTTTAAGCTTCATTTGTTTTCTTCTTGGAGAGATTGTGTCCATCTGAAAGTTCAGACGTTAAGGATTCCCACCTGTGCTATTCTTTCTGGTTGACTCACTACTGTGATATCTTGGCACCAACTGCTAGGCTTCCAATCTGAAAGAATTGTTCAACTAACTGATTTTACTCCTAATCCTGTGATTGTATTTTGATCTGAGTGTGGGTTAGTAAAAGCTAAGGCTGTTCCAGCACTGTCACTTCTATTTCCATTAAAAAGAAACAACATCTCAGTGCAAGTAAGCTCTTAATGTATAATTGTTTCATTGGGGGTATTATAAGTGTAGCTATGAAGGACGAGTTGTCTTCTGCATGCTGTTCTTTAAACACCCCCAGCTTACAGGGTACTACAAAAGCCATATGTTTACTTACGGTATACATATCCAGATGAATTTGAAAAGGCTCAACCAACTTGCTGTTTCAGATGGAATTCATTTCAAGAAGGTGGAAATTATTTTTTTCTCAAGTCCCTCTCTCCTTCATTTGAGGTTAATGAAACTCTTTGGATGTAAGGAGCTTGATGTGATTTAGGTGCACGTTGCATTTCCTGGATTTAAGGAACCCCATTGTGAAAGGTTTGTCAACGTCTCTACCTAGAGAAAAGAGGACAAAAAAGCCTAAATGACGTTAATACGGGTTGTGAACTTTTTGGGGCCATGCTGTGGAAAAAGTGGCCACCCCTCTTCTCTCTATCCTCCTCCAGGAACAGGATGAAGGACTCAAAGAGGATTAAACCAGCCAATTATTCCAGAGGCACTTTATGAAGTGTAGTGATTTTGTTTTACTTCATGAATAATGAAACAGATCTCCTTATCAGATTAGCAGTCCTGCAGGGCTTTCACAGATGTTACTGGCCTTCAGAAATGCTCTCTTTGAGAAGCTTAAAGACATCAATAGATACCCATAAAGACAAACAAAAACACAGAGCTTCCAGAGTGGAAATGGCTTTAGTGTCCAAAGCATGTATTTATTTATGCATTTATTGTCACACAATCTGTTTATAATCAACCTCCTGTGGTACATCTTATGTTCTTATTTTACACTAGATATACCCTTTAAGATTAAACAGGACTATGAATTCTAACACCTAAGTGCATTTAAAGAGCAAATGCTTCAAACTGTACTATGATGGAAGCTTATTGTGTTGCCATTTCTCTTGCCGCTGTTAGAGACGAGACTGAGAGCCGCTCAAGGACATACACTACCATTCAAAAGTTTGGGGTCACTTAGAAATGTCCTTGTTTTCCATGAAAACATACATGAAATGACTTTGAATATGAAATATAGTAATTGACAAGGTTAGAAGAAATTATTCTTATAATTCTCATAATTGTGTCCTTCACAATAGTTTGCTTTCATCAAAGAATCCTCCATTTGCAGCAATTACAGCCTTGCAGACCTTTGTCATTCTAATTGTCAGTTTGTTGAGGTAATCTGAAGAGATTTCACCCCATGCTTCCTGAAGCACCTGCCACAAGTTGGATTGGCTTGATGGGCACTTCTTACGTACCATACGGTCAAGCTGCTCCCACAACAGCCCAATAGGGTTGAGATGCGGTGACTGTGCTGACCACTCCAATGTAGAGAGAATACCAGTTAACTGCTTCTTCCCTAAATAGTTTGCATAGTTAGAAGCTGTGCTTTGGGTCATTGTCCTGTTGTAGGAGGAAATTGGCTCCAATCAAGCGCCATCCATGTTGCATGGCATTGAAAAATGGAGTGATAGCCTTCCTTCTTCAAGATCTCTTTTATCCTGTACAAATCTCTCACTTTACCACCACCAAAGCACCCCCAGACAATCACATTGCCTCCACCATCCTTGATAGATGGCATCAAGCACTCCTCCAGCATCTTTTCATCTGGTCTGCGTCTCACAAAAGTTGTTCTTTGTGATCCGAATACCTCAAACTTTTGTCTGTTTGTCTGTCCATAAAACTTTTTTCCAGTCTTCCTCTGTCCAGTGACTGTGTCTGAGATATGGCTTTTTCTTTGCAACTCTGCCTAGAAGGCCAGCATCCCGGAGTCGCCTCTTCACTGTTGACTGTTGTTATGCAGGTAGTATTTAATGAAGCTGCCAGTTGAGGACCTGTGAGCAGTGGCGATTCTAGAGTCTGTGTGGTTCTGTGAAGGAGTAGTACACAGCATTGTACGAGATCTTCAGTTTCTTGGCAATTTCTCACATGGGATAGCCTTCATTTCTCAGAACAAGAATAGACTGATGAGTTTCAGAAGAAAGTTCTTTGTTTCTGGTCATTTCGAACCTGTAATCGAACCCACAATTGCTGATGCTCAACTAGTCTAAAGAAGGCCAGTTTTATTGCTTCTTTAATCAGCACAACAGTTTTCATATAATACTAATAATAATAATATATACTACTACTACTAATAATAATAACATAATTGCAAAAGGGTTTTCTAATGATCAATTAGCCTTTTAAAATGATAAACTTGGATTAGCCAACACAACGTGCCAGTGGAACACAGGACTGATGGTTGCTGATAATGGGCCTCTGTACGCCTATGTAGATATTCCATTACAAATCAGCCATTTCCAGCTACAATAGTCATTTACAACATTAACAATGTAGACTGCATTTCTAATTTGATGTTATTTTAATGGACAAAAAATAATGGGCATAACTTTTACAGTACTTAACCAGCGGGTGTAACATGTAATACCAGATTTTTTTTTGGAAATCACACTATTAAAGCCCATTGATAATATTTCTCAATCGTTGACAGGTTTATTTTATTTTTATACTGGACTTATTTTCAGTTTCTCTATGCTTGCAAACCAATGAGAAAGAATAGGATAACTTCATAACATGATTGTTCTTTGGCAGACAGTTGGCCTGTGAATCTTTCTAAGGGGCCCATTGAAATAGCGAAGGAATCCAGCAGGAATCTGTCTGTTTGGAAAACGTATTCCAGCTTAATTGTGACCTTTCCTCCTCTGCATATTCAGGCTGACAGATAAAATGTTTTTCTTCGTACTGCACACTTTGGAGTGCCCACTTGAAAAGTCAAGAAAATGGAAAAGGATGGAGTTGGTTGCCTCCAAGCCTTCACTCACCTCTAATAACAGTGTCCTTTCGTAGCCTGTTCTTGTATAGAAAATGTGCTGTTCTTATCCTTACATGAGCTGAATTTCTGGGTTGGGATGGGAAACTTAATTTCCCTGTTTAATGTACTAGCTTTTGTGTCAACATTTTAGTAGATTATTCTTTGGTTTCACTGATGTTGGCATTAGAATGATACACTTCAGTTCAGTAACAACACGAATCGGTTGTTTAGACTGATTTACTCTTACAAAGCCTTCTGCCCTTTCTCAGACTCCCTGACAAAAGCACTTTCGAAAGTCATCTCTCTTAAGCGCTTCCTGTGACTGTTCCTAAATATACGCTCTCAGCTATGATTGTTATGGGGGATTTAAGTTAGCATTTAACTCTTTGAAGTTATTATAGAAGAATATCTGCCCTGTGATGTTTGCCCCTTCATCTCCAGACAAGAAATCCTTAATTAGGATGCTCCTGCTGTCGTCTTTCTTCTAGTATGTGTGTGGCTGCGTGGAGAGGGATTTTCCTTTTGGTCTTATAATTAAGGAATATGTATTGAAAAAAAAATGCTTTTCTGTATACAATGTTCATAAAGGAAGTTGGTATGTGCTCATCCCCTATATAAAATAGGTTTTTACATGTTGTTTTTAATCTTTTACATAAGAGCATCATTTTTCTTTTCCCCCTCTGATTTTGGTGCACTTTTTCTTAGGCTTCAAACGCAATCTTAAGCTTTGTTTCTGATTCTGAAAGCATGTGGAATTTCATGTTGGAGACGGTTGAGAGATTTACTTCTTATTTATTGATAAATACAACTGTAAGTTCATCTCATTTTCAAAGCATGCAGTGATGTGAAGCTTATAATTACAAAGGCCATTTAAAGAGTGCTTTCAGGCCTGGCAATGATCCTGGGTGATCGCATGTTTAAATGATCTATACAGTAGCGCTTACTTACTTACTAGAAGTTACAGGGCACTTATTTATTTAAAAAATAAAGAAACTAACTGGAAACTGGAAAATTATCTGGTTAACCTGCTTAGTTCACATTGATGCCTCTGACCAAAGCTGTTGTAAGTGCTGGCACGTGTTCATCAAACTTCTGTGGCTGGATAGGAAAGTATAAAAAACAGACTTTTGTAGACTGGCAACATCTGTAGATTAGAAACTTCAGGTGTAAAGGGCATCTGGCATAGATCAGAGGTTAGATCAGAGAATAATTACAGTATAAATCTTCAAACCTTCAATGGTTGCAGCAACAAATGTAGAGAGATATGTACTACATCTGGCAGTCCATTGAAAACTAAATCGCAGAAGGGATAACCAGAGGAAGACTTTGCCATAACGGATAGACACTGCTGTGGCCTGTATATTGTGGGAACTCATCAACATATATCTTCTAAATACAATTTAAAATTAAAGTTGCTGTTGAAAAGGAGTGAAAGAGAAATGGAGAAACACAAAACACAAACTTAGATTTGTAATATTAGACCGTTAAAACAGAAGACAGTTAATCCCCAGTGTAGACTTTACTTTCGTCTCCCTGCGATATATTTTTTTCCATTTGAATTTGATATCTGCCTGGTCTCTTGGAATTTTTGAAAGCTATACTGGATTTGTTACATTTTGTGTTGAGAGGGAAAAGTTAACCCTAAATCACTGGGGCTTTGCTTTGGGATTGTGCGTTAAAGAGTTGTTGAAAGAGCCGTTCCAAACCAGGACTATGCCACACGAGACTGTCCCAAGCCAACCGAGACATTAACACAAGCACGAGCACAACTCTACAGCCTGGGCTTTGTCAGGCAATTGGGAGGAAAAAAACAAAAAAAAACAATCACTTATGAAAAGCATTGACTTGTTGTAAAACACAGCAAAAGTCCATTGTGCACTGAAGAACTATGGTCAAAGGCAGAAAGTGGAGAGGGGGGCTTTTTATTTTGTTAACATCAAAGGTAGGAAATGGTCCAGTGATGTAAAGAAAAGCAATCTCTCCAAAGGACTCCATTGACCTTATTCAGCAAACCGTCCGTGCAGAGTGCCATTACTCTGGTGCTGACTGCTCTGTTTAACTACACATCTGAGAGCTACTCAAGGGTTTAATTATTGTAGTTTAAGTCAAACCCTCTTTGATTTCTCCATTGCTGGATGTCTCGTTCGTAGCATTGCCGCAGAAAATACCAGCAAATTTAAATACATACAAATATCAGGGTTGATGGTGCTATTAATCCATCCAAAATAAAAGGTATATTGGTAAATAAATAAAATACACTGCTGGAGGCTGCCTTATTGTGCATTGTGGGTACAAATCCCTTTCTCCTGCACTAATACACATTGGCAGTCAGTGTAGATTTTCATATTTTTTTTCATAACTTTTTTGTTTACATCATATTAAACAAAAGAATAGTTTGGCTTCTCTGATATTATAGGGCCAAGATACAGTTCCTAGGTGCCTCAACTTAAGAACACAGTGGAGTACTTGATGGCAATTATGCTTTAGGTAGAAGGAAGTGTCTTCTGTCAATCACATATCCACTGTTGAGTTCTGGAATTGTTCATTAAAATACATTTTTTATTTGTCCAAGGGCCTAGTAACAGAACATTTTAAAGAATCCCTATAATATTAGTAGTAGATTAATAATTTGCTAATTGTACTATAAAGTCCAGTGGCAAAAATAGTAAAACATTTCCTAACATATATATTTTTGAAATTAGTAGTTAATTAACGTTATAAAGAAAATAATATGGCAGTCCTACAAAGCTAAATCCTATAAAGCAAATAATGTATTCATCCATATAAATCCCCACTGCTCTACTAAGCAATCCTTCCCTTTATATTATCTAAATATGTAATTATTTTTAGGAAATTAAACCAGAAGAGTATGTAAACTCAATTAGGAATTACAGTAATAGACCTGAAACTGCTTTCTTTTCACCAATTCCTACCACTAACATAGTTATAGAAAAATGTATTTTTTTAACAAAGAAAAAGGACTAATAGACTGAAGCTTATTAAATATACTGTAGATTTATATCTCTCCTTAATTACACTGAAAGAATGGTTCCCTTTACTTACTAATTTGTAAAATTAAAAATTGTAATACAATGTTTAAGTCCCATTATCAGCTATTGTCCTAGTGTCTCAGTTGTCTATGAAGAACATAAAAGGACAATTGATTGTGGCTGCTACTGAAGCAATGCCAGGGGTCCTAAATAGGAGGGGGAAGAAAGACATGTAAAAAATGAAAGGGAAAACTGGTGCCAGTAAGAAATCATAGAAGAGATAAGAGTCAGGATAATTGAAGCTGGAGCTTGATAAATTTGTCAATCATTAAAAAAATGCCTGACCAAACAAAAAATGAATACTGAGACTTCAACCTAAGAAGAATGGCTTTTTTGTGTGTCTTCTGAGGGACCAGAAAAGTCTATTAGTTTCATAAACGTAAAGAGGATTAAGGATCAAAAAGGCAGATTTACAATATATGTTCATCTAAGGGTTTTTGCAATTTGTCTGTGGTGGGAATCTGCTTACAAATGACAATATATCAAAGATGGATGTGTGGGGGTGTGTGGGGAGGGGCACTGGGTCAGTATGTGAAAACACAGCAGATGAGCTAGCTCCTGTGTCTAAACATTTCTTTCCTATATGGGATGTTAAATATAGTCTCTTTTAGATTGTATTGTATGAAATGAGAATGGTCAACAGTGTGTGGAGCTTTAAAAAAACTAACAAAATAGAGTCATAATGAGAGGTGAATCTATATTGTATATATTTTTTTAACTCTCAAACTGAATGTAATGTAATGTCGTTCAAATTGAACAAAAAAGCACAAGAGTCCGCAATATGAGTCTGAATGGAACCCATTCAGCAGAAGAAGACAGAGAAACCTGAGCAGATGACTTAAGGAAATTAAATGTGATTTAATCAGCAAAGAAAAGGGAGTTCCAAATCACAACGCATTAAAAACCTCCAAATTAAGGAAGATTGCTATTGACCCCTGTTTGCATCTGACAAATTGTCCATTTCCTCTTAGATTAGATAGTTATTGTAAATCCTGGAACGTCAAATTAACATTAGGGAAACTGACACCAACTTTTCTTTCAGTCCAGAAGGTTTATTGACATTATTTCTGGGATATTTTGAATGAACCGTGGGAGCACAACAAACTTTTTCATACTCACACCCAAAGATGTGCACTTGAAGAGGAGTCTTGTATTATAAAACAGTAAGAAACAAAACAATTAAACAAGAGACCTATCTGAAGTATATGGAGCGGAAACTTGGTTCCAATGTAGTAGCAGGTAGATGTGGTTCACCTAATTCACCAAGCCTGCAGGGATTATGTCCTCAGGCCACACAAGCACTGTTGGCCAGAATAGTTTAAGCAGAGCCTGCCTGGCTTCTGTCACTCTATCCGACGTGGGAATATCAAGTGTTTCAGTCTTTCCCATTAATAAGAAGAGCTGCTGACATGCCATTGTGGGCCCCAATGCTTCTGTACAAAGATTATTGACAAACATGAGGCTTTCAGTATTATACAGGGCTTTGCTTTGTTTTCCTGTTTCACCACAGAAGGCCATAGTGGGAAATGGACTGGAAATGTGATGAAAGGAAATGGTTAAGCCCACGTTTTGTAAAGATTCCTTCTTGGGGTGACCTCCACCTTTGTAGAGGCTAACAGTAGACAGGACTGCCTTTAGTAGGCATTCATAGGATACATTATATATATATATATATATATATATATATATATATATATATATATATATATATATATATATATATAGTTACAATAAACAATTGAGCTGAGCTGGGCCCTATAAATGTAAGATGCTGAAATTAATGTGTAGACATTTTCAAATCTACCACTTTATCTATATCTATCTCTTGTGTTTTTACTTATTTAGTATTCATAGTAGTAGTATCATCATAATAATCATCTTAGTGAATTATAGCGCACTTTTTTCCAGATTGATTTTAATGTATTAAATTCTATGCACAAAAAAGAACCACACAACTCAGCTTATTTGCAGGCAGGCGGTGTGTGAAGGCTGTCTTGCTGTGAGTTGAAAGTGACAGATATCGCAGTCATAAATCAACATGTGCAGCTCGGAGTAGGCAGGTGGGAAATCCCAGTCGTAGTTTGGCTCTTTGATGCCCTGGTTTAGTGAGCCTGGAGAGCTGCATTAGCCTGTACATGTTATTTAATCCCTTGCGAGTCATTTTGTGGCGCCATAACTAAAGGCGCATATCTGAGCCCCCTTAACCGAAAACCATAACAGTTAGTCTGGTGAACATGGCTCTCCTTCCACCCACATGTGTGTCTCAGCTTTTCCCTCTCTCTCTTGTCTTCTGCCTGCTTTACACACATTTTTTTCTCTGTCTATAATCGACTACCCCTTGTCTGCCAATTCAAAGCTTCTACCAGACTATAGGTAATTTGATCGCCAAAACAGGTGGTTGTAATACAATAGTATCTTAAATTGGCACTGTATTGGCACTGTATTGGACAAGCCCCTATAAAGACAGATGAAAGTAGCTTACAAGCTTTTGTCCTGCTTCCCTTTTATTAGGTATGTTTTTCCGTTATGACCAGCCAGACATTGTATTATAACAGGGAGAAAACAACTCACTTTGTAAACTGATAAACAGGCTAGTTTCAGGGATATTTGCCAAATGCTAGACGTCGAATTAACTCCTTTTGAAAATCCGACAAAAACATGTCTTTCTGGATTAGCTTAATGTTTTATTTTGGTAAAAGTGTAGGTGTGTATGTGGGCGGTGCACACTGTGGAGAAGTAGCTTAACTCATCTTCTGAAAGGTGAATTAAGGACAAACGCTATCTGTGGTACTGACTTTTCTTGTCAGCTATTGAAATATGTGCTTCCACTTCTCTGCTGTCAGGGATATTAACAACCTCAGATGTCAAGATTGTTCATGTTTTACCTTTCTCTGTGTCCGTTGTCTCCTTTGCCTTTAAAAGAAAATAAACTGGAAATATTCAGTTCCTCCCACAGCCACTCCCTGGAAACATAAACATAAACTAATTCTGCTGATATCTACCTCCATACAAAAGGCCTACTGCAATAGGTGCAATATTTGAAATTATATCTTGGAACTAGGACAATTACCATATATAGAATAATGAAGGAATATTTGCATGTGAATTCTCTTTAGCATTAGCAATTAAAAGACCCTGCATTTGTTGTAATTTAACAGCGGTTACTTTTGTATCTGAATTGTTTATCTTTTCCTATTGAAACAAAACAGTGTTCATGTATTTAGTTTCACTTGATTTAGATAGACAACCTGTATTGTTCTTCATAATTTCTTATGTTTCTTTATTGTCTCTTTGCCAAGTTCAATGTCTGCATTTAAAAAAAAAAAAAATTCACTGGATTCACAAGCTGGCATTCACTGTCTCAGTGAAGGTAAACCACGCCTTGTCTGGGATTTCAGGCCATGGAGGTGAATGTAAGAAGTAATGCCGTCAATTACAAATAGTTTTTCCACAAAAAAGAATACTCTACTGGTTGTCTCTAGTCTCTTAGCAATGTACAAGGGGAGGGAGAGATGTAAATATCAATCTAAACACAGACGTTGCCCTCAGCTGGCCTTGATGGGGTCACCGGAGACGGGCACACTTGAAGGGAGTCCAAGATCTGTATAGAAAAGTCAGCTTGTACGCACTGTGTCCTCATTAACTCAGGGCCACATCTTCTTGGTGGGTCTGAACGCAACACAAGCTGAGCACAAGAAAAGACTAATTTCCTTTGTGGAAAGTGTTGTATTTGCAGCTTCTGCCTTCAGTGAGAACCCATCAGCGATTCGGGGTCTTGGCAGGGCTGTGTGCTGCTCTGTGTAAGGTGACCAACTTGGGTGGTAACAGAGATGAGCTTTGGACCTGGGCCAGCTATGCTCCATTGCAGTTGGTGCTTCCTTTTTACCAACTAAAGAGGGAACGTTTTAGATCCGGCAACCAATAACAGAACATGAGACGCTGTTTAATGCTCTGATGTTTCTCATGTAGGCTTGGTCTTCAGCTGTTCTGCTCTGAGATGTAGACCGCCTGGTTTATATAACCTTTAGTTTACAAGGTTGTCCTGCAGAAATGAAAATGTCTTTGGCAAGCGTAACCGAGCCAATCACACCGCAGGGAAAGTGAAAAATGATTGCGGATGTCACTGTGAGATCAGCTGGTCTGTCTGATCATGTTTTTGACAGCTTCCTCAAAGGAATGTTTCCCTTTTACCATTCAAGCTTTTTGACTGAGCAGCAGGCACTGCAACGGCTCATAGCTTCTATTTTTGTAAGCCTAGTAAGGACATTTTCAATTTGTCAAAGCAACCCAGTCACAAGGAGGGTCTTGTGTTTTGTGGTACATTTTGCATAGTATAGTCCACAATGAATGAGCAGATTCTGCTTAGCAAACACCTATAGAGTGACCTATAGTTTTAAAAACCATGTGGGCACAATTACAGGCATTGTTACTTTAGCTGCCTATTTTTAACAGCAGGCATCGCAAGATCACACTTAGAGAGTGACTGAAGCGAAAACATTTTAAACAATACAATTTTAATACGATTTTAAAATGTACAGTTTTAAATTAATGAATTGTATTGTACACATATTCACTTGATCTGTATTTTAAATCTGTAAAAATAACTCATACTTAGAGCCTCAGTGTTCATCGTGGAGGAAATGAAACAGCACCAATGTTGCTCATTTGCTTTGCAATGATAATTCCAGAACAATGTTTTGGGCGTGTTATTTGAAATTGAACACTGTGCCTAGCAGATTTGTGAAATGTGAGCAGGGACTCCGGAAGGGTAGAATAAGATGTAGTAAACATGACTGCAAAGGTTATTTGTTTCCCTCTCTCATTCTGTGTCTAATAGAATTCAGACAAGCCTGCGTCTCAGTTCTAATAGCAAAGGGAAGCGCACTTTCTTCCGCCCTCTTTTGAATGAGAATTGAAAGCTCCCGTCCTTTTCACTCCGCTATCAATGACTCGCTCATCAGCATAAGAGATGTCAGAGCTTCAGGAGAGAACTCCGGCTGTCCGCTAATTTTCACCTGTCAGGGTTGTCTCGCTGACAAGACATGCTGGCTGACAGCTTGCTTCCTGACCTATTACAGAGTGACTGCATGCGAGGGAATGGTGATGAAATGCTTTGACTTTCTCAGCCTGATGTGCTTCTGGGGAGTCAATGCGAAAGTGCTGTCAAATGTATCATACAGTGGTGGTCTTGTGCGTAAAGTTAAGGTTTTAGAACAAGTTTTTTTCTGCTAAAACTATTTCCCCTGTGTACTCCAGTTGCCAAGGTCTCATTGTCTTTTTATATTCATTGTTCATGATAGTTATTAAACTTCATCTTTTATTATTAAAAATGCCTTCATTAAAAGAAAAATGGTTTTCACATTCAAATTAGGTTTAGTTAAATATATAGAACGTTAAACATACTAAATATATATAAGGAAGAAAAGCCCAAAACAGTACCTCAGATAAGAATGATGAAACAGCTATTTAATCTTTCTACAGAATCTGAGGTATATACAATGATTTATATATATTTAAAATATATAAAATCCCTTGCTTACAAATTAAAAAAGGCTGTCTTGGTTCAGTTTATTGTGAACATTATATTCCATTTCTATGAAGGAAAACACCTTGAAATATGATTGTTTAAATACAGTTTTACCACAGTACAATGTTAAAAGTTGAATTGTGACACTAAACAATATAACAGCCATCAAAGCCACCAATTATTTTTGTTTTATTATGTCTCACCTGTAGACCACAAAGCCAGCAGAATTCAGTTTATTTTGACACAAATTGAGGACCATCGTTATTGTTAGGATGTGTAATATTTATGTTGTGTTGTTTTGTCTGGCAGAGCCCTCACTGTACTTTGGAGACCTGGAGTACACAGTGGATGAAAGCTCTGGCTACGTGGAGGTGCGTGTGTGGAGAACAGGGACAGATTTGTCTAAGACAGCGACCGTCACTGTGCGCTCCAGGAAAACCGAGCCAGTCTCAGCAGAAGGTAAGTGACTCTCCTTTTCTCCAAAACAAAAAAAAACAATTTATTTCCCTATTAGTTTTAAAAATATATACCTTTTTGTCTCCTTTCTTTACTTGAGCATGTTCTGGAGTTCTACATTTACTAAATAATAATAAATAAATAAAATGTCTGACATCACGCTCTGGGACAAGAGTATTACATTTCACCTCCCCACCACCAAAACAACACATTATTTCTTTTGTCTAAGAGTGAGTGTGTCCATGTCTTCCTGTTATGAACTGTGGGCTTGTCTCCCTGGCAGCTGGTATTGACTACGTGGGGATTAGCAGAAACCTGGATTTTGCCCCTGGGGTGACGATGCAGACCTTCCGCGTGACCATCCTGGACGACCTGGGCCAGCCGGTGCTGGAGGGGCCCGAGAAGTTTGAGCTGGTCCTCCGAATGCCCATGAACGCCGTCCTGGGAGAGCCCAGCAAGACCATCATCACCATCAACGACTCCGTCTCAGACTGTAGGTCTGGCCAATGGCCTGATTCACACTGTGTGACATAACACAACACAGCGTCCCACAACACAAACACAGTCAGCACAGGCCTTTTCTGTCATTCACACAGCAGTTATAGGGTGAAGATTATACCGTATATATGTGTGTTATTGGCTTGTTTGTTTTTCAGTTTAATACTTGAATATATTCTGTAGATTACACAATCCAAATGTGTTCATAAACTCTCATAAAGACTTTTTGTTTATGCATCCGTTTTTTTGTCGGTGTAGGAATACTTAGGAATATGGATTTCAGAAAGAGTGCTTATAACCCTGATTTGTGTCACAGTGAGCGATCTGAATAAAGTCTAGCAGGATTATTTGTTTGAGTAAACATCAAAGACAGATCACTCCTTTTAGCCTATTTCCTACACCCAATATCGCATTTTGTTCAGACATATATAGTCTAGCATACAGTGGAACTATTTGTGATGATCTTGTTTGTTTTGCAGTACCTAAGGTCCAGTTCAAGGAGCCCCTCTACACTGCTGATGAGGTGGATGGGCAGGTCAGTGCCATTGTGTACCGCAGTGGAGATATTAGCTATAAGTCCACTGTGAGGTGCTACACTCGCCAGGGCTCCGCACAGGTCATGATGGACTACGATGAGCGTCCCAACACTGACACCTCCATTGTCACCTTCCTGCCAGGTAATGTGTCCATAATACTGGGGTGATACAGACTTTGGTTGTATTCTATGCAATCCATGCCTTGTATGCGACACTTTCTATATTTTCTCCTTCTTGTCTAACAATAGTTTACATTGTGCTGGACAAGAGAAGCATAAAATTAATCAAACACAACATCCTGACTCCTGTACCAAGCATTACATGTAGTGTTGACTCTGTTGCTGTGTTACATTGCACTTTGATTCAAGTGTCAGCCTACGAAATGCATTATAACAGTGAAAGGTAACTCAGAACTCAAGGTATTATTGTTGTTCACGCACAGGTGAATCGGAGAAGCCCTGTGTGGTGACTCTGGTGGATGACTCTGTCCACGAAGAGGAGGAAGAGTTTCGTCTGGTGCTGGGGAATCCCAAAAGCGAATCACCATTCGGGGCGTCTCTGGGAGAGCAGAAGGAGACGCTGATCAAAATTACAGATGACAAAGACAGTACGTAAAAGCAGGCTCGTAAAAACGATCATTTAAAATAGTTAAAGCTCAGTTTAAGTTGGTCAGTCTTTGTGCAGTGAGCAATCATTTTCGTTTCATTTCCCCAGAACCGATTATCAAGTTTTCTGAAATCAAATACAGTGTCAAGGAACCACAAGTGCAGGGTGAGATCGCTGTGGTGAAGATCCCAGTGCTGCGCCTCGGGGACACGTCCAAAGTGTCTGTGGTGCGAATTCACACGAAGGACGGTTCTGCAACCTCTGGGGAGGATTACAACCCCCTGTCAGAAGGTAAGACCTGAGATGTATTTACAGTATGTTCATCTTGATATCATAGACTCTGAGTTCGATTTAGGTGTTGTTATCCATAGCTCAACTCATAAACTACTCTCTGGGGTTGATTTTTCTTGTTGTGCAGATGTGGAGTTTAAGGAAGGAGAGAAGGAGCACTTTGTGGAGGTGGAAATTCTGTACGATGGGGAGAGAGAGATGAGAGAGGCCTTCACTATCCACATGAAACCTGATGAGTACATGGTGGCTGAGACACAGGTGAGAGAAACTAAAAACAGCACTTTTTGCCTTTACCCACTTAGACGTAGACTACATCAATACTGGCCCTCTCTGAAAATCTAAAATTACCTGCCTCTTTCTACTAATAAACAAGGTTAAAGTTTTGATTTAGCCTAAGGTCTAATGTCGAAATATATAAACTTACACATTCTCTGTTGTTGTTTACTTATGTAAGCATGCCTATGCAGCTTTTGATGTCAAACCCCATTCAGACATGAACTGCAGTCTTAGGTACATCTCCAAGCACCAGTACCACGCAACCCCTGAAAACTCACTACGCCATCTACTGGTCCCCTGATGGAGGAGGTTTGAACACTTCAAGTCTAGGAAAGAGTACCCAATGAGCCCTGCTGCACATACTATGATTACCTTTGAAAACAAATCTGAATTAACAATTTACAGTCAAATCAAAAGAACAGGAATCATCTATTGGTTTTCTTAATACTTGATAAATGGTAAACCATGTTTATGATACCTGGATATAATACAAACTTCAGCAGTATTGAGCCCTTCATTCATCAAGGATCAACTATCTTCCAATAAAGTCTTTGGAATTCTCGACCTGGTTTTTGGAGCTTTTTTCGATTATGTGAACACATTGATTACAACTTCTAGTTTTCACAATTGCAAATAATGCATGTAGGCCCTGTGAACGAAGCCTTTCTGGAACTTCTCTCCTCTCAAAGATGAGCAAGGCCATCATATACATCGAGGAGATGGACAGCGTGGCAGACGTGACTTTCCCCGCGGTGCCTCAGGTCGTCTCCCTGCTCATGTACGATGACACAGCCAGGAGCAAGGACCATCCCAACCCTGCCACTGGCTACCCTGTAGTTTGTGTAACGGTGAGTGAACACCAGAGAGAGCACTGTTGTGTACCGAAGAGTCTTAGTTATTTTTAACATTTACAAATGAGTCGGGTATCAACATGTTTTACATAAACCATCCACCCACTTCCATTTTCTTTATGTATTTAGCGTTCATTTCGGTGAATTTAGTTTCAACCAACATAGATAATCAATCAATTTTTACTGGATTTTTTATTCCTGATCAAGAAGATTTCCCTGAAAAAGCAACGCATATATTTTGTAATATTCACTGTGCTTTTAAGTAGTACAGCTCAGTTTAATCTGTGAATAACGTATCTTCCTATTATAACCTTCCCTTGCAGGCCTGTAACCCCAAGTACTCTGATTTTGACAAGACCGGCTCCATATGCTCAGCGGAGAACATCAACGACACGATGACACAATACCGCTGGCTGGTGAGCGCGCCCAGTGGCCCGGACGGCGTCACCAGCCCCATGAGGGAGGTGGACACGAACACTTTCTTCACCAACACCAAGTCCATCACGCTGGACGCCATATACTTCCAGGCAGGCTCCCGGGTCCAGTGTGCGGCCAGGGCCTTCAATGCCAATGGAGATGCTGGCCTGGAGCTGCTCAGCCCCATCGTCAGCATCAGCGTGGAGGAGGGTGAGCGTGGTAGACCTACATACCACATATACATAATAGAAGGCAGCAAAACAAGAGGGGGCTCATCTTGCTTGTTTTTTTTTTTTTAAGTAGCTAATCGATCCTACAGTGTTGTGCTCTTCTTTATTTCTCTTTCTCTCTTCGCCCTATACAGGTCTCTGTCAGCCTCGGGTCCCAGGAACAGTTGGGGCCGAGCCATTCTCTGCCAAAATTCGCTACACCGGCCCAGACGACCCCGACTTCCCTAATCTCATCAAACTGACCATCACTATGCCCCACATGGATGGTGAGTACCCTGCAGTCACCCTGGTTAAACTTAATTGTCTTTGGAAACAACTTGATTTTGTATAATACAAATAAAATCTACACCATGTATTTTATTTTACATTTGCAAGATGCACACAAGATTTGCACTTTAAAGAAGAATAAAAGCGAGGGTTGTACAAATGGACGACTGTGTGGTTGCAGGCATGTTACCAGTCATCTCCACGAGGCCCTTGTCCAACTTTGAGCTGACTCTGAGCCCAGATGGCACCAGGGTGGGAAACCACAAATGCTCCAACCTGCTAGACTTCAACGAGATCCAGACCCAGCATGGCTTCCTCACTGAGGGCACCAAGAACCCAGAGGTGATCGGCGAGACCTCCCCCTACCAGTACAGCACCGCCCTGCGCTCCGCCAACTCCCTGCGCTTCTACCGCAACCTCAACCTGGAGGCCTGCCTGTGGGACTTCAACAGCTACTACGATATGTCGGAGCTGCTGACAGACTGCGGGGGCAAAATCGGCACCGACGGCCAGGTACTGTCATGTGTGTGCTGGGGGAGAGCAAAGGCGAGCTCGCTGCTCAGATTGTTCACTAGGATCTGTCATTTCCACACACCCGTGTTGGGTTTATTTTTTCCATGTACTTGGTCTTTACAGCAAAATCCAGTGTGCTGTTCTCTCATCTTGTATTTGTATCTTATATTTGTCTTGTACATATATATATATACATAACCGTGAAGAACTCTTACAGTCAAAAAACTAGAAGCAAGATTGAAATACCGTATATATGTTCAGCTGATAGACTTAAGGTTTGTATGCTATTTTCTTTGTTTTCATAGCCTTGGGTTAATTAAATAACTTCTGTCAATGATACTGTACCATTTAAAGAAGGAAAGAAAATGAAATAAACACTTAGTAATTCAGCCAGCCAAGCAGGGTACAGAAAAGGGATGTGTTTAGTTGAGCAGCTGCATTTCTGGAGACTTAAGGGAAAGAAAACAGTGCAAAGAAAGCAATGTAAATTCTTTTGTTGAGATGTTGTGATGGGAATGAAAGAGTGAGTTTGTCTCCAGATCGAAGTGTTGACGTGTTGAGAGTTCTTTCTGCCTTGAGGTTAATGGACTCGGCTAACAGCAGCTTCAGACTGGTATCACCATTCACCCCCCAGCCCCACCGCTGGGAGAGGACACTTAGCAGAGTAAAGGGATACGCCCTCTCGGCTGTGCAACCTTAAACCTGTGCGTGTCGTTGAACAAAAAGCCCTGCATACCACTGCGCTGAGATGCTGAAAGGGAAACCTAACAGCAGGAGCAGATTGGGTTTCCTCTATAAAAAGTTCCTGCTCGGTTATTATATTTGACATTTGTAACATATAGGTAGGGGTGAAAAAAGCTCACATTTCTGAAGCACTATTGTGAGGTGAACCATTTCGTTCCTGTTACCTACATTTTCAATAAAGAAACACCTCACTTTCACATCAATTTATATGTAATAGGATACATAGGATAATAATATAATAACTGACTAATTTATTTTAATAATTTGGCACGGAATACTCTCTCAGATCAGAAGAAATTAGGTGTTTTCTGTTAGTGTCAGAGTATAAAAAACAGGGGATATGTGTACTGGACAAGTAATCAGCAGACGTCCATGAAATATTCAGAAAGTGTTATGTAAGTGTGTTTAATAGGCTTTATTAGGTGTAGCTGGTTGGTCCCCTTCCCTTCTCCTTTCCCACTGTGCATTCCCTTCAGAGTACCGGCACTGTGCTGGAGTTGAGTTACGGCGTTTGAGCCTGCTGTCTCCTGTCCCCCCTGGCAGGTGCTCAACCTGGTGCAATCCTATGTCACGCTGCGGGTGCCGCTCTATGTCTCCTATGTGTTCCACTCCCCCGTGGCAGTCGGGGGCTGGCAGCACTTCGACCTGCAGTCCGAGCTGCGGCTCACCTTCGTCTATGACACTGCGATCTTGTGGAAGGACGGGATTGGCAGTCCTCCGGAGGCCGAGCTGCAAGGTGCTTTGATAAGGACACTGTTCTACTGTATCAATTGCTGGCTCTAGTGTGTGGGATTATGGTTAATCGGTTGATTGATTGATTATTGTGATTTATCCGTTCATTCATTCATTGTTAGCCCTAGCTAGTTCTAGCAGTGTGTGCCTACTTGTATTTTTAAATTTGACTCCCTTCTCATAGGAGCTATGTACCCAACCAGTATGAGAATTAATGAAGAGGGCCGTCTAGTGGTGAACTTCAAGACCGAAGCCCGTTTCAGAGGACAGTTCGTGATGTCTCACCCAGGTAAGGGCTCAGGTCTTCAAACTTCAAGTTGCTCTCTGTTGTCTCACACAGTAACCCAAGGCCTGTCCTACAGTTTTCCAACAAAAAGATTACAGATAACCCTGGCACTCTGACCCTCGTGATGTTGTTGGTGGTCCTGCGGGGAGGAGTTGAACATATGACTGTGTGTCTCATGTATCTTCTATCCCTCTGTGCTGCAGGTACCTCTTTAACATCAATGGTGATGTCAGCGGATCACTCTGGGCTCACCTTCACTCTGTCTCTGGTGCGGACAGAGCCGACCTACAACCAGCCAGTTCAGCAGTGGAGCTATGTCTCCGATTTTGCAGTGAGTTTGTGGAATGAGAGAAGACTGTGCACGATGCCTTCATTAGTTTAGGAGTTGCTTTTATATTTTGTTATATTTTAATGCATCCTCTTTTAATAACCTTTGGTGTGATGTCATCTGATTTCGATGTAGGTACGAGACTACTCTGGCACATACACCGTGAAGCTCATTCCCTGCAGTGCGTCACCTAACCTGGAGTACAGTATCCCCCCTGTGTGTCACCCCCGGGAGCCCCTCACCTTCGACATGGACATCAGGTTCCAGCAGGTGAGTGACATGAAACCCGGCCAATAACATACTGCTATATATTTTATTTGAGTTACATAAAAATCACTCCATTTTCTCTGGAGCAAAAATCTTTCAGATATGTTCCAAATCAATGACTAATATGTATCACTTATACATATATTATTCTATAGCCCAGCTTTTCCCTGTAATCAGTGTGACCTGTGCTCTCTGCCCCTCAGGTCAGTGACCCGGTGGCTGCCGAGTTCAGTCTCAACACTCAAATGTTCCTGCTCTCCAAGAGGGAGCTGTGGCTGTCCGACGGGTCCATGGGGTTCGGGGAGGGAACTGATGTTGCCTTTGCTGAAGGTACGTGAGCAGAGACCCAAGAGATACATTACAGCCTTCGGAGGGCAAGGATAGAGCGAAAATGTTAAAACCAACAGTGTGAATTAGCAAAGCAGTGACACCAATAGAGTTCATTACCAAGTCGATCCATCACGTATGAAGAGACATGAAATAAGTGGATACTTGGAATAGTTTTTTTTCTGAAATTGAAGTTTGACACACAAGTAGAATCTGAAAGGAAAATCAGTCCCAGCATGATCCAGGGGTTTTCCAATGGCTCCCCCTTGTGTCCAAATTGTATATTTACCCAGGAGATTGTTCTGTGTCAGTCAGTGTGTTCAGGTTTGGTTACTGACGTCGTGTGTTGCTCAGGGTCGCATATCTATGGCCGGGTCATGGTGGACCCTGTGCAGAACCTGGGGGACTCGTTCACGTGCAGCATTGAGAAGGTGTTCCTGTGCACCGGGGCCGATGGGTACGTTCCCAAGTACAACCCCGTCAACAAGGAGTACGGATGCCTGGCCGACGCGCCCTCTCTGCTCTACCGGTTCAAGATTCTGGTAGGTGGAGCTGTGCCAGCTTTACTTCATGGTTAGGAGCAGAAATCACTCATAGGGATCTGAAACAAAATCTCCCCAGCCAGATTGCTGAAGTGCACACTTCTGTGTCTGTTGATTCGCAGGATAAAGCCCAGCCAGAGACCCAGGCCCGGGTGTTTGGGAATGTGGAGTTTGACGCCAAGCTCGCCATCGACGCGCCAGGTGCCCTGCCCCTGGTGAGACAGCCAGGCTCAGACGGCTTCACCGTGTCCTCAACACCCCTCTTCCAGGTAAGGAGTTCCAGCCTCAGCTCTCATTCATGTTGACTGTTCAGGAAAATCCAAAATATTTTGTGCAGCTGTAACAGAGATCCCAACTCTCCCCTCTCCAGGTGACTGCAGGCCGGGAGTGGTACATCCACACCATCTACACAGTCCGCTCTAGAACGAACGCCAACCGAGGCATTGGCAAGAGGAGCCTGGAGTATCACCACAGCCTGTCCGCGGCCGCTGTGGCCCCCAGAGGTGAAGTACGCAGCCGGCGGGCGGCGCCCGAGCCAGCGGAGGACATCGGCTCCGAGAACAACCGGGGAACCAACATCCAGCACATCGCCCTGGACCGTGCCAACAAGCTGGTGGTCAGCCAGCGCGAGTCCTGGCCCAGAGAAGAGCTGCTGGAGCGCCCCCTGCTGGAGAGCTCTGGGCAGAAGACCACAGAGCTGGCGCTGCTGCCATTAGTGGCCGGGGCGGCCGGGCTGCTGCTCCTGATCTGCGTCACCACGTGCGTCGTGCTCCTGCTGCGTCGCAAGAGACGCCGCTCCTCGGGTGCCAAGAAACCCCCGCCCTACTCCACCTCCTCCTGCTCGGCCTACCAGGGCAGCCGGAGCAGCAGCGAGACTGTGAGCACGAGGCACAGCACTGACAGCTCTGAGGTTTAACCCTGTCTTCCCTGTCGCGCTGTGCTGGACGTCTCAGACAATAACGACAAACGGCAACAGATCCACCTCAGTGCCTTTATTGTTACCCACAGTGCCTGCTCTCGCCACAGAACACTCCGAACCGCAAAGGACAATATTGTATATTATTGTTATTCGCAAGTCAAAAAAAGAGGGAGGTTTAAATAAAAGTGTCTTAGCTTTCCACTCTGGTACGAAGGCATGAGTGAATGCCCTTCGGCTCGCCCTGAAAGATTGTTAAAGATCTCGTTGTCGTCCTCCCTCTGCTACACGCTTTCAAGCTAGAACGGGCTGGGGTCCCACAGAAAGAGCGCCACGAGAGTAGTGCCACGCTTTCGCAGCTTTCATTTCGTTTCAGCTCTACAATTCTACTTGTTAAATCATTGCCTTGTTGTTGGTCGTCTTGTGTTCCTTAGGCCGAGACAGAGATCCTGCGTGTCAGTGGAAGGGGGTCCACGTGAACAAGGTCATATATTCCTGTCATCTTCATTCACCTATTCTGCCTACTGCCAGCCAACCCCCCCACCTGCCTGTGTAATCTGTGTGCAGAGGGTCTGTCACAGCGGACCAATAGAGGAGAGACTGGCTGAGGTTTGTATGTTTTTCAGGAACTTTTCAGTGGTGCAGTAACTTCTGTATCCCTGCACACGTGCCAACAATAAAACCAAATTTGGAAAAGGATCAGTTTATGGGTAAAATAAAAGTATGATAATCAGAAATCCACTGATACGAAGAACCTGTGAACACAATGACAGCCAATTAACTCAGGCAGCAGGAAAACTTCCTCTTCACTGTAAAGAGTAGCCCCAAAGGATCCTGTGATTTCTCAACAGTAAACTCTGTGATTTTATTTAAATCTAATCACCGGCTTAATGTATTGTGTGCATCTGTCTTGGTGTGGGCTAACGTTACTATTTTTCATGCTCTTATTGCCCAGTTCTAAACATGTATAGGTACACGCTTGTACAGGTGAATTCTGCAGATTCTGAGGGAGGGCATATTGCTTTATCTGTCACATATCTAATGTCTTTTTATATATATATATTGTTGTGCTTTGACCCGGCTTTATGTGTGCCCCAATTAAACACAACCTTAAACATGGTGCTACTCAAAAGGATTGCAATGGCTTGGAATTACTGTCGGTTGCTGTTTATCCAAGTGTTACAGATTTTGTTTTCACGTTTTTATATTTTTGACTTTGTAGAATGTGGTTGAAATGTGTGTGAATATATATATATATATATATATATATATATATATTCATATTAATGTCATAATATATATGACATAATTGGTTGAATGGGAGGAAGCAAACTAAATAGGTATTAGCGACACACCCTGATGAAACTTGAAGATTGGATCACGACAGTTGTGAGACTTGCATTTTGTGCTGCATTTGTTCATTTGTATTCTCATTCAAATTACTGAGTAAATGGTATTAGGAAACGAAGTTGTGCGACTGTTTCATGCCACATTCTCACTGCACACCAGCTTACAAGATGTAATGTAGTTATTTGGAAAGATTTAGCTACTAATTAGTATTCAGGTTAAACAATTTCAGATTCTGTTTACAATGATAGACAGTAGGCAGACGAGGAGTGATTGCAATTATTCTTGCCTCTAATCCCTGCATTACAAATACCTTTCCATGCCTGACAATATCCATCACCTCTAAACAATATACTGGCTGCATTTCAGGGGGACATGCTGGGAAGGTGCAACTCATTGGAGGATTGTAGTAGAGAAACCGAGGAAGCACTCATCTGCTCGGGAATGCAAATCTATGCTTTAATCAAGGGTTACAGTGAATGGCCAATAAGGGACATTTGCATTGCCATGAACTTGACAGGAATATGAAGTCCACCATTTCAGGCTTTTTCAGATCTTAAAACACAGCAATAAACACTACAGCGAGTTAAAGGAAGGTTGCCCTTTTAATTCATGAACAGCTGCGACATTAAATCACCCCCTCACATGAGCCGAGCTAAATTACAAACTGAAATTCAGACAAAAGTATTTCAATCCTGTGGAAGTTGTTGCCTTTGTATATGATCTGGTTATTAAAGCAGAACAGAATAAGTTTATTTTTCAGCCCACAATCAGCACTAGTTTTGGCCTACCCTAGCAGCAATCTTTCTGTTCAGTGTCTGCTCGAGTCTAGTACTAATCTTGTTCTGGGAAACCAGCCCAAAATGTACTGAAATCAGGGAAGGCTTTCATTGATGCACATAATCAGGTTTTATAACAAACTTTAATTGATACAAGGTAAATGGTTAAGTATGCTTTACAGTCTCACAGCAACCATTACAAAGTTAAAAAAAAATAAAATACAGGAAATTGCTTTATTTACATATGGGGGTAACCTGACAAAGGAATGAAGTCAAAATAAAGTGGTCCTCCTTTTGTTTTCTTTTTAAACCTCCTCCATCCCGCTGAGGGTGGTTCTCCAGATGATCCCAACAGCACAAGCAGGACTGTTGCTTATTTCGGGTCGAATACTTGGTTGCAGACGGTCGCATCACATTTTTCACCCACATCTGCAGAATGATTTACTTTTTCAAACAATGACCCAATTATTTTGGATTCAATCCTCCTACATGAGTGGTGTCTAAACTGTGGTTTAAAGCTACACCACTGACTAGAAGTCAACTTTAACAATTGCATATCTTTCACTCACTGCTGATCTACGAACTACAGAACTCAAAGCATTTCTACACTCACTTAAACTGCAGGGCAGGTACACTGCGTGACCACAGGCAGCCATCACAACACTGGAATGTCTCAAACAGTGTCACTGTGCATCGGTCCAGTCATCCAAATACATGGGAGGAATACATTTTAATATTCACTTGAATGCGATAAAAACAAGTTGCATTTCCATACTTCCCAGAGCCTCGTGCTGCTAACAGAGCACTGTGCTGTATGCATAAAACTGTTGGTCCATAATTTAACCAGGTTTCCACTAACATTATATGCTTTTATGTTCACAATTAATCACATCTTAACAGCTTGTCTATACAGAGAAATTCAAATGGATCCACTTGTAATGTGCAGTAAGGAATAAATTAACTGCCTTAGTCAACAATAACAGATTTGATTTGCAAAGAAGGGGGGCAGTAAAATAAATTGTCACAATCACTTTATAGAAGAGGAAATTCACACCACAGGTCACCAAGTTGAATGACATGTTCAGCCTTTTCCAATCTCTTAATACGCAGTTTCCAGATTTAGACGTTTCTGGATAATGGCTAGAAGTTATTCAGGGGTTCAAAGTAACAGGCCTATAATGTATACGTTTCTGGATTTTAAGATTGAACTAAAGCATAAATAAAAGTTATTACTTCAACTGTTAGTTTCTAAAAAATAAAAATCAGCACAGCTGGAGCATTTTGTAATTTACTAGAAGTCAGATCGGCGTTTAGCACTGCTCTCCTAGTACAGACCACAGAAGTCATTAAATTGCTTGAGTTTATACAGTACATCATTAAGACCCGTAAAATAAAAAGACAATACTACCAAATCAAATTAGTCCAGAGTGAACAAAATAAAAAAAATATACAAAAACACAGCTGAATCACAGCTTTAATTTCTTTTTTCTTCCACGTCCATCTGGGGTCCCATCTGCTTTGCGTTTCTGGACCTGATGAACAGAAGCACAGAACCATGAGAAACTTCATCTCCATCTACTTGATGCACTTACTGGCAGTAAGAGGCTGACCTCAGTCTTTCTGCACACCCCAAAATAAAATAAGAGGTGGGCGGGCATTTCTGAAGCTGTTCATCAAGTATTACGGAGATTAAGGCCTCTGAAAAATCATCCCTCAGAAATATAAATTGGCATTAATCTCACCTCCCCACTGAGGTTAGTTTGTATTTTAAAGAACCTGCTGGAGATTCGTGTAGGATTTAAGGGTTTATGTGGAGGGCTGATTTTGAAAAGAATGCCAGCTGTACATGAGTTTCTGTGCCAATACACATTTCTATATTCCTTCCAAAAATAATTCATGGAAAGAACAAAAAACTCCAGTCGGTCTTGTACAGCGTTGGGTCACGTGGTGCCACAAGTTAAGACTGGTCGGTCATTCTAGGCGTGCAACGGGAGAAGCCCCACTTACCGAGGACGTCCGAGGGCCACGTTTCTTCTTCTCCGCTTTCTCTTTCTCCTCCAGCTCCATGTTCTCTCTCTCGATCAGAGTGATCAGTGTGTTGCAACGCCTTTGCAGCTCCTACAACAAACACATTTTCAATTCCCCGGCCAGAGACGCAACAGGTCAGCCAGCTCACCATGCATACGAGAAAGCAACCACTTTATAAATACAAGCTTTACCAAATCAAATTAAATTGAAAACTATTACAATTAATCCTTTTGTCCAGGGAGATGTTACAGAATTTGGTTTTGCTTGATCTACCATTTGTGGGCTCTTGTGCGAAAACATGCATAATTTATTTTCAACCCAAATCCCACGAGGGCTGGCAGAGTCGTGCCGGGTCTCACCATGGCAGTCCTGGACTTCAGGAACCAGTCGAAGCGGAACTGCGGCGAGTTGCGGATGCACTGCCTGAGCTCGTCGTACACGCTCTCCTTGTCGAAGCCCAGCTTGTGCAGCATGCAGATGAGGAAGCGGTCCTCCTCCTCGGTGTAGTTCTTGCCCTTGTTGGTGCCGTAGGAAATCCTCAACTGGTGGAACGGGGCCTTATAGCGGCCGATCTAATGAAGGACGCACACCGGGGTTAGATATCACGACACTGAAAAGCCAAAACCTCCATTGAAATCAGCCTGGGAATGAGGCCTAGGATTTAAGACTGAAGTTTCGAGGTCAGCTGTTAACCCCGCAGACCGTGCCAATCCCAAAACTGTGGAGTCGGCCGGCTCCTCACCTTTGTGTCAAGCGCTTTCTTAATGCTGATCCTCCTCTGGATCCTGGCTTCCCCCCTCTCGATCTGGGCCATAATCTTCTCGATGTCTTGAAGTTCATTACAACGCTCCCAGAAAACGGCTGTCAACAGAAAACAAAGACTTATAAATCAAAGGCCTGTATACACACTAGCAGTAAACCAAGCGTCTTCAAATTCCTACAAGCTGCATTTAACTTAAACTCATTCAGGATTAAGGTTTGCAAAGTTCAGTTTATTCTACAGAATCATAATTGGAGAAATTAGTGAGATTCAGGGTGTTTGTATATACGAGCCATTTAAAACTTCTAGTTGCAAGCTGGCAGGAGAGAGGCTGGACTTCTTACCAGAGTACTCCATCACTTCTTCTGGAGTTTTGCCCTCCACCTCTCGGGCGATGTTGTCGATATCATCTCTTCCCCACTTCTCATTAGCCTTGATGAACTGATTAAAGTCTCGCTTGTTCCAGATTGTGAAACCCTGAAACACATTGGAGTGGAGTTTATGGGATCTATTCAGTCACTGGGAAAACTACATCAAATGCTTGAGCTTGAACTTATACTTAAGGTAAATTAACAAGTGAAAAGAAATGAACGCTGTTCAATTAAGCAGCAAAAGTGTTTTGAAAGAGCACTGAGTTTATAGCTCTGTCAAGCGGGCATTTGAAATTAAAATGCGAGTCGACATGCTAATTAATTTGGAAGTGCGATTGTCCCATCTAGAAAAATTTGACCAAAATGTCTTGAAAATTGAAGAAATCAAATAGTTATACATGGTTAATGGCATTTTCAACCCACAGTGAAGTATGTTTGCAGTTTTTACAGCTCTTGGGAGGAGCCGTGCATTTCACTACCTGTGTGAGGAGTTTTTCCTTTTCCTCCAGCTCCTCCTCCGTCAGGGGCTCAGCTTCATCGATCTTACCCTGCTCCTCTTTCTGAAGCTGATTGGAGTTGGGCATGTCAGGATTACGAGGGACCTGGAAAAGCACAAATCTGTGAGCAGCTGGAACATTTATCCAAGAATTCAAAAAAAAAAAAAAAAAAAAAAAAAAAAAAAAAGCCGATCGATCTAAACAACTACTTAAATCTGAGGTACAGATCGAGTTCATACCTTATAGCCGATTGTTTTCCTGTAGTACAAGATTTCCTTTTCCAGCAGTTCGAACAGGCGGGGAGGGAAGAACTGGAAGTCTTGGACATTTGGTTGTTTAGGAGGACGAGGAGCCTGTAAGGACAAAACGTAGCCCATAATGAATACGGCAGGTTTTACCCAAATCATTGGCATTGAATGGCTGGTTCTGCAGAGCTTCAGAGGATGCCTACCTTGGGCACTTTGGGCTCACTGACACGCAGCGCCTCCCTGAAGTAAGCGTCCACTGCGTAGTTGGCCTTGCGCTCCCTCTTGGGCGGCTCAATCCATTCTGTGAGAGTCACCTGTGAGGAGAGGGGAAGTTAAATTACAGCTACCAATCCACACCTGTACACCGTGTCCAAGAAACGGTCACTGAATTAATCAAGTGAAACAAAAAAACTCACCTTTTTCTTCTCCCTGTAGTCCTCTCCTTCAAAGTTGTACACACTGTTATCAGTATCCATGGTAAAATTCCTTAGAGAGCTTTCACCCATGTTGGACAGCTTTTCCTTCATCTCTGCAGTCTAAATACAGGACAGTAGTATTTAAAGTCAAATTAGGTGTTCAGGAAAACAAACTACTAAGTCTTTACAAAGCTTGAGACCATGGCTTTGTCAAGAGCATTTAAATTTTAAGTGAACTTCCAACCCATGGAATCAGCCCTCACCTTCTTCTCCCCTCTTTCCAATATGGCGTCGATGTCCTCATCCGTGATCTCGCTCTCCTTGGATGCAAACACGTGGGTGGCACCGTGACGAATGATGGACAGCATTTCATCTTTGCCCAGCTTGTTCAAGTTCTGGTCCACTAATCTTCCTATGGAACAGAGGAAACAAAAACGTCCGCTTTCAAATCTAGAACAGCTCTCAGAACTGGACTAAAGTCAAATCCAAATCAAGGATTCCACATTTGTGAATCACATTTTTGACAAGAAATCCCAAGGCAGAACTCCAACTTGTATACATCATATATAGTTGAGATTACTGCGCATCTGAACAGTAACGTGGGAAATCTGATCACATTGCACATTCGCAATTTTCACTGATAATGGAATTAAAACTAATTTAAGGGCATTTTAGGATAAGAAGCTTAAAAATAATTAGACCTTTACAATAATGTATACAGAAACAAAATCTATTCTTAGTTGATAATTAAAACCATCAAATACTAACATACAATGCTGTGAATTCAAACATTTTGCTTCAAATCAGCGAGGTGGGCATGCAATTGATCCGATACTTTGTGGATCTGTTGCGGTCTGTGACTATTTAACAGATGCTCCTGATTTTATCAGTATCACCACTGTAACAAGCAAAGTCCTTTAAACTGGGTGGAAGCAAATAAGCACAAAATGTGTAGTTTTTGATCTATGCGTTTTCCATGACAATCAACTGCTTTGAATCTGAATTGCAAAGGTTACTGTGCATTTTAGGCAGGTTAACTGCTGATCAGAGCAGGATTTTAATAAGCTGTGTAGACTGAAGACAAGTATGGATAATAAGGAACATTTAAGTCCTATACATTTTTCTATTCAAATATAAAATCACTTGCTAGCCCGAGAGCCAGGTTACAAAACCATATATAAAAAAAAAAAAAAAAATCCATAAATCAGACTATAAATACATTATAAATTCTGAGCATATACTGAATTATAGTAACATGAAAAGCAGCTTATAAAAGCCAATGCAAGCTCCCTCCCCTGCACAGCACCATTTAAATCTTGGAGCAATTACTGCTATACAAAATACAGGGGTGGTGTTGTACTGTGGCCGTGGGAGCTGCACCTTGCTGAATGACAATGGAGTCGAGCCGGAGTTTCATCTCTGCCCTCTCCACTATCCTTTCCTCCACTGTGTTCTCAGTGATGAAGCGGAAGACGCGCACTTGCTTCTTCTGACCGATTCTGTGAGCTCGGTCCTAGTGTCGAGAGAAACAAAAGGGCACAAGAGAAACGGTTTAGTTGGAAGCTCTGTAAAATGGGTTCTGTTCCAGAATATAACTGGAGCACAAATCCTGTATAACCCCTTAAACTTCAGACAATCATTCACCTTCAATACACACAAATGCGTGAACCATAACAAGCACTAACCATGGCCTGAAGATCGACTTGAGGATTCCAGTCTGAATCGTAAATGATGACGACGTCGGCCGTGGCCAGATTGATCCCGAGACCGCCAGCACGGGTGCTCAACATGAAAAGGAACTTGGGGCTGTTTGGCATGTTGTAAATATTGATCGAATTCTACAAGAAAGGTGGGGGGGGGGAAGGGGGAAATTGTATCATTGTTTCAAAACAAAATGGACTGATGCTTCATGTCAACAATAACACTCAAGAGGCGCTCACCTGTCTCTCTTCATGTGGAGTTTGACCATCAAGACGGCAATAACCATAGTTTCGCCACATACAATAATCCTCCAAAATGTCCAGCATCCTGGTCATCTGGCTGAAGATCAGCACACGAGAGCCTAGGAGAGAAAAGAGCGGCAGTTAAATACAACCATGACATTAATTCAAGCTAAACTATTAAGCACACTTCACTACTAAATAGCAGATATATTTGCTGTGCAGCACTGCGTGTGTCAAGAGACCAACTTCACTGACCTTGCTCTCGCAGTTTAGGCAGGAGCTTGTCCAGCACTGCCATCTTCCCACTGTTGACCACCAGGTGCATGTCGGTGGTGTAGGGCGGCCCGGGCTCAGCGCCATCAAACAGGTACGCATGGTTACAGCACTTGCGCAGCTGCATCAGCACGTTCAGAAGCCTCATCTTGTCCATCTTGCCGGCCGAGTTCAAAATGTCAATGTCCTTCATTAAAATCTTGGTGTACCTGAGGTTTCAGGGAAAACTTATTAATCCTCGTCATAAAGAATGAACACAAAAGAGGGGATGAAACTAATTCTCCTTTTCAGGTGGAAGGAAAAATTCACGTCTGAAAATTAAATGGGGGATTTAAATATTTATTTGGATACCTGTTCATTTTCAGAAATTAATCAAACCGAAAGATATATAAAGAATGAGGGATATAAAGCAGTTGCATTTGGCTAAAGCTGGCAAGCGACTGGACAGCTCACCAGGAGTTTGAACAGTTACACTGACAATTCGACAAATTGGAAACAGCGAGATTAGAGCACAAGCGGCACAGTTGGAGCTTCGGGACTAAGCGTGACCTGCACACCCAGCAACGATGCTGCAGGATAAGAATTGGAGAAACCACAGGGGTTACTCATGAATGCTAAGCCAAGAAACTCCTGGCTGATTTCAAAACTAATAAAAACCAAACAAGCAGAGCTTGGCCATCTGCGTGGGGCCACTTGGGGATTCTGTCACATGCAGGTAAGGATTCAAATCGGTGAGCCAAGGACTACAGCATTAAACAGTAACCAATATTGCAAAATGGCCATGTTTTAACTTGCATTTCTGCTTCTTTCAAAGAACTGGTGGTACCTGCAGAGATTTTAGATCATCATGTGAGAAATTATTTTCTATCAATCATGTAGCCCTGGAGAGGCCAGACATTTTACAAGTACACAGAGAAATGACTGTAGCTGTCCTCTATCACTTGGTTAAAAGGTCTCTCGCCATCACCGGGTCAGATCAACAGGAGCACTCACCATTCGCGCTGCATTTTGCTGAGCCCCACATACATCTTAATCTCCTTCTTGGGGAGCAGACTCTTTTCCACATCAGCCTTAATACGCCTAAGCAGGAAAGGACGCAGGACCTGATTGACAGAGAAACATGCACAAAAATGTTAAGCTCCTTTAAAATCATGCTTATTAATAAAGTTTGAATATTGAACCGTTTCAATATTCAAAACAAATGTTTGACCCAAATTAAAAGTTTTATTTCACTTACAATATGCAAGCGTTCTACTAGCTTCTGGTCCCCAAGGCAGTTGTTGGTGTCAAACCAGGAATCAAAATCCTGTAGTTGGAGAAAAGAAAATGGGTTACATCTATTTTGCAAAAAGCTTGTTCCAAAACTGCAATTTCAAAATGGACACAAACAGATCTTACTTCTGAAGAGTTAAACACATCAGGCAAGAGGAAGTTCAGGAGGGCCCAAAGCTCATGCAAATTGTTCTGCAGAGGAGTTCCAGTCAAGAGCAGCCTGTTGGTCGTCTTGAATTCTCGAACGATTTCGGAGAGCTACAAACAATAGGATTGGAGAACACCTTTAGTACAACGATTGTACTTATTCTCACTTCTATCATAATAAACTTTAAATTCAAGATGCAATAATAAAGACAAAGTATTAGGTGTGGGAATGGATGGCACTAACTCACCTTTGACTTCTCATTTTTGATCCTATGGGCTTCATCAATTACCAGGTACCTCCAGTTGAACTTTTTGAAAACCGATTTCTCTCTAATAAGCATTTCATATGAAGTCACACAGACATCCCACTCGCCTGGCAGAAGCACATCACGTATAAAAGCCGCCTAGGGAACAATGAAGCAGGATGAGGACAAAATCGTTAACAAATGTTCCACAGAAATTGAGACTTTCATAAGGACAAAAAAAGCCTTAGTACTGACTTGCAACACTTACTAGAACTAATACGAGTCCAATTAATTCTAAATGATCAAGTAACCTTATAAATAACTGAAAGGAGGAGGCTGTGAAACACTAGTACAGTACGATGATCCCCATGTAAGAAACACCAAGACAAGGTCCAAGGGCTTTCTTTAAGATTAGAAACTGCAGTTCATTGCACTACACATACCCTCTGGTCTTTGTCTCCAATGAGACAGACCGCCCGGAGCGATGGCACCCAGCGCTTGAACTCATTCATCCAGTTGTACAGGGTGGACTTGGGTACCAACACCATGTGAGGCCCAAGGATGTTTCTGTAGTGCTTCATGTATCCTAGCAGGGATATGGTTTGCAGGGTCTTCCCCAAACCCTGAGGAAAGAAGATAACAAGGAACATGAGACTACACCACTAAAACTAAATCAGCCTGAATTCTGTACAATCTTACAGGACCTCAGGAATGGAGCATCAGTTGGGCAGGTTAAGCAAAAACTCCTCAAATTTAGGCAATATGAAAAACAAATTGACAAAGGATTGCATAAAAATAAAATTACCATTTCATCTGCAAGGATGCCATTGATGCCATTCTCATACAGGGAAATCAGCCAGTTCAACCCACGGACCTGATAATCTCGCAGCTTTCCACACTTCACATCTGGAAGACATCACAAAACTCCCATTAGTTTTTCCATCAACTTCTATTCTGTATACATGTATACAACCCTTGCTCTACATGCAACGACATCACGGAGCAGAAAAGACACTCACAGGACGGCGAGTCATCAAAGCGGGTGCACACGTTGGTGGCCTTGCTGTTCTCACTCAGCAGCTCCTCATCCTCTTCCTGCTCAGTGCGACGGTGGCGATTGCTGGCGGTGGAGGAGAATAAAAAACACACAAGATATTACAAGGCTTGCATTACCTCTACAGAAGTCATATTCATTATGTTTGGTGAAGACAGACCAGGGGAAGTCTAACAAGTTCCAGTGACCATAAACCTTTTGCTCAAGATGTACTCCAGAAAAGTGTGTAGGGAGAAGGGGGAATATATATTTTTTAAATCATAACATCCCAATGCATGTCTTCTATTAAACCTTAAAACGTTGAAGTGGGATTTCAAGCCTATTAATACCCCATGGAGGTTATTCAAACAAGGGAAAGGGTATAGGTTTTTTAGATGTAGACCTCTTGCAGACTAGGTGTAGTCTCCTCCTTTCAATTTATTCATGGCTGGTTCGGAACCAGTCTTCTTTTTTTATATAAAATAGCTGGGTGCAATCCATTATTACAAACCAGTTTTCCACTACAGGTCAAAATGCTACTTACATCTAAAAAGCTAAATTAAAAGCTAATGGACCACATGCTGCAACACAAAAAGCTGCAGCAAACCAACTTACTCTCCAGCAGACAGGAGGTTCTGTTTCTCATCCTTTTTGAGGCGGGGTCTGCCAGGCTTCATCTTCAGAGGAGATGTTGGGGTCTTTTGTGCTGCTGGCTGGATGAAATGGGCAAACACTTCGGTCTGTTTCAGCAGGTACTCAAACCTGTTGGACCTGTCCGTTAGCTGCATGGGAGGAAACCAAGAACAATACAAACATTAAAGGCTGAAAAGCTTTGTTAGGCCTTTCTGGCTGTACATTCTGTGACTATTACCCTGAAAATGAATTAAAGCATAAAATTAAATTCAATATTTAAAATAGAATCCTGCACTTTTAAGTACTAGAAAATAGCTATTCACTCATCTCTGGAACAGAAATAGTTGTATAGCTGAACATATAAATATCCCTACTCCTTAGTAACACTGCACAAGACTGATAAACCCTGCTAACGGACACCATACAGCACATTTCTAAAGTTCATCGGACGATGGGTAATGGGATAACAGGTTAGTTGAAATGAACGTTGTGTGACGGAGAAGTTCAAAAACCACTATAAACTAGTGTTTAAAAAAATAAAAATAAAGTTCTAGTATGCACAATCCACACTTCTATTATGAATGCCATGCTTAGGATTCATTTGAAAACTGAAAAAGGTCTTAACGTGGCTATGTGTAGATTCGGACGTAGCAGATCCAAATATGCTAATGAGTTTTGATTTGCAGTGATTCTCTTTGGCGAACATCTAGAAACACTGAAATGACACAGTAAGGGAACTTATTAAACAATTAAAATCATAAGTCCTGTATTTACATCCTATTCCTTTAGTTTTATGTAATATCTATGCACAACCATTGGGCTTAAAAATAAAACAGTTTTTTCAGGCAGGGATGAAAGAATTAGTATTTGCAGGGTTCAGATGAAACCATACTTCACTCAGTCCCCCCAAGACTAGACTTCAGAAGTGAATTTCAACCTTTGGACAGACAGAGGAAACAAACCTCCCCTACTATACAACCCAGCACAAGCAGCAGGAGATATTTTATAAACGATTATGATGGGAGACGTATGGGGATCACTGTGAAAGACTAGTGTAATAAAGACAGTTAAAACAGTTGCTTTGGTGAAAACCTTGATATTGATTGAGCTTGAAGTTAGACCTTAAAAATGCATTCAGTTCTTGAGAATTATGCATTTAAAAACCAATTTCTCTTTTCAGAAGACTGGATGTGGAATATACATAGATATTAAAATTAATATTACTCTTAAATATAATTGTCAAGTACACAAAAATATTAAGATTGGGACACTAATACAATAGATCAAAAGTTCTTTAGAAGCATTCAGGTGTAAACTATAAACAAAGTGATTTGTATGATTTTTAATATCCTGCATATCAGGAAATCCCCTTTGCTTTGAGAACAGGGAGGAGCCACATGCAACACTTCTGCTTGTGGACAGTTCAGTTTATACCACAACATTTTTACTGGTTCTCAAGATTGAGATAGCCAAGCAAGAATTTTGTTGATGTGCTCCTTTAATGACTTTGGTGTTCTTTGGGCAGTTGTTGTGCTGGAAAGTCCATTTGGTACCAAGCTTAGCTAAAATAACCAGGTATATTTTGGAATCCTTCAGGCTCAATTCTAAGAAGGGCACTGGAGGATGAAAAGCAGAATAAATCCTCCCCTATGCTTTACAATGGGGGGTGAAGTTTCTCTAAACAAAAATGTTAAACTTTAGTTGCTAAAATAACATTGGGTAGTCCAAGACTAGTGTTAATCTGGGTGTGTGAAACCAGCTCTTTGTTACACTTCATTTCATCAAGAGCATGAATACACGTGTAAGGCATTCTTAAAGTAACTATTGAAACATGTACATTTTTCTGCAGTAGGGTATTATATACAGACTGCCTAGCATTACACAAACTGGTCTCGCATGACACAAAAAACACTTAATACAAATCTCACGTGTAATTTAGGCTCTTTGTGGAAAGGAAGACCGCAAATGAGCTGTTGTAATGAATTTGAAAACCATTTCAACCAATTCAGGAACAAAAAAAACTTATCAGTACCAATCTGAACCTCATGTATATTCAAAAAAAGCATAACGTGAATAATTTGCAAGTCTTTCAACATTGGATAGGACTTGGTTAGCAGGTTGCATCATGCAAGCTGTAGTCAACACCACCGTGGATGGGAAGCAACCACACTGCAAAAGCAAAATGCGGTCTAATCCTTAATATAATTAAAGACATTGCTGCCCTTTGCATTAGACAGAACATCAATGCTCCAAGGGGAAAATGCACACAAGTGTATGCCACCGGCAATTTTAAACTGTAGTGTCACTGGTCCAGGTTTAGAGAAAATGTCAATTTCTGGGCCCAGACACTCTTGTTCTACAGGTAGCATGTCACTCAGGTTTGTAAGACTGAACTTTAAAACATTGACACAGTATGTTTTACAGAACAGGACTAAAATAGTTTCCTCATTGGTTTTGGTCCTTTACCAGTTTGAAGCACCAAAGTGTAGCCTATTTCTATGCATTATATATTTTCACAAATTCCCCCAAATCAATATGAAGTGTTAAATGCCCTTCAGTTACTGAACTTCCTTACATCTCAAATGAAACCCGTGTAGAAAATTCCAAATACGCACTTACCAGCCACTATATTTTCATTCCATATATAAAATGGATTGATTGTTGCTATAAAAATCACGATTGCAACACAAATGTTTACCATTTTCTGCTCATAGTTTTCTGGAAACGTTTCTGGCTCTTCCTTGGGCAGGGCGCTGGATGCCTCCTCTTGACCTGCAGCTTCATGATCAGATCCTCCTTCCTCCTTCAAAGGATTAAAAAAGCGAGTTGACCGATGTTCAATATAAATTTACAAAAAACAATTAAAATGATTTCCTGAATCAATTCACGCATTTCAACAGTTCTGCGAGCAGGGGTACTAGCAAACTTTACCCCAGTAAAAATAACTGGTTGCAGCTTCTGCTACCCAGTTTGGTGGAAATAAAATCCTACCCCTAATGTATAAGGGAGAAGAGGACCATGTCTATGCATCGCACTGTACCAACATCGCAATACAAGCTATTCAGGGAAAATCGCTCCAATAAAACGACTGAGCAATGGAGGGATCAGGTATAGTAGTGTGATAAACCAGGTTTACACCAATATGACCCCCAGTACTTCAGCTTTACACCTCGTAGTGCTCTCACCGACCACGGCGACACAAGGGGGCGGTCTGTATTGACACTGACGTAATGGCTGGTGAGTAGAGGGGGGAGGCTGTTCATTTATAAAGGACAAAATGTGAAAAGTTGTGTCTGGATCTAAAACGGGTCCGGGTGTTTTTGTAGTGGGGGTCCAATAAAGCTTTGGATAGGAGTGGTTACACTTGACAATATAACAGTGGGAGGAAAAACAACCGCGGCCATTCATTGTCCTGGGCTTTTTCTGTTGTTAATTCATTCCCCGGTTTCCCTCCCTCCGGTGCTGTGGTGCGGAGGACTGAGAAAGAGCAGCGGCTAGGCCTGTACGTCTCCAGATCTGCCCCAACAAAAGTTGCATTGCACCGTAACTTAAATAAAAGACAGAAATGACGGGAAAGGTGGCATCCGGCGCCGGGGTCGGACACTGTGCGGAAGCCGGACAGATCCGGCCCGGAGTTTGAAACTCGTCCATCGGCGCCGAGTATCGAAGCAAACGCAGCGCACGAAACAAAAGTAAAACAGCGATTCAGTCAGCGATCCGTCCTAGTGTCGGCAACACACACATCGGCACTGAATACGAGTGAACACCGAAAGATTAATGCGATTACCCACAGCCCACCCACAGTAATTCAGTACAATGAAGTACAGGCACAGCAAGTAACCGGATCGTCAGAACAACGGGACCTCACTTCGGATTAGAGCAGCGGCAGGACAGTAACCGAAGTGTGCCGCTGAACAGCACCACCACAATTCATATAAAGTTATCCAGGCGGGTTTAAACCGGATTAGATACCCGGACTTCGCCTCAAGTAACAGTGCGATGCGAACAAAATGGATAGCGAAATAAAAACGGGAAAGTTAGGCTTTTCCAGTAAACACATGGAAGCGTCACGTCGTGTGGAGCAAGGATGCCAGCCATTGCTGTGTCGGTATACAAGGCAGCCTGGTTCAGACCCGGGTTCAGGAGGCAGGGTCCACAGTGAGTAGCTATTGTTCCCCCTCTCTCTCCCTCTCCCTCTCCCTCTCTCTCTCTCTCTCTCTCTCTCTCACCTCCTCTTCTCCGAGCTCAGCCTCCATCCGCAGCTCCTGCTCCTCGCTGTTGTTCTCCGTCTCGGACATGGTGCGTCTCTGTCTCTTTCCTGCTCCTCTGTGTGACGGAAAATGTCCCGGGTGAGATGCGCTTTATTTATTTTTTTGGTCCCCGAAAAGAGACGACAACGACTCGATTATACGACCTCTTGGGACGATAAGTATCCGTGCGCAGGGTGAGGGTCTCTCTAGAAGTGCTCAGGACAGCAGGAGCACGCCGCCACTTACACACCGACCCGGCTTTTCACAACTGTCCCACCAACCGGGCTCAACTCCCCAGCATCGCGAGGTTTCGCCGCAACCGCCACTCGGCGTGGGAGTCTCGCGAGATGGAGGAACAGAAACGAGATCATAACAGGCCAGGAAGGTGGTTTTTGTTTTTAAGACACAAAGCGAAAGAAAGAAAATGAATGAGACATAGGAAGAAATGATCATTGTCTATATTAACAATGCATTCCCCACTTTTTTTTTCCATGAAACTGCTGAAATTATGCATCATAACATTTTTTCATATATGAATTTTAGTATAAAAGCAGGATGTTTTAGATCTACTGGTTCTGTTTGCTTTTCAAATATAGTTTAAAACGCTTGGTTTTTGTAGCAATTGCACCATTAATAATAATACTTTTGAAAGAAACCTCTGAAAATCGTTATATCTGTTAATTCAATTCATATTCAAAAGTGTTGTCACATTATTTTGAATGAAACATTTAGACAAGCACCTTAATTGTGAAAAGTAAAGACACTATTGATAACATTTAAAAGTTCATGGTCCAGTCACTAATATACTGTATATTCCCATATTTGCACAAAGTAAGTACTTTTTAAATCATACATATCAAGGCTACAATGATTATTCAATAAAATGACTGAAATAACTAGGATAGTTTGTTTGGTCAAATTGCAAATTTAAGATATTTTAAATCAGAAATGTGTAATGGAACATTTTACATTACATTATTTACTTTTAAATGAGCACTGAAATTGAGTGACATACCATAAGTAACACACTGTAAAGATATATCTATGTCATTATGCAACCTAACCAGAACCCCAGCCATAGCCAAAGCCGAAAACCTGTCTATAACCCCATTCATCTATAAATCTAGTCCAAGCCTTTAAACCAAAATGCATTTTTTAATTTATATTAATTTAATTAATAATAACTTACATAAGCAAAAGGTACAATTGAGCAGTATGTACATTTAAAAATTGAGCAGTATGTAAAAAAAGGGACACCTGGGCTGTGAAATTGTTTTTTCTTTATTGTAGGAGACATATTTGTGTATTTGGTGCTAATCTGATTTAGTGAGTGTGTACAGTAGATTCTGTGTGCTCATTTGTTTTTTAAGCAGGTACAATATTATAGTTTGCCATTCTATTAGAAATAATAAACTACATTGTTTACATATTTTAGTTTTTATTAATTACCAAGTATATTTATAGTATTAGAAAGATCACAATTTTGAGATTTAAGCAATCAAGTAAATTCAGTAGGTTTTATACAGTCTGCCTTTGATGCTGGTGTCTTTGATGATGAAGCTGGGATAAAAATTAGGACACCTACATCAAAGACAGTGAGGAGTCTATGTGGACTCCTCACTTTCTCCATCCAAACAATGTGGGGAAGCAATAAAAAAGGCAAACACAATGCTAGGGTATATTGTCAAAAGTGTAGAATTGAGAACAAGGGCAGTAATGTTCAGACTGTACAATGTACTTGTTAGAGCTCATCTGGATACTGTGGGCAGTTCTGGGCTCCACACTTCAAGAAAGATATCGCTGCTCTAGAGGCAGTTCAGGGGAGAGCAACCAGACTTATTCCAGGTCTGAAGGGAATGTCCTACTGAGAGACTGAGGACCTGAACCTTTTCACCCTGGAACAGAGGAGACTACGTGGGGACTTGATCCAAGTCTTCAAAATCATGAAAGGCATCGACCACATCAAACCAGAGGAGCTTTTCCAGATCAGCAGGGACACACGCACCCGGGGACACAAATGGAAATTGGAAGACAGAAAACAGGAGACACTTCTTCACACAGAGAGTCGTCACAATCTGGAACAAACTGCCAAGCGATGTGGTTGAAAGTTTGGGAACATTTAAAAATAGACTGGATAGTATCCTTGGATCACTTAGTTATTAATGGACACCAAACGAGCACGATGGGTCGAATGGCCTCCTCTCGTTTGTAAACTTTCTTATGTTCTTATTAGATTAAAAAAATGTCCAGAAATTCCCACACAAAAATTGTGATTTGGGCATAGCTACACACTTAATAACTTATAGTTAACCCCCCAAAACACAACCCTAAACCTAAAGAAATTGGAACTTGAACCCTAGCCCAACAAAGATTTAATACAAGTGCAATATTTAGCTTAAATACTGTATTCACACTTGTATTCTGAATCAAAACCTTGACCCACCCACAAATCCCAAACTACTAAATTGCATTTTAATTTAAAAATAGTAGAAAAGTGGCTTCTAACAATAAATTAAACCATGATAGGGGTTCACGGGTAGGTCGAAGTTTTTATTTGAAAACTACCTGAATGTACAAAATACTTAATTCCCATCATTATTAAACCTAACCTTAATCTCATTCAAACATTAGACCTAGACCTGAAAGGGGAACCAGACTCACATTTCCCCAAAGGGTAAAAGTTTACATAGGTTAAGTTAAAGTTTAAGTTTCATCTTAACAGTTAATGTTGTGTTCATTTGACTTTTGTGCAGTTTGCTGAGAAATCTAAACTAATTCCACCATTGATTTCACATTTCAAACACATACGTACGAAACTATGAAGAAGCCAGGAAAAGTATACATCGAACTACTCTACTGACATTTAGAGAACTCATTCAAATGATTATTCTCCTGGGTTCCTTAATGTAGTGTCCTGCAGTCGTATCTCCAATGTCTGGGGGCTCCTAGACAATCGTGGAACACTGTAAATAAAGCAACAATACAAAACAATACAAATATCGATAAGGACATTGTAGGAAGTTGAACATGACATTTAATCATGCATGAGATTTTTTTCAGAGAATTCCACTTTTCCAACTGGGGAGTTGGCTGCGGTGGCAAATTTGTTGCTAACGGTCAAGCGCCATGGTGCGTGGGCTAGTGGCCGTTCCCTGGCAGCTATTGTAACGGCACGCTGTCAACTTTGGCTGTCTCAGGCGAGGCGAGTCCCGGACGCAGACAGGACCCGGTTGATGCATGCCTCCGTTTCTCCTGGGTTCACATTTGGACCATATGTGGAGGACATGCTGGCACACTCCCTCCAGGAGAGGGAGCAATCGCTACAGCTAGCCAGAGTATACCCCCAAGCAGCACCTCTGGGTCAGGCCCGGACACAACCTACAGGGCCTAGACAGCCAGCCCCCAGGCAGCAGCAGCCCTGCCCTCCTGCTGAACTGCACCAGCACCTCACTAACAGGCAGGGGCCTACCCAGACAAGAGGACAGGTAGCGGCGCCGCGGCCCTGAGGCATTCCAGCAGCCTCGGCCCACCCATACACCCCCCAGCAACTCTCCATTTGGCAGCTCCGCTCCCAGGACTCCTGGTGCTCCAAATTATAACAGTTGGCTACTCCCTACAGTTCCAGACCCGTCCACCCCTCTTCAGAGGCGTGGTGTGGACGCGAGTGAGGGACCCATTGGAGATTTTGACATGAAGCACCACACACTACACTGTCTTGGAGAAAAGAGTGATCTGCGAAGTGCCCCTTCTGGAGCAGCACGAGGGATTCTATTCCCCATACTTCACAGTTGATCTGAAGTACCTGAATCGCCACCTCAAGATGTTGTGCTTCAAGATGCTCACCCTGCGTGCCATGTCTCAGGCTATCAAATGCAGAGACTGGTTCACCTTGGTGGATTTGAAAGATGTGTACTTTCACATCCCCATTGCGCAGGCGCACAGGAAGTTCCTCTGCTTCACCTTCGAAGGCCAAGGGTACAAGTTTGCTGTTCTCCCATTCGGCCTGTCTTTTCTCTAAGTGCATGGACACTGTGTTGGCCCCCTGGGGATTGACACGCTAGCCCATACGTGGCCTCTATGCATTCCCACTGTTCTCCTGGTGATTCTGGAGAAGATCAGACAGGAACAAGTGATAGTTCTGCTGGTAGCACCTCACTGACAGACTGTGGTTTGCAGGCCTGGTCTCCCTCTTGAATGGAGAGCCTTGGTAAATATTCAGTCAGCTGGAGAGTGTCTGCATTTAAACATGGAGGATTTAATGAGGTTTGCTGTGCTGATACACTGATACACCGTGTCCTTCCATCCTTCGTATTCTGCACTGCATAGTGAATACTTTGCTTTAGTTATAATTGCATTGGGCAAATGAGAGCATGCAGACCAGAGCTGGGCTTTTAACCACTGATGTATTGCAAGAAGAGAGGTTCCCCACCTGCTTGTTTCACCTCATATAGGGGTAAGAGGAGCTGCAAAAAACAACAGGACAGCTAGTTGGATCTGATAAGATTAAAACAAACAACAAAAAAATCTGCATGGTAAAATGACAAGGATCGACCCTCTTCCCTACTCCATTTGCATTTTATGGGATTGTAATAAGCTTTACATTTGACAATTAGGCCTATACAGTGAGGGAAATAAGTATTTCACCCCTTCGACTTAGTACTTGGTGGCAAAAGCCTTGTTGGCAATCACAGAGGTCAGACGTTTCTTGTAGTTGGCCACCAGGTTTGCACACATCTCAGGAGGGATTTTGTCCCACTCCTCTTTGCAGATCCTCTCCAAGTCATTAAGGTTTTGAGGCTGATGTTTGGCAACTCGAACCTTCAGCTCCCTCCACAGATTTTCTATGGGATTAAGGTCTGGAGACTGGCTAGACCACTCCAGGACCTTAATGTGCTTCTTCTTGAGCCACTCCTTTGTTGCCTTGGCTGTGTGTTTTGGGTCATTGTCATGCTGGAATACCCATCCACGACCCATTTTCAATGCCCTGGCTGAGGGAATGAGGTTCTCACCCAAGATTTGACGGTACATGGCCCCGTCCATCGTCCCTTTGATGCGGTGCAGTTGTCCTGTCCCCTTAGCAGAAAAACACCCCCAAAGCATAATGTTTCCACCTCCATGTTTGACGGTGGGGATGGTGTTCTTGGGGTCATTCCTCCTCCTCCAAACACGGCGAGTTGAGTTGATGCCAAAGAGCTCGATTTTGGTCTCATCTGACCACAACACTTTCACCCAGTTCTCCTCTGAATCATTCAGATGTTCATTGGCAAACTTCAGACGGGCCTGTACATGTGCTTTCTTGAGCAGGGGACCTTGCGGGTGCTGCAGGATTTCAGTCCTTCACGGCGTAGTGTGTTACCAATTGTTTTCTTGGTGACTATGGTCCCAGCTGCCTTGAGATCATTAACAAGATCCTCCCGTGTAGTTCTGGGCTGATTCCTCACCGTTCTCATGATCATTGAAACTCCACGAGGTGAGATCTTGCATGGAGCCCCAGACTGAGGGAGACTGACAGTTATTTTGTGTTTCTTCCATTTGCGAATAATCGCACCAACTGTTGTCACCTTCTCAACAAGCTGCTTGGCGATGGTCTTGTAGCCCATTCCAGCCTTGTGTAGGTCTACAATCTTGTCCCTGACATCCTTGGACAGCTCTTTGGTCTTGGCCATGGTGGAGAGTTTGGAATCTGATTGATTGATTGCTTCTGTGGACAGGTGTCTTTTATACAGGTAACGAGCTGAGATTAGGAGCACTCCCTTTAAGAGAGTGCTCCTAATCTCAGCTCGTTACCTGTATAAAAGACACCTGGGAGCCAGAAATCTTGCTGATTGATAGGGGATCAAATACTTATTTCCCTCATTAACATGCAAATCAATTTGTAACTTTTTTGAAATGCATTTTTCTGGATTTTTTTGTTGTTATTCTGTCTCTCACTTAAAATACAACTACCATTAAAATTATAGACTGATCATTTCTTTGTCTGTGGGCAAACGTACAAAATCAGCAGGGGATCAAATACTTTTTTCCCCTCACTGTAATTTGAGTGTGAAACCATTTACAGTCCTTTATTTATGGAAGCCATTGCCCTATCTCCCTTAGCGTGTTTTATGCTTTCACTCTCGAGGACCACAGCATTGTTGGGGGTTTGTCAGAATTAATTAGCAATCCTGCTTCTCTCTGCCTTACTCACCTCTTCCCAAATGTCAGAATACCATGTTATATGTGAATATAAGCGTTTTAAAAAAGGATGGAGAGAACATCACCTTAAATCCATGATGGTGCACAATAACTACAATCTTCTTCACAAAAAACAAAACATTGATGTAAGAAGTAAGATTCACAAGCCCAACCCTCTCTTCCCATCAGAATGAGGGCCTACCTCTCGTTTCCACTGTGGAGAGGGGGTGGGAGAATGCTTGACACCATTAGAAAGCAGAGTTTCCACTTACACGTGATATAAAACACACGGCTAACACTTGATATTAAACCGAAATACACGTTTTAAGGGCACCAAAAGCTTAAGAGGTTAAACCATCAGCTATTAAATTGGAAATAAAAATTACCAAAAAAATCCATTGCCTACAAAAACGATATGCAGTTTGGCAAAACAAGAACAAATGGCAGAAAAAAGTTCCGTAGTTGCTGACTTCATGAGATTTAAGAGGAACTGGTATTACTATAATCTACCACACTGGAATAAGTGTTTTTAACTGTTCTGTTCAGCACTTTGCTAATATAAACTTGTCAAAAAATTATTTATTTCTACAACTGGAGTAATGGAGTTAAATAATTAGGCTTTTATTAAGATATTATTTTAATTGAAATCTATCAAAACGTGAAACTAAATAGGGCTTTGTTACATAAATATGCACTTTCAATGACTGCTTTATGAATATATAAGCACATCAGCCTTGCAAATTACAAACATCATTGCCAGGACTAACTGTCAACGAATAGTGACAGTCAGTACAGACTGCTCTGGTCTACATCGTCTGAGAGATGCTTTTCTGTCGTTCTACTCTGGCAATCACTCCCATTAATGCAAATCATATCAGAGGGAAGACAAAAGTTTTAGTTCTGATGTAGCAATGAGGGATGGTTATCGCTACTGAATTTATAGACAGGAGAAGAATCGCACAGTAGAGTTTTAAACTAAATGTATTTTTATTTTAGATCCTTAAGGGTGAACTGAACCTGATCGGTTTCCACTTTGGCATCAATTGGGTTTATCTCAGCCATAAAAAAAAGACTCTTGCCTTTGCTTTGGGTGGGAATTCCACCATTCTTTAAGACTGGTCCAAATAAAAAACACGGTTTGTTGCCTTGATTCGTTTACTGGGCATGAAGGGAAAACAAAGCTCAGGTGTGTTAGTGCAAGCCTGATTTTGGTGAGCACTAAGTCTCAACTATGGATTCTTAAGAGGTTTTTTGCCACCTTAAATTACCTGTTTGGGAGGTTTGGATCCTTTTCAAAGTGCTGTTTAGACTGGCATCAGCGTGAATAAGCCCTCTCTTTATTTCCAACTTCATATTAATGTCTCAGCCCTAAGCCATCTTCTTGAGGATCCCAGAATCCCTTTAGGGTTCATTACCTAGAGCATGCAACTGAAACATGAATGAAAAAGGATGATACATTCAAATACATCCTACATAAAATAAATTAATTGGTCTCTGTGACGTTTATAATGCATACCGGTCTGGTTTATTTAGTTCACTTTAAAATGTACATTTGTCTTTTGATTGATTTTTTAAAAAAAGATACAAAGCCTCAAGATTTAGTTTGTCATGTAACAAGTAACTTCTGCAGAAGAGGAGGGAAATTAAGTCATCGGGACATAAAACGTCAGGTCAGCGTAGGCACACCTTTTGTACGGGTACATGCTGGAATAGGAAAGCAAATATGTACAGGTGAGCTAAGAGTATCTGGACAAAGCAGAACATATGCTTTGTGTCTTCTACATTTAAGTACGGAGAGGTTAGTAAAGCTAGTACATTTACAAACAGTAAGATTCATAAGTACTTTAAGAGTTTAGGCATAAGGTCAAATATTTTGTCTTATTTACAGCAGAATATCAAGTCATCTACATAAGGCAGTCCCAAGAAAAAGAAAATGTGGAAAGCAATAAAAAAAAAAAACAATAAATTACAACAATCTAATAAAAGAGACGTTAATGTTGAACAAGCTATCTAGTTAAAGGAATGAAGAATAAAACAAATTCCTGATGCACAAATAAAAACTGGCACTAGTCAAAAAAGGCATCTTTAACAGCAAATTTGTTTTCTTAAGTATTATTAAACAGTTTACAGATCATCACAAAACTTTAAATTTATCAGTAGTGAGTGGACAGCAGGACCACTACTTTTACAAGATGAACACCTGACTACTTTTATTAAAAAATAAATTATAAATGGATAGCTGTATTAGTATTTATGAGTACCTGATTTCTTTTTTTTTTTCCTTTAGAGAGTTTGTTACCTTGCATAACTAACAGAAAGCTTGCAAACTTCCCATTAAAAAGCTGTCACAGTTATCAATTCCACTATTTTCATATCATAAAGCTGACATGACCACCTCAGTAGGTGCAGGACTCTATCCCGCAGAATCCGCACTTTAGCGTTCACACAGTAGATATTCAATACACGCGAAGGACACTTTAATGAATATACATAACACTTTTTACACAGACTAATGTACTTGCATTTATGTCTTAGCAAATGTAACATAATGCTAAAGAACAAGTTTTTTTTTTTTCTTTTTTTTTTCAGTTTTCAGTTTTCAAGCCAAACTGCAGATTTATAAGATACAGAAAAACCCCTGGAAATTTAAAACAAACATCTGGAAGCGACCTAATGGAGTTACATGGTTAAAATAATTTAAAACCAGATATAACTTGGTGGGCGAGAGTTTATCAGAAACGGAAAATGGTCTATTTTGTTGACTTTTTTAAATTTGAATATGACCCTTACACAAGAGATTGTGACTAAAGAAAGTGAAAAAACGTTCCACAACAAATGTGAAAAGATACGGTGTGCCTGTGAGTGTATTTGTATGTGAAAGCTATGATCTTAAGAAAACAAAGAACATTTTATTGAGCTGATGGGACTGTGTGATTAGAGGGGGAATCAACAAAAATAACAAGAGAAGAAATGCAATAAAGTGTTCACTGGTCCAAGACTGTCCAGCTGTATCCATGTATTCTCAGGCTCCAGACAGACTAAGCAGGTAGATTTCCCCTACATGTCATAACGTGCCATACAGAGGGCTCAGCTGAAATGTGTTGCGTTTAAAATGCTGAAGAAGGGCACTGGGTTCAGACAGCCGGCATTGTAAACAAAATGCTGAAATTCATTTGTATTTATTTTCCTTTTTCTTAGTCTCTCACTGACAGGACTTCAATTATTAGTGTTGCTTTCAGCCTCTTTTTCACAGGGGCTGTTTTTTTTTTGTGGCAGCGTCAGTGTTTAGTCAATATCCCGCCGTGATGGTTGTGGGGTCTCGAAGGGGGGGGGGGGGCGGCGGGCGTCACGTGGGCTCACTTGGTGCCTTTCGAAGGCGTTTCGGACTCTGTAGATTGCCTGCCGTCATTCCAGGCCTCCCGCGTGTTTTTCAGTGCTTGTGTTCTCTGCTGGTCGACCACCACATAATCCACGCGCTCGTCTGAGGCCGTGCTGCCCGTCCCGTTGCTTTTCTTCTGCAGGACGTGGAAATAAAAGCAAGAACACACTTTCATTGACTTGCTTGAGTTCTGTCATTATTATTACTTGTATATAGAATATATGACTTCGGCCAAGTTCAACCTGTGCTGTTTTTTAGTAATATATGATAGACCCGCCTTCATAGCGGACATCTTTGACTTTATTACCTTCATGAAGAACCAAAAGTGGACTTTGTAATGGAGAGGGTTTCTGATATCCTAACCGCATTGTGAGGTACTAAAACCCACCTCAGTCGTCAAAATCCTTGATTTTGGCAGAAATTTGTATTTACTGTGCTCTGGATAATGGTAGGAGTTTTTCAGCCCTAATAATCACATGCAAAAGGCTCCAAAGAGCAGTAAGTAAACTCTGCCAGGCAGTGCTCTGCGTCTCGGCATACCTTCCGTGGCGGTGTTGATTTTCCAGGGTCCAAGTCCAGGTCTAAGTATTCCACTTGCTTGTCACCTTTTGGCTTCACCATTGGACTACTGCCACCATCTGCGTTCATCTGAGCCCCGAGCTTCATGTTCTAGAAGTCGGAAAAAAATTCGGTCTTGTACAGCATTCTCAGCTTAGTGATGTGAGCAGGGAACATCAATGGAAGGGTAGGACAGTTATACTTGTTTTTGGTTTAAACACGAAGCCAGAATAAGAAAAACAGAAGGATATGAGAAAGCAACAGCATGCACTGATCAGCAAACAAAAACAAAGTATTCCCACTGAACTAAAGCTTTTTCTCGATCTATCACGTGCCAATGAGTTTGCACTGAGCTGCCCTCCCACACAGGGAATACCCAATTCCCTTTCACTCTTACACACACAGACTGGAGACAGATTTCACTCACTTGCCCTAATTCTTGGGTGTTTTGCACAGTAACTGAACCCTACGCTTAGAGAACAGAAGTCAGCTTTGTTCTGGGCTATCGGAGGCCGAGCAGATGACTGCATAACATTGCGGCCAATCGGCTCCTTTCCTCTTTCCTCTCCAACCAAATGAGAATTTCCAGGGAACGCATGGCACTCCACATGGAAAGGCAAGAACCAATAGCGATCAGGGAGATGCCAGAAGTAACACCAGAGCCCAATGCTTTTTTGGACAATGACCAACTGCTGCCTCCTCACTGCTCTTCTAAGACTCATCGCACCTCACCTCCTCAATCGTGTCAAGGTCTGAAACCTCCCGCTTAACAGGGGTAATGGGGACAGTGCAGTAGAAGGACTCTTCTCTACAGAGCAAAGAGAGGAAGAAAATGGGGGCAATCAGAAAAGAACGGAAGGGAAACAGAACAAAGGGGAAAGAGGAGCGACAATAAGATGAGGAAAAAAATAAAACTGAACTAGAAAAAAAGGCAGTAGAAAATTAATGGGTGTCCAGGTGGAGGAGGGGTGATTCTGTTCAAGAGAAAGCATACAGAGACTGATAAACATGGACCACTTTCATTGTCACCACACCCAAAAAACAGGCTTTCTGTAATGCCAATTGAAAAAAGCACAACCTTAAAAGACCTTAAAGACAGGAATATTTGTGGAATTAGAGCCAATTTGGTGAAGATGTTTATCATGTAAATATGGATATTTAGATGCTGATCAGTTAACAGAAGGATTTATGGATGACAAGAAAAGGGTCCTTCATTTCAGGGTAAAAACATGATTTCAAAAAAATAAAGAGGTTAAGAGATGGAATGCAAAAGGAAGAATGAAGGAGAAGCAGATTCCAGTGGATTTCCGAGGGAGAGAATAGCAGGAAAGCTAAATAAAACAACCAACCAACCAACCAACCAACAAACAAACAAAAAAATGAAAATGAGAGTCCTTCAGGCCTGTCCTTTAGTCCTGCCTATCTGAGGATGTACGGTTTAAAGGTTCTCAACTGCATCGCACACTACAGGGTGTCTTACTGGAGGCCTGGAAACTGTTCTGCATCGGGAAATACATCTCAGTCCCTGACACGTGCTACAACTCGCCGCGATGTTCGGAAACCGAGCAGGGACAAAGACACATACCGACACAAACACTGTCAACGGGAAACAGAGCAGCAGAGATTTATAAGCAATTCAAGCAGAAGGAAAGAATGTGTTGACTACAGTGGCACAGGAAAGAATCAAAGAGAAACAGTAGTTATGGAGCTGGGTTTACATACTGGTTCGTCTGCAGACATGCTAGAGTTCATGGCTACATAATTTTCATCACTGTCCTGGGAGTCAGTGCTGGAGGCAGTGCTTTGCACCGAGGGTGGTCTCGGAGGCATGGGGAACCTGGAGGGACTGATTAGCAGGACAGGTTTTTCAGACAGTGTTTAATGCACAGACATTCACCTGTAACACCACATTTAAGCTGTACAGTGATATACAGTATTGTTCATAAATGGAACCACCTCAATTCATAGTTGTAGACGAAAGTAGTGACACATAATTTAAAACTATGTTATTCAGTAAATTATCTAGGTTTAATACATTTCATTTTACAAACTATACTTATTTATCAGCGATATATTTTTTAAATGCTGTAAAGATTCCAGTTAAACAATAATCTCTGGATGGTTTTAAGAATTTACCAATTATAACCAAACTGATAAGTCGAAACTTTGGGTAATGTCATTTTCTGCCCACAGGTTACCCAATTTCAGATCCTATCTAAGCAAGGTGGAGGCTTCACAGAAGAATGGAGAAAGATACTTACTCCCTGGCAAAAGACCTGGTCACAGGAGATCGTACTGGAGCTGGCAGTTCATCCCACTCAGGAAGGGGTTTGATCTCCAGGGGTGCTGGCTTAGCTGGGAACAGAAGAAGCGGTCTGTTACTGTAGGGTGGGCTTTCTGTGCTTGCTTATTAGCACAATACATATATGAGACCATGCAATCATATATTTAGAAGTTGTCAGGTTAATAATAATAAATAAACCTTTTCAGTACTATCAATTTTCTACAATGGAAGCATATAATGACCGGTCATACTAAAATTAAGCAATATTTCCTCTTAAACTGGAGCACCGTCCAAAATGACCTGAATTAAGGAATGTGATAAAAAGCACACAGAATAAATTAGGTCCACCCACAGTGTAAAGTACCATTTTACCGAATTCCTTTGTGGCGGCACAGGTACAGTCACGGTACAGTATCTGTCTCAAACTAGGAAAACCTTTCTTTCTGTCAATGTGCATTTTGGCTTTCCGATTCTCCCTCACCAATAACTTAATCTGTGTATGGACTGATGTATTCCAAACCAGTTGACTGTGTTTGACCAGCACAACCCAGCTTTATTCTGATGTGTGGAGAGGACGGACAATAACACACCTGGATGTCATTTTAAATCCAATGCAATTTGGAGGAGCTTTCAACTATCAACAGAAAATGGACACTGAAATGGACAAGGAGGCCAAATAAAGGACTCTAAGATGGCCACTATTGATATGAAAAAAGACAAGAAAAAGGCATAATAGCTGACACATGGTAAAATCTTATACACATTTGTTCATTCACAGTTAAACATGTTCCCAGACATATTTAGTGCCTGCGATCCATTTCTAGTTATGCTACTGGCAGAACACAAAGTGCATAAGCTCAATAGCTTCTCAAACTCATGCACAAGCAGCTTGGATTCAATCAAAAATATCTCAATGATGCCTCTGTCCAAAGCCAATTGTGCAAGAGTTTAAAACAATCTAGTTTGTTTACTTTTGTTTAATTATTGTTTAAAAAGCAGCTAAACATGGAGAGCAAAATATATCGGACTGTGGCTTAAACCCAGTTGGCCTGACAACAATCCAGCCAATGTATTACGTCTGTATGCAATGTCTGTATTGTCTAGGCTCTTTGTTATTAGTTTCAAATTGTTCACTTGCATATTATTGGAAATATTAACTGTTAGGTAATTAAAGTACACATCAGTTAATTGCCAACAAAGTGCAATCATATTTATAAACATGAGATTATAAATGTATTATTGAATAAAGTTAGGAAGGAGAAGATTCACAGTATTATTCAGGAAAACTGAGGTAAACAGTTCTTGAAACTGACTTTGTGAAAACCAACAGCTGACAGGTTTACTACAAATCACTCAGGCCAGAACAAAATAGGATTAAATGAAGAAAGAATGACAAATACAAGATCTGATTTGATTACGTGGTTAAGTAGCATATCTTCAACAAGATTATTCAAATTCTATAATAAAAAGGACCATGAGTAGCCCGTGGCATACCTCCGCTGTCCAGCAGGTGTCAGTATATGTTAAGTTTTAAGGGTTGTGTTCAGATGCAAAATTGAGAGACTACAAAACAGTAACTATCTGTTATTGAGACAGCTATGAACAATAAGAGTGGAGTGATGGGGTTTTCATCGTCTGGAGTGCTTCTGTGCGTCAAAATAGACTGTAACTGAAGTGTTATACTTAGAAGTAATAAAAGTATGCCATCCTGCCTAATAAGAAAACCATTGCTAACTAATATCAATACCTCACACAGAACTGTAACTTGCTATTTATCAGAATTTTTGCAGCAAGAATACATTGACTGGAGCACAACTGGGGCTCTGAATTACCTACTTATTCTAGTTTATGTTGCAATAAAGACATATCTTATCTTGAGCTACAAAAACTCTACAAATGGTGCATTATTATTTTTTCTATCACACTTTGAGTGGAACAAGCAGCTGAGTTACTGCAAGCACTAACATGCCCTCTGAACCGTTTCTGCAGTATACATTTCTTCACATCAAATGTTGTACCAAGGAGCATTTGGCATTGTGTTTAAGGTTTAGCAGTATAATTAAGACTCTCAGACAGAAAATGATGCAGGTTCAAAGGCTGCTAACAGACCTGGATTACTGTTTGTTACTGACAGTGCAAAAGTAACCTCAATATTGGGCTGTGTGTGTACTGTAATCTTTATAGAGCAGTGAGGCCATTGCATCTCTAAGGTGAGTGGACAAACTTTCTTATACCAAGGTGATTATGGAGCTAAACAAATCTCACAAATCTTGATCAGTGCTTTTAAATCGATACAAAATACAAAAATCTGTAGCAAATAAACATTATACTCTGTGTGCAAAGCTGAAATTTCTGTGTATTAGGGGTCACAAACTCAGTCCCTGGAGGGCCACAGTGTTTTCCGTTTTTCATTTAAACTGGAGCTTTCAATTGACCGACTAATTCCAGTTCATGTATCAATTAGACCTATAATATTGCTTTAAAGTCTTCTACAGTTGATGGCTTCAAATATTACTTTGATGCAAATTATGTTACACTACCTGTAACAGAATGTGCAACCTTTTTGTAAAATATGAAACTCATCCAATTAATCAGCTCATCAAACCAATTAAGGAACTGGGATGGAACACAAACCGGAGGACATGGCAGCCCATCAAGAGTTGAGCTTGAGATGCTATACATCATAAATATCAAGTATAAGTATTTTCATGATATAGATCTTCCCAAACTCAGGTCAGAAAAAGAGGTCAATACATATATCAAAGACAATCATACAAACAGTGGGTTAAGATCATTAACTGAAAAACAAATGACTTCCAGTATAATACAGAGAGTTTAATGCATGCTTGAGGTTTAATTGAGTTTAAGCCATTGGCACACAGACATGAGAACTGAAATGTCCTGTAGGAACAGAGCTCTTTGTAGTACGTACCCTTACGTCGTCTTGGGAATTCACCTACGGTTTGAGAATCAGTTCGCTCTAAACCAATCGGTTTAGTTCTTAATGTTTTAGGGCTCTGACCTGATTGGTAAAAGAAGACTTTCTTGTTATAATATTTTTGGGAACACACAATCGTCACTCTGAAGCCCCCTCCCTGTGCAAGAACAGACAATGCAGTATTATGCTAAGCTGGTTATTTCCACCACAGCTTGCCCTGCGCATCGCCCATGCTGGCTCCTCAGCTGGCCACAAGCTCGCAGCATGCATACGCTTTATTCCATGCAACAGGAGGTCTGGACAGTAAAGGATTAGCAAACAAAACATGTTGTGCCCCCCCAAAAAAGGGTCGAATTTCAAAAGAAGGAGAAAAGAAAAGAAAACTTGCATTGAAGGGATTGAAATATTTAAAACAAATTGACATATAAAGAACAAGGAAAAACCTCAGCCAGATCTCAGCCTGTTAATTTAGTTTTTAAAAGCCGGCATTTTTTATTACAGAATAAAAATAAATCGCCCCCCCACCACAAAAAAGAATACATAAATAAAACAGCACACAGACAATGCCCCTTGCGTGTCTGTGTGCCCATTTCAATGCATCCCACTTTACAGAAAACAGACAGGAAGGAATGAAGAAAGCCACCTTTTACCAAACGGAGCCACCCGCCATTCACCCCCAACACATCTACAGCGCTGGCTAGCAGGACATCGTCAACAGGACTAAGCAAGAAAAGGCAGCAGAGACAGGAATCTGCAATCCCCCCACCCCCCATCACAGAACAGCAAATCAACAAACAAGCTCAAACGCCCATGACTTTCAAAACTCAACACAAGCAGCTTTCTGTAGCCTCAGACACAGAAAACACACAGCCAGAGAGCTGATTCCTGACAGAGGTTAAGAGGAAGAGACCTCCAGCTAGATATTATATGAAGTGAAATGGAGAGAAATAACATAGAAATTAAGGTTTCATAAACAAGGACATTATTCGGTGCCTGTCCCATGGTTATAAAATGTCCAACTGTACAATGACTATGTTTTTTTTATTCTGCTATTGTTGTAGAACTTCTTAATGTTCACCAGTCACGTCACACCAAAATCAGATGTCTAAAATGTGTTAAAATGTGTAAAAACAACAATTTTCTCACCTGCCATTCCAACAGATACAAAGGTATCATTACACTGCCAGGATGTTATGTGGTAAAATTAGGCAGTTACTGATAATTCAATATTTCAACATAAGTACATTTTAAATATTTATTCTAATAGAAAACATTCTGCACAACGCAAATTTGATGTTCAAAACATGCACGTCCTTTTGTGGCGTTAAGTTTAAAATGAGTGTATATAGGGATGATTTTGAAACTATTTTGAGCTATGTGACTAAAGAGGGGCTCAAAAATAAATTGCATTACCAAAGAACTCATAGAAATGTCATAATCCTAATACAACTTTTATTGAATTCACCTGACCTACCTCACATCCTTGGTAAAGATCGATGCATTTTATAAAGTGTCAAAGGGGAGAAAAAAAAGATTTATTCTCATATCCAGGAATTCCTGCGAGCGCTTCACGTGGGCTTCAGGCAATCTTTGGTCATCGCAGCTGCAGTTGCATTTCAGGACATTGGCACACCGTTCAAATTCTTCTTTCCATCCTCTGTCCTAGTTTCTGGGTGTTATTGCCCATGATAAAAGCTTAACATGCTTCAGCAAAATCTCCTTATGTCTTATCAATGAGCCCTTTGACTGGAGAGAACGGAGACAGGAGTTTATGGTTTCAAAGTCACCGAGGGAGGCCTCTTTTGGACAGAGCTGGGGTCACAATTGCACCACACTGATACAGACTTCCCCGTGTGAAGCCAGCAACCAACACCAAATCCTTTTACACTTGTAGTTTCATGTCAGTGTCAGCAAAAACGTTGTCAATACAAAATGGAAGCACTACAGCAGCTAACATACTAGAGATTTTTTTTTTTTATTGAAGTAAAAAGCACTAAAAAATAGTGGACTAATAAATCTAATATTAGCTTCTATCATTTTTAAGTTAGACACTGTCAAGCTCTTCAGTTACACTTGTTTTTTCTTATTCTCCACAGTATTTATGCATTATATGAACCCTTTGAAGCCTCTGTGATGCCTTTTCATTTGTTTCCTAATCATGAAGCTGTTAAGAGTTCATAAACATGGGCAGGCACTTGGAAACAGAACAAGACAGACACTTGGAAAAGTCAGGGGAAAAAAGAAGGAAAAAAGACTGATGCAGTGAGTCTTAAATTTTAGAAATGTACAAACAAGGCCAGCCACATACACGCGCACAGGTTCTCACAGACGTGATCGAGCAACTCCTCACTTTCGAGTCCTCAGCATTCGAGTCCACACTCACCTTTGCGGTCCGGTTTGAGGTTGCGGTCGACCGGGGGAGGCTGGCATTCGGTGAGAACGGGCCTTCTGGGAGGGGTCTTGGGACTGGAGCGAAAGCCCATATGTGCTGGTGGGGGGACCTGCTTCCCCAGGGATGGGAATTCCATGCCCGGCGTCATGGGCACATAGTTGGGCTCTTGGATTGGCTCAGAGAGGCTGCCAGGTGGGTGGTGGGAGGGGGAGTTGGCGTTCATGTGCACATAGTTCTCATCCATCTCCTCAGTCGACGTGCTGACCACCGGCATCATACCTTTGTTTCTCTGTTTTAAAATAACGGGAGTCAAAAGGGTTGTAACTCCATCCTAAAATCAGGGCAAGGTTCTTCCTCCACGTAAATAAGGCAGAATTATCAATTTCCTATCCTAGCTTTGTGTAACACCAAAAGGAAATTAATCCTATATGATCATTACCGGTATACAGATGTGCTGAATGCACATCCCCCCTTTAATAACAATCAATAATTTAACACATATAGCTATTAAATTTCTGATTGCTCCCCCTCACTCTGAAAAGTGCTTTTCGTTACCGTTATGTTTGAACATGCTCAACCATTTCATGCTTGACGTTTATTTCAAATCCTTGCATAACAGAAATCTTCATATTACATAATACAGTGAAATACACTATCTATGGCATGGTGTACTGTCTATTTTAGAGTGTGTCCCACGATATAAAATCTGCGTGGACACAAGTAATCGGGGACATTAATCAGGACACAAAAATGTTGTTTCGCCAGATGTGTCTGTACATATTTGAAGGACAAAAAGTAAATGCAAAAAAAGAAGACTTCAGTGAGCTTGTTTTCATTTCTGCCAAATGAAGAAGACAGGTTGGATTGGAACAAACTGACGTGCCAATGACCGATCCACATTTTGAGATTAAATCGAGTTCAGTCATCTGTAGTGACTGCTTAGAATGCAGCGCAGATGAATACTGTGCAGTTGCCAGGAACAACAAAAGGCCTACCAGTACAAAGTGTTTCCCTTTGTGAAAATGGCATATAGGTTTCTGTACAATTAAATATATTTAGCTATCCATATTATATTTATTCCTGTTATTAAAAAAATAAAAATCCATAATGATAATGATTATTGCTTGCCCTGGTAGGACATATTGGATTTTAATGAAATCAGCGGACGGGCACAGGCACAAACAGTAGAAAGGGAACCCAAATACCTAACCAATAATGTGGAGGATCTGCTCAAAGAGCTTTGGCAGTGGAGTATGAATCACTACAGCTTCCATCTCTTCCAGCTGCCCTCTGTTCCTCTTTCATAAACCCAGAGAGCGTTAGTGTAGTGGAACAACATGTTTCGACTGATAATATAACAGACAGGCAATGATGACCCCTGACCCCGTGGTCTCCGCATTCCAACGGAGAATAACGGCCGTCAGTCAGTTGTCTGATGCCAAGTTTCAGATTCTTCAAACAATACTTCATTTAAGAGCCGTTCAGAATAGCAGACTGTTTGTTCATCGCTGCTGCTGAAGTTTTCTACGCATATTCAAATATGTGTGCGCGTGTGCCCCCACGTGTATATTTTTGTTCGTTTACAACCAATGTTAAATAACAATAGAAAATTATATATTTCCTGCATTAAATGACAGGCCTTAATAGGAGTGCCTATCATATCTGATCATTCTTCTCATGTGAATACTTATGGTAGACTCTACAGGCCGTGGTTATGCTGGTTTCCCGTGCTCTTGTACGAACTATACAAACCCTGCTGCTGTCAGTCGATGACATGAATGTGTACATTTTCTCTACATTTGTATGGCTGTTCCACTGATAAAATAAAGTATATAGTATATTAATATATACTTCCTGGTATGTTTTTATTTTTATATTTTGTATGTAATTTGGATTACAATAAAATGTGATGGCTAAAGGTACATTTGTTCCTTATTTATATGCTGGATTTCTGTGTATACATGTCTGTATCCTGAAAATATTTGATAAAACAAAATCTACAATGACTAAATGAGTGTTAGTCTTTGGTATTAAACTGAACTCAAACTTTTCAAAATCATAAAATCATGTTACCAATCTTTGGGAATTCAGAAACATTTCAAAAGCAGTGGGGGGAAATAAACAACTATATTTACTTTAAGGAAACTCATTTATAAAGCATTCCAGGTTAACTTACTAGATAACTATTGAAGCTTTCATTTAGCTCGAGTGAACTGCTTCTGTCTGTAGGAAATGACCTGGGGATGTCATAGCAATCTTGAGAGCCATAATCTGCAAAATACAACGAGAGACAAGATAAATATTACAATGGAGGTTATCGAGATTCAACTTCAGGATAAAATAAACAGTGACAGAATCCAAATTCAAAAGACACTTAAATATTTTCAATCTTTGATATAATCACTTGCTAAGAATATATACAAATAATTCACAATGCAACCCTTGCACTGCATCCCATTCTGCAGTGTTAGGAGTATACTGTACAATATGGAAAGTGGTGGTTGTGTTTTGGAGTAAAAGGATCAGCAATAAAAACAACAATAATACATTGATGCTGCAGCTGGTTTCTTGACTCAAAACACTTTCTTGTAGGCACCCATCAGATGGCTGTTCAGTTTCCAGCATAATTGTAGGCTTTTAATTGCAGTCATTAAGCATTCATCACAACACATTGAGAATTTAGTGAGACACTGGAAGTCACAGGAAGAGGATCACAAGGGAGGCTTGTTCTTAGTGAATCCCTTGGCACAATCAGGCATACATTTAGCCCTGGCCGTTTAAACCAATCAGAACGGCACCATTACAGAACTTGGCCACAGACTTTTTTTTTTTTTCCTCTTTCTTTTTTATAAAGACATGCATTTCAGTTAAACTGCCTAGGCACATGCGTGATTGTGACTGCAAGTGTGGGGGGGAAGTTTTCACATCATGTTTAAAATGAGCACGTGAGCCAAAAGGCATAGATGCAAAACCAAGAATTTGTTTTACCAATTCAATTTATAATAATTCAAGAAAGGTCGAGAAAGTGAATCTGATTCTCAGCAGATCTTTTGTGTTGTTAGTATGCTCAATTTGGTTATTGTTTCCAGCCATTATCAGAGAGAAAGAAGCACAATAAGATTCACCTCCTTAAATGACTCAATTGCATGGAATCAAGGCTGACATTTTATCAACACACACACACACTCAAAAGCAGCCATTTCAATCACAACAGCTCGCTTTTAACCTGGATTCCATCTGAAGCCTACAATCTTGTGGTTTGAAATAATGATGAATCATCCAAACCCTCTCACTTTTACGGACTCCTAATGTAGCTCAATCTAGCAATTACACAGATGATAATAATAGACATTGGACCGTGTATTCAAGTGTTTTCAGTACGGATGCTTATTACAGTACACTGTGTAAACTACCTACATTTGAAAAGCTGAGAATTTGTTTCCAGTTCCAAGGAGATGACAGATACGATGTGTACAAGATAATGTATACCAATGATTTTCTTATGTGAAAAACTACAAACATATGCTGTAAATAGATGTCTTCAGTATGTAGGGGAAATGGTATTCACTTTTCATTAATATAATCTCTATCAACAACTAAATAGTTGATATCCAGGTAAAGAATTTATGTTCTGAAATGTAAGGATTACTACTCACAACAGAAATAATGGTATAATGAACCTTTGACAAAGGGATATAATTTGAATTGCTAATTGATAATATATCTCTCTCTCTCCCTCTCCTGAAGTCCTGTTTTTTTTCCCCTATGAGTGACCACTAGAAGGCGTTTCCCCCCTCAAAAAAAACAATAATATTGGATTTACAGCTCAGTATAGTGCTTTATCTCTCTGATAATTCAGCTTAGAACATCTGTACTAACGACTACTCTCATTAGAGATCCTTCCTAAAGCAATTTAAAATAGTTTCTGCATCAGACCCTTTTCCTTTAGTTAACTCAATAAAGAAAATGTGTCAGACCACGACAGTGCCTGCTTACATACGTCATGTTCTTATAGGTTCTTATACACATACTTCCTGAGATAAGAAGATTACCTTGCCTAACTTCCTCGTTCACACGTAAGTTTCAGACGGTGTAAAGCAATAGAAGGGAGCAAACCCCCCTGAAGGCAAGACAGGGTTTTCGATTAAGGTAATAAAGGAGATGAAACCAGTCCTTTGGCGATCACACTTGATAAATGGAACCAGGCTAATAAAACTAATTCAATAAAAAAAATCATATTAAATCATAATACCTTTCCTACAATCTCAGCTTCTATAATGGCTTATTTAAACTCGCATTGTTCTGGCTCTCTGAATGTGAATGCAGCCTGTATCACTGCCAGGCTCATGTACAATGCCGATTTTGTCTTCTGTTTAAGATGCTTTATTCTAGTCCCTGAGAATCCATACACTTTTGTAAATGTTCTTTTGTTTAAATAAACCTTATTTGCTTCTGCCATGAACGCTTACACCATCACATTGATTCTCTCCGCAGATTAGCATCTCTTTAGGGCACACTTTCATTACGGCAACAGAAGAGCTGGCTTCACGTGCCAGGGAGTTTTGGGTTTGAGTTTTTGTTTTCCTAAGGGTAGCTAATTACCCACAATGCTTTTGGTGAGAGGCTGTGCTAAGTAACGCTCATACTGACCTTTCCACAGGCGCGAGGAGTCCACAGTGGCGATGGTGTTGCTACGGAGGGCCTTGTTTCCGGTGCTGGTGGGAACACAGTAGTTATTGTCCGTTTCAGACACCGATCGGGGGACGGCGTACGTATCTGTAGGGGAGCGTTCTGGGGGGGCAGCCTGGGAGGGTTTCGGTGGGCGGGGAGGGGGTACGTCCGGTAGGGAGGAAGCCTGTCCCACCGTGGCCCCATCAGGGCAAGCTGTCCTGGGGATCTGATAAGTGGAGGCCCCGCCCGGAGTGGGGGGAATGTCATAGCTGCTAATCGACACCTGCCGCATCTGCGTCTCCATGGAGGACTTGCGAGAGGGCGTGTTGAAGACGTACAGGTCTCCCCCAGAGTCGGCCTCCTGCACCTGGGGCGAGGAGGCGGTCTTGGGCAGGAGCACAGTGTCCTGGGAATAGCTGCGAGGAAGGCTGTAGAGGCTCGACTCCACGGAGAGGGAGGCGGCGCGGGGGGGCGGCGAGTCGTAAATGCCGGCCTGCTGGGGGAAGAAGCCGTTGACGGAGGTGTGTTTCGAGGCAGAGGACCTGTGCGAGGTGAGGTTTTCGTTGCAGTCCGTCTCCGAGGAGGTGGACTTGGAGGAATCTGCATGAGGCCTGAGCAACCCAGCACAAGAGGGGAAAAAAAAAAAAAGATTAAATCTCCTGAGAGCACACGTACACTTAATTCAGAAACAGTGGAAAGTGCTGTATTTAGTAGTAGCAGGTGGCTAAAATCTATCAAATCAAATAAAAATCACGGCAACTGTTAAAAACAAAACGGCAAAAAAAAAACATCACGTCATTCCTGTTACATTCTCTGGCATGTGCATTTATGCAATACAAGTGAGTTTTACAACATTAGAAAACTGAAAACGAATCAACAGTTGTTACAACAACAATTCAATAAAGTTGGGTTTTAAAAGCAGAAAAACAAGACTGGAATATGGATCACTTTTGACCTCAGTCCAGCATTTATGAGAAATAAAATCAGTCGGATGGAACAGGTCGTTTTACACCACTGAACTGATTTACTGCTGCCTGTAAAGTGGAAAATACTATAGTGTAAAAAAAACTACATAATTAGGTTGGACTGGGCCACAAGGGGGACAGCAAAAACCTTAACACATACAAAAAATATCAAGGTTGTACTAAAAGAAAGTTTAACACCTGTCATACGTTTTGTAATAAACATCAATCCATACAAAACCAAGCTACGTATAGCGAGATCAGTAAATGTTAAGCATGAGAAATTATAATTTTCAAAATCCAGCAAAATTAAAATAAAACAATCAAGCACAAATAAATACATATATAAATCAATCTATAAATCCAAAAAAGTCAACTAGTATTTCCAAACCTTTTCTTTTAGCAAACCTGGACTCAAACTGAATACAAAATAAATGACTGAAATGAAGAAAAATGCCTGCCAAATGTAAAGTACAGCCTCGTTACTCATTTGATGTGCAAAAACTTTAAAGCTAAGAACTGCTTAAGGAGAAGCTTCACCTAGCCTAACTAATGTAATGTAACTGGCACTGAGTTTCACTGAGAATGCCACACATTTTGTAAGACGTGCGATGGGGGGGGTTGTTAATGTTCGTGCAGTGCTGGGAGGTGGGGGGGCACGCAGGGACAGTTGTTGCTTGTGTGTTAAGCCACACTTTTCCAGCACCACTCACACGCTGGCCAGGGGAGCTTTTTTGCTTTCGCACTCTTCAAGCAGCAAGTACTCTTCATCCCCCTCTTCTGTGGCGAAAGACGATGCCAGACTAGTGTGCAGACACAGGAGACATTGGGGGAAATGACTACGGTGAAGACACTCATCCCAGAGGGGACAGAACGGATTCAATATATATAAAACATTATAAGACAATAGACATTTTAAGTGTGGAAAATGAATTGTATGTTCTTCCAAATAATGTCATATGCACATCAAGTTATTGTTTTTTTTTTTGGGAGGGATGTTTAAAAGACTGTGAATGTTTACCAGGACTTGGCCCTTGAATTTCACTATTCTCCCTTGATAATGCAGACAATGACACAGGCTGTGTAGAGGCTAAGTGAAGGGAAGGCTCTGGGTCAAGTTCTCACCTAGCGGGTTCAGGCTTCTTGCTCTCACAGTTGGACAGCCACAGGTAGTCCTGAGGATCTTCCTGACTGGATGAGGACTCCAGGTGACGGATGCTGACAGGCTGGTAGGGGGGCGGTACATTATTGATCGGCGAGGGGCCCATGGGGGCTAGACTGGGGTGCAGTGGCACATCCATAGCTACGCTGTTAGATGGGTTTGAGGGCTTGACTGAATCTTAGAAAGAGGGAGGGAGACAAAGAAACCAACCAATTAGACTCAGTTAAGCGCTGATTAGAAAGCATTCAATTTTCAAGGATCTAACACAAAGACACAAAGAACAAAAGGAAAGCATTTGTCCATTCCAACATTGCACTGCATTGTCCTCCTGTTGAGCAATGGATACTTTGCGAAACATGATCCTCACAAAGTAGGACAAAGGGGCTAATATATCCAACTTGTCTTCACACCTTGGATACATGTCAGCCAAATGAACCACAATCATCCCAACATTTATATGTCAGGTGTAAAACTGTAAATCTGTCTCATGCAAGCAGTCAAACTCTTCTCCCACAGTAGAGAGTACAGAACGTAGCTCAAGCAAGGCTGCAGACGAGTGCTTCCAGAGTTGCTGGTTTTGCTTGCCATCTGTGGTCTCCCACCATGCAATACTGCAGCACTTGCTGAGGTGTCACAGACTCTTTTAATTAAAAACCTGGCTCTGCAACAAGCTGGTCGTAGAGGACACCTGCCAAACCTTTAAAGGAATGCAACACAAACACGCTGGCCTGTCTTCGTTTTTTTTCATGTCTAACCTCACACAAATCTGTTTTCTGGTAATCCAAAGTTTCATGCGCATACCAATGTTAGCATCAATCAGCATACATCGTTCATTTTCTCATTACTGTTAGAACATTAGCAAAGGCATTTCTGGCATTTCAACTGTGTATCCAGTTAATAAATTGCGACAAACTCTATAAACCCTATTGCGAGGGCCTGCTGCTGCTTTTGTCATTTCATTTACCTAGCAATGTATGGCTTCATAAAATATCAAGTTCATTTCATAAAGTGCCTTTAAAACAATATCTGAAAGTGCTGCACAACTTTCAGCCTCTATGACCCAATTCCAGATTTGTCAATAATACTTTCTATAAGCAAGCTATGATATTCAGTCTGACATCTGTGCCACAGAGCTTGCTTCATTCTATATCTTTTTTAAAGTGTTCATTATTTTCTTTTCAGAAACCAATTAATCCCACACAGCGTTTCCTCAAGGCCTCGTATTTATTTTAATTCCAGGTCTGTTGTGCAGTGCTGTCTATTCAGCTCTCATTCCCAGAGCGCGTTCTGTACAATGACTGTGACTCACTCCAGCAGCACTACACATCTCAAGGATAGGCAGCGAGGCAGGCAGGCCAGTCTCTGTTCACATGTTTTGTGCCTGAATGCTGATTCACTCTTGCAGTGGGAAAATCCCCTTTTCTAATTCACCTTCACCACCTACACTCTCGCTGGGGCTAAAGAACCCTTTTTTTTTTTTAAATACTCTTGCTAAGTTCCATCTTTATCAAAACTGGCTTGACATTAACAGAGCTCGTGCTGGTCTGCATGGGGGTGGGAAGTGGGCTGCAGATTCTAATTATACTCTAGCTTTTCCAACATTTGTATTAGGGTCTTCTTACTGGCAATTGAAAAACTATCAGGGATACTCTGGAGGCTTCGCTATGACTAAAACAAATAAGGAGTGCCGCAAATTATTGGAATTAATATTTCCCCCTCTTCTTTACATTTTGGTGAAGTTTATTTATTTTGTGTATGTGTGTGTGTGAGAGAGAGAGAGTTGAAATAAGACAATTCAAGTGCAATTAAGGTTTCAATTAAGAGCTCAGCTGGGGGGGAAACCAGCAGACACAGGGGGCAGGACCAGGGTTAGAGACCACTACTTTAAAGGCTGATGAATTTTAAATCCACCTTATTTACTTAACTAAAGTATTGAGGATAACTTGTCAAATCAGCTGTTGCATCCAGGAACACTTATTTTACTATGTATAAGTTAATATGCAAAGTGCAATTGTTTCATCACTTGAAATCCTTCAGGATGGGGTTCCTAAATGACTGCTTCTGGATCCCTGTATGGAGCCCAAAACTCCATTATGAGTTTTGTTCTTGGCTTTATGTTTATGTTGCTGCCTGTAGTTATTAAAGTTGTTTACTTTTTAATAATGAAACACATTCTGGTAAAACAGACATGTTTAATCTTTTGAAGATGACAGGCAGAGAGGAGAGAGGACGGTATATTTCCAGAAAGTACTGCGATTATACCACAATTCAATTCTACAATTAGCAAATTAAGGGGGGCAACAAAATAAAGGGCCTTCATCCTAAAAAATCCTAAGAAAACAACCGCCCAAAAAACACTATTACAGAACTAATAGGAGCGCTGTTCAAATGTACAGCAAAAACAGAGGTAGAATTTTTTTGTTGTTGTTTGTTTTTTCCCCCAAAAAAGCACAAGCAAATTCAAATTCATTCTGCGACAACTAATCCATTTATCCCACTCCTAGTTTTTTACTGAACAAAGTTGTCTCTCACAGATGAAAAATAAAGGTAAAATTAGGGGCATACTTATGAACAAAGCTTTATTGTAGAGCCTGTTAAAAGACAACAGATTTAAACGTGAAGGTCTTTCTCAATGGCTGCTGACAGGCACTGTAGGTTTGAAATGTCATCTTGGCGACATTGCTACTGCATTGAAAATGTAGTCTAGCAGATACTTAGACCTAAATATAACAAAATATATTTACTTTTCCTATGAAAACATTTGCCGGATTCACAAGCCATGTGAAACCGCAATTCAGTTTCTCCCAGGGGGAAAGGAGAATCCAGGATTTTAATATGTCTGTCAGTGACCTGCATGTTAGGATATACAATACCCTGCGCTCTCCCATCTCAGGACACTTTTTTATTGCCTTTCATTTTTAATGAAGATAATCTCTCATGATATGAGAAAATAAAAATAAAAATATCAAAATATAATACAACAGCTCTTGGATCATGAGGTTTTATCATATTTCCTTTTTGTTTATTTATTTTCGGCATCATTTCCCTATCTAAGATTAAAGGTGAAAGATGTGAAATGTGATAAATACACTGGATTTTATCGGTCAAGTCTTAGTTTTTCCATCCTTATTATAATTTGATACTGGAGGGGACTTTATTGGGATTCCAGGGTTTGTGCTCTCGGCTGACTGGAGTGAACCAGTTCATACCGTGGCATGGTTTATCCAGCCAACAGGGGCAGACGAAGACTGGCACGGCCACAAAACAAACAATGTGTTCAGCAGAAGAAAGACATTTCTCATAAGGAGGCAGTGTTTACCAGCATGTTTCCCAAACACGACACTGAACATCACTTGACTACCGGAACCATTAGTCCATTTGCCACTATTTTGTCATTTATGGAGATTTCACTTTTTTTTTCGGCCTTTGGAGGAGAGGGAGAGCAGTGTTCACAGGGAATGCTGGCAGCAGGTCAAAATAAGAGGTTCTTCTCATGACAGTGCAAGCCCTCATTAATCCTTTACAACATTCAGCCCCGGTCTGTACTCAGGAAGTACTGAGGAAGTGCTCAATTGGGCCAGATAGTGAGGTGGTTCATAACATAAATGGAGTTTGAATCCAGTTATTAAGAAGAGGATGCCAGTAGCACATGTGCTCTAAATTCATCTAGCCATGTGTGGGATTCAGAGATGCCCTTTTCTCCGATACAGTTCAATACATCTTCATTTTTATTCACTTGAGCTGTCCTTCCCATGACAAAAACCCATCACTCAACCGGAGCTAAGTAAGACAGTGTTTACAGGTCCTGAAAGCTGAGCACAGTACATTACACTCATAGGTGCTTTGCAGCGTCAACAGTAAACAAAGCCTTCATTATACTATACATAAACCTTTGCTTATGCAGTGTGCAAGATCGATTGGCTTTGTCGAATTAGTAACCGCAAACCCCAGGGCTGTCTGTGAGCCCACATGACAGCATGGGCACTGAATCTAAAAGGATGCTGGTCAAGAGAGGTCAGAGGGCAAATCTCAACAGATTCTTCACAGCAGCCGAGTGCAGGTTATTTACCTTCATCAGTAGGGTTGAACCCACAGATGTCACATATACACCTGACCCAGTTATTCATCTCCTCCTCTGTGTCCGCGACCAAGTAGAAGACCCGGTCGATGGTCTTGATGTCGAAAATGAAGCTGTGCTCGAGGTCCTTCTTGTTGAACGTCAGTCCGGCGTCCACTTGCTCGCACAGGTTCAGGTCAATGACGCGTATGGGTTTCTTGGTGTGGTCATTTTTGTAGTACTCCAGCACATCTGGATCCCCAGTGAGACGGCCACTGCGAAGAACAAACCACCTTTTCTTCCATGCCTGCAGAGAGGAGCGAGAAGAGAAGGGGAAAAAAACAAAAACAAAGTTAAAGGTTAGAAATTGCCACAGTCAAAACTGAACTCTCTCACCCTCTGCCATTTGAAGCCCATTTACTGAAATCAATTAATTGGTTTTAACTTGGCCCACTTTATTGTTTTAATAATGCAGTCCCTAATGCTCTCTGTTTTAAAAAAAAAAAAAAAAAAAAAAAAAAAAAAACAGGCTTTACACACTGCAACAAACAGCTGCCACAAACTAACATCATTCACAAACATATTTAGCCTCACAGCACACCTAGCTTTAAACAAATCTTTAAATAAAATGGCTATAATTCAAATGTAAAGCAAAGAGCGTGGATCTTTAAAACAGAATGTAGCCTAGTACAATTTATCACCAGGTTAGCTTCAACTGTTGCTAACTTTTCAGATCTTGATGAGTATTCAATATTTTAAGTCAAATGCACATCATTTTCAAGATGCCGGCTTGTGCTTGTGGAGTTTTCAAGGCTGCTGTCCATCAAGAATTACCTATAGTGGTCTAATGCCAAGCCCTGACACAATGAACATGTCGTTCCCCCAGCAGCTGTCAGATATATCAGGCATACAGCCACCTTATGGACACAACGCCTGCTCAATTGCAAGCTGTCTTCTTAAATGTAACAGTTACATTTGCACAGTTGAATCAACATGTGAGTGCTGTATTGCGACGGTATTAGATCATAAAAACACCACATATCTTTGAAATGACACACATATTGAAGCTTGGAGGAAGTTAGAACAGAAGCTGAAGAAATACTCATATTTAGCACTATGTCAACTATTGTGGCAGGCCATCTTAAAACTAAAAATCTAAAGAAAAGACAAAAAGGCATTAGTCATAATTTTGCACTTTCTGATATAGCATCTCTCAAAACATAAGAGATTAAAGTTTCGATGTACATTAGACCAAACGTTTTCTATCCCACAGATAGCGTATTCTTTGAAAGTCATTGGGTTCAGCTTGTGGAGTGTACACTTAATGACCAGGTGCCAGTAATGCACTCTATGTTTTATATGCGTGGCGGCTTGGAGAACATCCAACTGATATTTATTTTAATATCAACAGCCAGGGTTGTGACTCATTATTTGTTGTTTTGCTGAATCAGATCCATTCACAGCTTTATCACTGGGACTAGGACATCTGATCATTGATAACATCAGTAAGGTAATATTGCTAAGATCAGTATGGAAGATGAAACAAAGGAGTGTGTAGCCCTGGATTTGACCTGCCAGTGTCTGCGGCTTTGTGGTCGACACACCCAGAAGAATTTACAGAAGGACCAGCCTAGTCTGTATTTAAACTGACTCACATAGTTTAACTAGCTTAATTCAGCATTACAGAACTGTATTACCCAATAGGATATTAAGAATGTAAATAGTGGCAACCTTTATATCTGCATTAAGAAAGAAAAAATATGTAACAAATGATCACTTAAGATTTAGCTCTGGACTTCAAGGAATGTGATTTGAAGCATTGTTTTTGGCTAGAGATTTTACCCCGATTAACAATGTGATTTTCTAAAATTATTATTTAGCTTTCTGCTGTTTTTCCATCTGCAGGACCCCTTTGTTAGCGAGCCAACATTAGCTCAGAGAGCATCGCTCCATCCCGTCAACAAAGGAGAGCCGAACCAACTGAAATAAACATCCACAGGAACAGCTCCCTGTGGCCAATGAAAACAGGGCTGTTTTGCAGTCTCAGACTCGATATGGCGTGGCACAGAGCAGGAGAGACTCAACAACAGCGACTCCCAACATTCCTGACAGAGAGAGGAATGCATTTCATGGGAGAAGTCTTAAAAGAGAAGCATTCCCACAAAAATACAGCCTGCCAATCACCCTAGAAGACATAAACGTTGTCATTTCTGAAGAATCTGTCTGGACAGCAACAAGAAAAAAGAAGCCATGGACACAGAACCAAAACGGTATTACTGATTTCTTTGTTAAGGCTTTTAAGGTATCAAAGATCTCAAACAGACCATCAAAACCACTTGTTTAGCTTCAGTTTCTTTAATTACAGACAAATAAGAAATTAAATATTGCACAGATTATAATAAGCAGTCTGGCTTCCCACTTCAATACAGCATTACATTTGAAAGGTACAACTTGTGCATCCACAGTACTGTGCAAGGCCTGTCAGAGAAAGACAGCACTAGAACAATAGTCTGAACATAACGCACTACACGATCTCTCCACACTGCACTGGATGACCTCCATGCAAATGCATTAGTATTGCCCTGTACCTCCATTGTAACAACAACAAAAAGAGTGGGGGGGCACTGCTCCAGTACATGACAAAGCAATTTCGGTTTAGATATCCTTGGGGACAAAGAGCTCGGGTTACTTTGGGCTCTCCCTTTACTTTTTAAGAGGCCAGGTTTAAATGGCCAGTGCTGCTCTGAACAGCTGCTTTAAATTAGGTTCAGCAAAAGGCAGCGTGCCACACAGACGACTCAGTTCGGAGAGACTCGACACGCTTCTTCTGCTCAGCATGTCAACATCCAATGCATGTAGTCGACCAACAGGTTGCGACATACTTTTTTTTTTTTTTTCCTGCTTCACCCTCCAATTACAAAAAACACGGCAAAACCGAAGAATAAATTACTTAAATTTAGGCCAGCATACATTGAGAACTCTGCGCAACAGTTCAGCATGCTGGAGAAGTAACAAACCACCTGACCTCTTTTGCTCGGCTGCTATTCCGAGCAGTGAGTAAACACTGACAACTTGGCCTCGCACTCTGTACCACACTGACCAGTATTCAGCACAGAATGCTAGTACATTTCAAAATGATCCCTATGGACCAGTGTGTGTGTCGAAGGCATAACTGAATATCTGAAGGCAGCAATGCACCGCGGGCAAAGCAAGTACAGCATAGTAGGAGAACAAAATATATGTAAATATATATAACTTGGGAACATGCAGTAATTAATTTTGGAACATGATTTATTGCAAATGTACGGATACTTTTGACACATGGAATATCACTAAGAAATCATGAATAATCTGCTTCATTCAGTTGCTGTTGCCAGCATGTTTACAGATATAGTCATCTACAGGGGATATTTTGATATCCCCTATGCTCCCTTTCCCTTAGCTCTTAACGTTGACTTAACATCTTGTCTGCACTTATCAGCTTTTTTATTCTAGGATGTAAGACCTTATATATTGTTTACTGTACATCTCATATACACTTGTGTAAACTGTGAATTTCTAAAATGTATTCTGCCTTGAATTGCACTGTATTATTGCACTTTGTATTGTGCTTATATTTTGTAAGTTGCCCTGGACAAGGGCATCTGCCAATAAATAAATAATAATAATAATAATAATAATAATACAAAATGTCACAATCCTAGTACATTGTATTATATATAAATACACCAATATATACATTTGATTGGCTGATGGCAGACTTTTCTTTTCTATAGGAACAACTGGTTTTCAATTAAGAAATAACCGTACCTGGCAGACCATCTTTGGCTGTATTCGGGGAAAGGGTTTCGGAGAAGTGGTTTGAATGTTTATATATACGTCTTCTTCTACAACGACTAGCCTACTAGTACATTTCCTTTCCCTACTATGCAAAATCGAATTTGACACAAGCATTCAGTTGTGAAACACTAAAACAGAATACGGTTTGTCATCCCATGAAGAAATGGGCGTCTTCCATTACAATACCCTTCAGTTTAAATATTCAGCTGGGCAACAATAATGTGAAACAAAAACGACACGCAGTCCTAGCCCAACATAATTCGTAAGTAGTGTGTCATGGTTGTCAAAATGCATTTTTGACCTTCAAATGTAAGAAGCTGTGCAGCATGTATGCGTGAAAGTGTTTCTGTTTAGAGACATTTACCATGATCGAGGTCCCATTTTTCCCCACCTCTGGGCCACATAGACTGTATTGAAGTAGACAGCATCTATGTGGCTGAATCTCTACAGTTTGTGCAAAAGCATTCTGCCATTACTGTACATTAACAAAACACTCATAGCTTACTGAAAGGGAATGACAGAATGTTATGCTGAACTGCAATGATGGAAACAGTTTACATAGTGTGTAAAAGTATTATTCAATCCTTTTCAAAACATAGTTGTTAAGCTGTAATCACTTTTAAATAAGGTTTAATGTTATGTAAAAAAAAATAATCATGTTACAATGAGAGGAAAATGCTGAGTTAAGCTAAATTAAAAAAAACATATATCCTACTTTATGACTTTATGATCTGATTAATGGAACAAAAAGTGACATTCAGTACCTGATGTCAGCAGGAGTTTTTTATGGTTATTATTACCTTCAAAGTATCCTGCTGTACAATAAAACCAGCAGATGGATGGCACACAATCATAAGGGCATTCACCTCTAGCACGATTAATGCACCTCCAACCTAAAGTAAATCTAAGCAGTTATCCAGGAGGTAAAAGGCTGGCCATAGAAAAAAGAAGTTCATGTGCAGTGGTTTCTAACCATAAATCAAATACAATTCCATCTCTGATCCTGGTAGGACTGCTAAAAAGTGATGACCGAGTGGCGATTATTAATTATTTTAATTTTTTTTCTTAGCAGATGCCCTTGTCCAGGAGAACTTAGAAAACATAAGCGCAATATTGCAGATGTCAGATCTGATACACCCGAGAACATATGGTTTCACTGTCAAGAAAATGGAAGTTCATAGTTTTCTTTTTTCATTTTTTTGGGAAGAAACAAAGTTGTTTTTCCCAACTTATACACCCGTTACAATCCCTATTCCTAAGTGGGCTGGAGGTATAGCCTTTTGGGAAATGGGAGACCACAAGCTACAGGCATAGCCCTGCACCCTGAGCAGACAGTGATAGTAGACAAACTCTTGGGAGCCCTAGGGGATTCATTCCTGAAGGAAGGTTAACCTAAAATGGTTAAAAAAGAAAAAGCCTTACTTCAAAGGTTACCCAGGACCAGTGATTTCCAGTTGCAAAATCAAAACTGGAATGCGGCAGTATGTTTTTATTTTCTTCTTCCAAGTAAAGAATGCTCTTAGTGTTGCTCTATAGCACCTAGCCTATATCCCACACATAAGTGCTAATGGGGGCTATATGTCAAGCTCCTTCTTCTATAGTAGTGCACCCCCCAATACATTGGAGCTACTATTGTTGAGTCACAGCACTCAAGGTTATCAAGAAAGAGTTATACAGTATTCAGAAGTTCAACCTCATAACACAATTATTGATGTAAACATTGAGAAGTTTTAAACACTAGAACATCTCTCATGTGCAACAGCCTCCTGTTATCAATGATGGTGGGCAGCAGTTTTTATTGATGATGTTTTAGTTTCTGCAAATGGCAAAGCTTGCTTTTCACTAAATAAAGCAAGTTATTGGAAACAGGAAACACTTCTGTAATGACATGGCTGTGACTTTCAATATAATTCCAGTGTTCCCTCGTGATGTATGATGGTGAACTGGAAAAAGCTCAGTCAATAAATCACACAAGGTCTCTTTGGAGTCCTCAAAAACATATCTGCTACTAAATTACTATGGATACCATTACAGTTTGTGAGCCCTTTAATAAATTAAACACTACTACTGTTTACCGCTGAACTGAAAACTGAGACTACTACTGATAACTATCCAGTTTTCAAGATAACCGATTTTTTGGTTCATAATAGAAGCTCTTTTAATTGTATTTTGTTGGTTAGGCTATGTTCCCAGGTTTCTTCTGTAAAAATGATTCACCCAGCAATGATCATTACAATCAGACTGCCATGGTTGCTGTGGAATGTAGTCCTCTGCATTTTTGCAGTGCTGTGGGAGATCCGGACCCCCTTACAGCTTTGTTTAAAGAAACAGCTGAACCTTTATTATGCACTGTATAACGTTAAGTGCTGTGAATATCCTTTTGAATATGTGTATTCTAGGGTAGGGTAGGGTAGGGTAGGGGGTGAAATCAAATTCAACCATCTAAAGAAGCACTGACATTAATATTTAAATGCTTTTTAGCATATGTTCTTGGGCAATTTCATTTAAGTATTTATTTACTATTTTGCAATTTTAGTTTTTTTCGGGGACCCCTCATATTGCTTTCAAGACACTCTACGTAGCAGTAGAAAGTGTTTTAATAATATTACATAAATCTGTCCAGTTTTGTACGTACTAGGAGAGCAAAAGCAAAGCCAATGTTCGGCATGGCACACTGTCAATGTTAAAAATGTCTGTGCAGGATGCACACAGGAGTGATTAACTGTTTTAATCTGCACAGGCAGGAATGGTGTCAGGCCTTTCAGATGAATACAGTTCAACCTGATGAAAAGTAACTGCTGCGGCTACATCGCTGTTTTTAATAACAATCTGGCCACTGTGGGCTGCACACACATGACTGGAAGGCACGGTCTGTGTGTCTAATGGAATCTCACTGACCCCGTTATTTACCATCATCAGAGCTGCAAGGTCTCTCACACACTGAAGAGCAGACTGTACTGAAAGGCAGATTGCAACTAGTCCACCACACCCCAAAGACTGGCAACACAAGGTAGAGGTTGTTAATTATAATAATACAACATTAAATATATTAATTTCTACAGTGATATTTAAAAAAATCTCATTGTGCTGGTCTTACCTTGATCTCTAGACAGACCCAGTGATTGCTAAGTTCCAGCTTGTATTCACAGTGCACAAACACTGAAAAAAATGGCAGCACACAAAATAACCTCCGTTGGTTGCTAGCTTAGGTTGGTCCTTGCCCACCCTAAAGCAGAACACGCCTGAAGTCCAGCTGGACCTCAATGAGAACGTGACCACTGAAAGCTGTGTTTTGGGCATTTGTTGCACTGAACGGGCTCTCTTCGGACAAGATGGGGATCTGAATGCCTGCTGCCGAGGCCCCCAGCGCTGCAGCTGTTACTGATGTCTGGTATGAAGTGTGGAAGGTCCTGCTGGCTGAGCCATGCCAGACAGAGACAGCATTGACCACAGCTCTTGGAAATGCCATCTGAATTGAATCACACTTGCATCAGGACTTCTGGCTGACAATAATAATAATTAAAAAAAAAACAAAAAAAAAAACAGCGTTGCCGATACACTATGAAAAAACAGGGCCAAGGAGCACAAATGGGGAGAGGGGTTACTGCAGGGCACGAGATGGAATACATTCCTCATCTGTGGCCATGCACTACAGAAAAGTCCTTTTGTTTAATTTTAGAAATAAAGTAGAGATTTGCAGCCTCCATCTCTCCCAGCATGCCAGACTGATTCATTAGCGTCAGATGCAAAATATTAAGCCAGAGACGAGCGCTGGACTCCTGCAAAATCTATGCAGATGAAAAGATTTCAGACATCAATGCTTGTTCAGACAGGCTCCCTCATCAAAACTGTTCAACTGGGCATGGTCTTACTAAGCTGAGAAAAAATGCTCGATGATCCACTGATAAACACAGCAGATTCGGGTTCAGAGGTTATTGCATTTATGGTTTTACCCTCTTACTGGCAACACTAATCCAGGATACACTGCATTCCTGTTTGCTAGTCTAACGCAGAATTAAATGATTTGGTGATTTGTACTAATTGCTGCAACACACTTAGTCCTGGAGCATGTTGTTATGTGAAAGGTAACAGCCAAAAAAGAAAAAGAAATGCGATTTGTTCAAATGCAAATGTTTGTGCATTGTGGGATGGAGTGGCATGAGGCTAAGGCTTTGTTTATGTTACATTCACAGATCAGCCTTGATTCTGTGCCAGTTTGGAGTGGATCGGACCATCTTTGACCAGGTCTAGCAAACATCAAAATAACTACATTTTCAACCAAGGAGCTGTTGTTACTAGGATACCAGACGGCTACAGCACAAATGTCACTTTAATAATTTGTAACTGTGAAATGTATCCAATCCTCTATGACAGCTATCACTGTCTGTTCACTTGGCTCAGATGGCTGCATGAGTCAAAGAGGACTGATCACTCAGGTTAGAATACAGAAATTAGATGATATTTAAAGTGGGTTCGGGCAGATCATATAGCAATGATGTCGATCAGGTTGGCTTCTTCCATCTAAATGTGTTGTGTTGACTTGATTTGTTAGCAAAATGTCTGCTAATTCTTTACTGAAAATAGAGCCGGGTCAACGGAAACACTAAATGGTTTATTTACATATTTATATATTTATTGATAAAAAATATTAGATAAGCTGCACAAAATATAGTCTGAAAACTATAGGTTATAACTTCAACTTAAAGTAACAATAATTGGTTAAAATACTTAATAAGTTAGTTCCCCTTGTCTCGGGGTGTAGAGAGTTTATTTGGTTACAGAACAGTGTTGGTCCATGGAAGTTAACTTTGATACTGATGATGGTTCTTGGATAATCACACAAACAGACACAAACACAAATGTAACTATAAAGACTTGAATGGTATACATCATACCACAGGCAGAACATTCTGTGCTAAAATGCGTCAGTCTATTGTTCAGCCACTGATTAAATTAATTTGAAATACACTAAAGGGATTTAGTGGCATCATATTAGTGCTACATGGTCTACTTACATAGTGTGTTGCTCCGAGTTCATGTCAGGTAAAGTTATGGTTATTTACACTTTAGTAGACAGAGATTTTAAGAACAAGTTCCCCATTGTATTTTCAGAAACGGCTGGCTTTCTTAAAGGTGGTTTTGAAATAGTGAGCCTCTTTTGTGTAATTTTCTCTTCTAAATTGTTATTTTCTTCATATTTTTAAAAGAAAGAGATATGTCCCCATCACATTCAAATTCTTTACACTGAAACAGATGTATTTCTGGGGATTTAACAAGCTGCTGTTGACATTTGGAGCACCAGCCCTTTGCAAATTCAGCTGTAATTGTACTCTTTATGTGACCAAATTACAGTAGTTAACCTACATTAACACCCAACTAAAATAAAAACTACCAGTCATTGCAAACAAGAGCAACGTTGATGTAAACAAACAGTACTGGACGATGTAAATAAAACAATATTATGCAAACATGTTAATTGCCGCTTCTATTCGCACTGTACTTAAATGCGCTAAATAAAGAATACAAAAGAGCTGGTTGAAAAAGGGGCGACAATCAAATTCATTAAATCAAATTAGGTTTTTTGCTTTTTTAACTAATTCTAATTCTGATAAAAATAAAATCTTAAAAAAAATAATGTAAATGCAAATGTAGGAATACAGCTCAAATAACCTGAACTAAGGATCTACAACCTAAACACTGTCTTCTATTTAAAAACAGGTGAACTAGTCTGAAATCTCACATTTAATAGCAGGACTGAACTAGATTATCCTGTTGAGGAACTCCACAATATCGTTTGTTTTGTCAGATTGTCCACATGAAACAAGTGGACTGGGCTAGTACTCAGAAGACACCTGCCTGTTGTAGTGAAATCCAAGACACTGCCAGCAGTAGAAACTGCATAGTAATTGGTATTTATAAGTTACTGTAAACAAGGGAGGGAAACGGTAAATCATTCTAAACTTGTTTTGGGGAAACAAAAAACAAAATATATAGCTCAGACTACACCGGCATACCGAAAACGGGATTTAATACAAAAGCTCTGATATCTGTACAGTTTTACATTTGAAGATTAAAGCAATCAGCCTGTTTGGAAAAGGAACAGGAACCAGGGGGAAAACAGTCAAATACATTGGGCACACACGTAACTATTTGGTAAACACAATTCAGGACCATATAATTAGAATGGATGTTATGTTACTTTGTTGTTCCTAAAAATAAATACATATTTTAAACCAAAGGAGCCAAGGGCTGTTTTTCTGCATTTCCATTCACTATTGTGATTTTGATTTTGATGTTAGCTACAGAAACAAACCGAGATCTCTTTAAATACGGACACACTTGACAGTGAGCATAAAAATACATTAAATATGAAATGCACCATTCATGAACTAGAGAAAAGTGCAATTGCATTAGGTTGACACTGTTCGGTATGAAGGCAGATCACTCCATCTAATACAGCTCTGCACACTTTCAGTTGGCATAGTTCAAACTGGAATTTATAGAAGCATCACAGATTTGCAGCAGCTCGTAACGTCTCTTTTTCACAAACTGCAGGGCAATCAGGAGATATTCTCCGACAGGATCATGTACAATGTACTCTCAAGCTGTACAAGTGTATCATAATAGGGGTGACTTACAAACCACATGGGTGACCTAAAGAAACCTGCAGCCAACAGACAGCCTGGGGCAGAAGACACAGGACTTATTATATAGTGTAGACACAGCACAAAGCATGCAAGAATTGATTCAGGCCTGCATGCGAGAGAAAAGCCCTTATTCAGAGCAAGCGGTCAGCACTGACAAGAAGCTCCTTAAGTTAATAATAGAACAGTCTGCCCCTGGATGGCCTGTGCTGTTCTGACCAGGGCTGGCGAGTCCTCACTGACTACAAGCTGCTCATTGCATTACATAATAGTCAGTGTTACAGGCAGGCAAAGAGTTCATTAGACCCTCCATACATCTTGCTGTCTCCATGTCTGTTGTCCCATTAATCATGTTTTGCTGCCCAGATTGTGCTGCAAATGGATGGGGCTGCATGCGTAGGAACATCTTTTACCAGTCTGTGAAATGACAGCCGATAAACTGTGCTATAAATGGATTTGGTAACAGGGCAGATCGAATGTTACATCACATACAGACTGCAACCTACACATCATGGAAGGGGGTTATAAATAGAGGTAAATAAAACGGTGTGACAGTATTGCCCTATTGACTGAGGAGCTTGTTTATTGCCAGAAAAAGTCACTGAACAAATAAAACTTCTCGACTGAAACCTGGTCCTCCAGAAGGCTTGGTTTCTCTACAAAACAGCTGAAGCATTAGGCGATCTAAAACTATTATTCTAGTGAAACAGCTCTGGGTTATAAGAACAATTCATGTCAAACAGAAACACTATTCCTAAAAGGTAAAATTGCACACCCAAAAAGTGTACAACAAACAGAGGACGTCCGTTTTCTTTCTGAACAGTGCATTCATTTCATTCCAAAAACGAATGCTTCTAGCAGGAAAACAAAACATATCTCACCCGTGGTATACCATTACATAAAAAAGTCCCGTTTTTATTCAGAAACCCAAATCAGTTTGTGTCTGGCCGGGCTGCACTGGGTTTACAATTGGCCAGCTGCAATGTCGAACAGTACTCAGGAAACTCAGCCACCGGGTAATATCTGTCATGTATACTGTTCTCACGCTGTTGCGTAACTTGGAGAGCGTTCTGATTTGCGTACTTTATCTGAAGGGAACTCTCAGCGTTACATGTTCAAACACAACCCCAGCCGGGCAGCTCCTCCTCTCTGCGATGGACACACCTGCTGTTTCTCTTCTTCAGAGGGCTGAAAGATGCCAATCAGGAACTCCTACAGCACAGTCGAGCGTGACTGCCAACATTAATGGTTCTCAGTCCCTTAAACCAGGTTTTCCTACTTTCATTTTTCAGCGTTGCCACCCTAATGCTATAATTGTTCATTTGCCTCTGTAAAGCTTTACCGCATTTCTCCTTCACCCATTACTGGCTTTAATGTTTAAATATACCTCTCAAGACCGAAGGCCTACATGAAAGGGTGTTCCCAGCTGTTTAAAAGGAAGTACAAGCTGAGCCCTGGTATCTTTACAAGCTCACAGCTTTCAAGGTTGGTATTTATCTGTGTCATAGCTGAGGACTGAATCATAATGTGTTCTGTTAATATAATAATTTCTCCCCAGGTTGACCACCGATGCTTCCTTTCTGCAAACATTGATTATTGCTATCCATTGTAATAAGATAATGTCTGTTGAATACAAATGTGCAATTAATTCACACTGTTAATTCAACCCATACATTACGAGTGTATTTGAAGAAACAGAGTCCATATAAAATGTAATTTTGTTGTTGTTGTATAGTTCTCTGAAGCAGGAATGAAGTCAATTACTCTCCCGTACTGTTATTATTAATTCGTTACGGATTTAGTGTTGACTTCAAACAGCAGGTGTGTTCCAGGCTGGGGCCGGATTGAAACAACAGAGCAGAATTCCAACAGGAGAAAAGAGCTTCATGGAGGTCCTTAAACAATATCTCACTGTTCACTGATTTCATTCTGTTTCCCTTCTTATTACCATTATTTTATTTTTTGTAGTACAATTAGTTGGGAATGAACAGAAAATATGTTTCAGTGCTTGCTCATGTAATGTTCCGTTATGGAAGTGTACTCAGGGAATCCCAACGAGACATTAGGGTGTGTGAATACTGAATACATCTTTTGATATAAACTTCAGGGTCACACTACAACACAGATGTGGCCAGGCCTTGCTGATGAGATGTCAAATAATAATTCAATGGAAGAAAAACCCAACCCAACAATTTTTTGACCATTTGATAAATATCTTTTTCTTTAAAAAAAAAACACTCAGAAACGACAAGGTTATAATTCTAAGCAAAACAATTGTAGGAATTTACTCTAATTAAATGGCAGCTGTTGAAGGTATTGAAATTAGCAAGACAATTAGCTGGATTAGGCGACAAAATATTTAGCTTAGTTGTAAACAAAACAGAAGGATCAAGGGCTCGCTAAAAATAGAAAATATATTTTTTTTATTTTTTATTTTTTTTATTTTACCAACACCACTTACACAATCGGAGAGATGCACAGAAATGTCAGCACATCCGTTTTGTGGTTACCAAAGCGAGGCCCATCTGGACATGAATGGATCCAAGTCATGTAAAGAAGCACAAGCTTCTTTACGAACAAATATTGTGGTTTCCTAGTGCGCTTTGAATGTGGATCACAGAATTTGCCCTGACAGCATTAGAAATGGTATCCAAACTAACACATCTAGATTTGTCAGGGAGAAGATATACACTTTTCCAGCTGGAACAATAGACCACACACTAAGTACCTCAATCCCTCCCAACCTCCAATGCTCACCTAATGAGCTCTGCTGATGCAAACTTACCAATGCACCCTCGTTCAAGTCTTATTTCAATGATTGTCCCCTTAAATCTGCACATTGCCTCTACAATAGAAACACCAGGCACAGGAAAGTTAGGAAAGAATGACAATCCAGGTGTACTGCATGCAATAATAGGAAAAACTGCTGTGCATAATTTGTGTGTGCGCATATTTGGCAATTTTGAGTTATACACAATATATTTGTGAACTCCATCTCTGAGTGTTCAAGGCTGTGGTTAATTAATTTAACACACTGCATGAAATGTACTGTAGTAGTCAAATGAGTCACCAGTTCTTTCCCTGTTCTGGAATATTCATCCTCTTTTGCTGGAAATCACATGTTTGTACCCTTTCTATCTGCCTGCACATTGTTCTTAACTCCCAAAGAAAGTTAGGATTTGTTTTGTGTACCAACAGTTTGAAACACATTTGTACACTCCTATGACAATACACAGGACTCTTTAAACCATTCTCTTTAAACCATTTCCTCTTTAATCCAGAAGTAATACTGCCTCATTGATGGAAAAATACAAGTGCTGTGGTTCTCCTATTTTCAACCAGACTCAATTCCCAGTGTTTGCAGATATGGAATCTCTCCAGGTTCTCAGGTCTATGGGGGTATGAATGCTGTCCAAGAATTGACCCTTAATTAAAATAATCATGGTGTTAAGCAAAGGGTTAGACAACCCATTAAAACTGTACACCACTTTTGAGGTGTACATGTATAGTGATATCTGGAATCACTTGAACATTTATTAGAAAACATTTCTGTGGTTTCTTTAAAACAACTCTTGAAATCTTATTTTCAGGAAAGTGAAGTAGACTAGATTTTGTACATTGTGCCAATCAGAGCAAGGTTTCAGATGAATGGCACTTGTTGTCATTTTCAAAATAAAACATAAAAAGACAAAAAACAAGAAGGGGGCAGGGGTGAAATGAAATAATTCCCTTGTAAAAGACTAAATCGGATTAAATCTTAATACAAAAGAACTGTTGTGCTGTCTTTGTTTGAGACCCTTCAACTCAAACTTGCAAGACTAATGACACTATTACCAGTTACTATGTTTAGGAATGATTATGATTCACATTCAAAATAAAACAGAAATTGAACAGAGAAATAAAGAGCGTCTCCCTGGTGAGCTGGTAGTACGGAGACTGCTCAGGAACGCTACAGATTAGCACAGTGCTGTATATAACAGGCAACATGAACACAATCAGTCTTCAGAAACCACGTTTAACCTCTTCATCTGTACAGATCTTTAGTGCCCATTTCAAAAACCTGCTGCACTTTGCTATAGCTTCTGGCAGTTGCTGATACTAAAAAAAAAACATATTGGGAAGAAACGATTTTTTAACTTGCATTCAGACATCATTTGATCTAACGGTTTCATAACTAAACTCCAAAGAATCTGAAGGCCTACCTGCTGTAGCCCACTTTTGCAACCTGATCTTCTAACCTGCTCATTATTTCTCTCTAATGGCATTTTTCTGCAGTGTGATTTAACACACCCTTGTACTTTTTTTGGTATTAATTTATTATTGCAGTATTTTAACAAAGGAGCAGTACAGCTTCAACAGACAGCGATTTCTGTGTACACCCAGATCAGAACAACAACTGTATAAAGAATACTAAAAATGCTTTGAAAGCACATTGAAATGAAACATCTAAGGACAGGGTTTTCAATGTTTTACACCATATGACAAAACAAAAGAAACCATCTTACACATTTTCACTTTGATTAACATTATGACTGATTATTCTGTCAGGTCAGTAATTTGTATTTTTTTTTTTTAATCCTGTATATTATCTCAAATTCAGTCAATTATGATTCAATAGCGACTTCACTACAGTGATCAGTGTACAGATTAGTCTATTATGGGGTGGGTATTTTTAAATCAAGTTGCAAAATATAAGCAGTATCTTTAAAATATTGATTTTCATAAAAGTAATACAAAATACAAACGGCTTAACAATGATCAATGAAAATTTTAATGGGCACACAGTGACTGTAAAATGAAATGTATAATTCTAGATTTTTTTTAATTAGGTAATAAATCACCCTTCTCCACATAAAAAGGGATAAATCAGTAATGAATATTATACTCGCCAGGGGCATGGCCTCAACTAGTTCACTCTCTTTGCGATAAACACAGTAATTTACACAATGCCCTGTTTTATTGCATTCCTAAACACTAATTATAGATACCTGTGGGCTATAAATATAAATAAATGTCCTTTTATAATCCTGCTTCAAAATGAAAAAAATGCAAAGAAACTCAACAACGCAAGTCTACAGAAAAGACTCCAAGCTTCAGGCTTACAATACCAATCATCTGAAAGCAACTGAATGCAGTGAAGGAAAGCTTTCATTTTACCTAAAGGTTCCTATGCAGCCCTGCATCTTGGATCAAGCACCCCATACAAGATCTGACCGAGGGCATCATAAAATATAGCTTTCAAAACATCCAGGAGAACCCCCGTGGGATCCCCTTCCTGATCTAAAGCACTTTAAGGCCTTGATAATTTAATCTAGTAGAAGAATAAAGCAGCACTACCACACCTGCTGGGTACAATAGCTCACAATGGACTAGTAGGTTACAAAGGGATCAGTGCCTTCTGGTTTTTGTTTCAACTGGAGCTCTCAATTACTTAATTATCATATACATTAGACATATATAAGGTGTCTTGCAGTTCATGGCTTAAAATATTGTTTTGAGTCAATGTACAGTACGTGTAACATAGTTTGTAGCCTGTAGAAGTATTTAAATCTTCCAGTAAAATCAGGCCAATTAAATTACTGCGAGACGAGCTGGAAGCAAATCAAGACACCCTGTTTCAGACCCCTGCACTAACCATTTCCTGGCAGAATAAACTGTGGTGTGACCATAGACTGATTTAAGATGGAAGAGCTCCTTAGCCTACTTACAAATTAATCCCTACAATGGATTTATAATTTAGCTGACTACCTAAAGTTTTAACATTCCTAAGTGGGGGGAAGGAGGCAGTAAACATAGTCAACCTATATAAGCACTTCAAGACCAGTTCCCAATCCCCTACGTTTATTGCAAAAATGTCGCGATCAGACCCAGATTCCATTTCTCTACTAATTAGCTACTGGGATGTGGCCGGGAGGCAATGAGCCAAACGGACATTGTTTCTAACTTTCTAATGTTGTTGTAAGTCTGAAATGGAGGGGGTAGTGGCAGATTGTGTGCAACCCGGCCCATTTCACTTCCACGCTTTGATGCAGCCATGCCTGAGTGGAACAAGCAGAATTTACAGTGCAAAAAAATCCAAATCAAAGCATAAATAACTATTAAAGTGGATGATTTAATTTCAGGGAAAATCATTCAGGGAATGTTATATAATACGTCGTTTGTGTTTTGCTCCACATAATGGGTGCAGTACAATTGTATATCAACTTGGTCTATCACTACTCCCGTTTAAAAATAAATCAATATAAATAAATTCCCTGAAACACTGATCTAATACACAAAAAATAATATAAACAATGAAGATAACATTTTTGAAAGCTCTTCTTATGATGGGGGGGAAAAAACCCACAGCCAATAGTACAGAAAATAACCCTGTCCTCCCATGACAACAATGGATACATTTATGGCACATTCATGAAAAATGACATGTCATTAATATCCCAGGTTAATCATTATCCCAGACACAAATCATCACTGGGTGGAACATGGCTGTTTACTCCTAGACTATTCTCCTGCTCACATTAGGCACCAGCACATGATTTCCCATCCGTGAACTTTTGGTACCAAAGAAAAAGAAAAAGAAAATTCTAGTTACCTGTCAGTCAAGCCTAGAAAACAAATCCTAGTAGTTAATATATTCTGATAAAACTTCCACAGCAGCTCCATGTGACCCTGATCCCGATTATAAATTAATTGTCGCTACCAGGTCCACACGCTCTGTTAAGCAGTATGTTTTCTGTTGTCTTCAAAGGTTATCTTCCTCACTGACACTGGGAAAGATGCTGCCTGCCTCTTTTTGAGCATTGGTAGTTCCTGCACTTATTAAACACTCCTGTTATTTGTACTGCTAGCTTTCTTGGAACCGGTTAGCCTCCTGTAAATTTATAAGCTGCCTGCAAACACTATCTTTTTAGAGCTTCGTACGTCCTTTACTGATGAAAAACTGATTTTCATTTTTTTGAAGTGACTACTGTTATACATTTTCCATAACCTACTCGGTAAAGCCTATTAATAAAATAATTTGTAATCCTGTCCACATTCGAAAGGTAATCTTTTCAAGTAACACAGCACAGAATATGACTGATATAATTATCAAATCTAGTAATGCTTTTAGATCAAGAAAGTGTTTTCATTTTAAAAAGATAAGTTTGCAAAAAAAAAAAAAAAAAAAAAAAAAAAAAAAAAACTACAAATAAATCAAATAAAACTCCAGTAAACAGGCAAAACCTCTGAAAACCATCTGTGTGTGACTCTCCCTGGTCTGAAGTTAGAAATGTGAACTACATGACCTAGGAGTCACAGCTGCACTGACTCATCTCAGTTCGTCCTTTTCAAAACAGCTACTCCGTTTGTTGCCCTGACCAGCGCTTCGAACAGAAAACAAGAGGAGGAGGAGGAGGGGGTTGGGGTGTCATGGATATTAACGAGGCTCTCTATAAATAGCTCTTGAAAAAGTCATAAATCCACCTTTGCAGTTGTTTTTTTCTGCCAATTCTCCTATTCAACCTTCCTCAGGTTTATGAAGTTCTGTGCGTAGGCACTCCTGCCTTGGCTGAGTACACTAAAGCTAATGTAACCTTATTACACAAATTAGACTTCTTGCTGAAAATTAAACTGTACTAGAGGCAGTCTTTCATCTGGTAATAAAACCTGCACTCTTATATTACATGACCACATCCCATGGCTCATTTTTATGGGTATTTGCTTAACTGAATAGGGCAATTACAAACCTTTATTTGAAAGCTATTATCCTGTAGCCCCTGCTCAGGCAAGCATTAGAGGGTAGAAAACAAATACAAAGCAGCATGTCATTTTCTTATTACAGAGGATGCCTTACAGCACAGAAACAGAGAAAACATTTATAATTTCCCAGATTTAATTATCTTAAATCAAGGCAAAGATTGAGTGTGTGTACAGAAAAATAGTCACAGATCAGTCCCTTATCCTAACTAAGCTCACGCATTTATGATAAAAATTGAGAAATAATAAGAACACAAAAGTTTTTTATTTAACCAAGGAAAGAGGAAATGGTCTCTTTCAAAGCAGAGTTCAGGGGACAAACAGATTGCCGATTCTTTGAACGGCTGTATTATCACTGCTGTCCGGGAAAGAAATTACAGAGGCGTTCAATAAATTAAAGTGCTGTATGTGTTACGATTCCGGTTTCATTTGTAGATCCGATATGCATGGGTGTAAACCTGGATTAGAGCAATCAATGGAGGGGAGAAAAAACAAAAAACAAAACAGCATCCCAAGTCATCTGGGTCTTTGATGGAAAACATGCTTAAGAGCTTCTTTGCATATTGACATGTGCTTCCAAATGCAAGATGTTCACTATTATTATTATTATTATTTATTTCCTTATCCAGGGAAGGTGGGTTAAGAAGGTGGGTCATTTGACTTAAAACAAATAGCCCTCAGTAATCAACTGTAGGTTGATTTGGAATGTTAAGCCATAAATATTCGGAATGACCAGTACATTACTCAGGAATCGAGTTCACTGATTCAGCATTTACAGATCAAGCAAAGATTGGCAACATCGAAATAGGATAAATTGGGACTACTGGCCCAAGTAAAAGTGCCTGTTGTACAGTAGCCTCAAAGCAAAATGAAGAACTGAATGAAGAAATTAAGTCTGGCACAGGTTAACTTCTTTGAATGGGGGGGGGGTTCTCAGGATCTCCAGTAACAATAATCCTGTACTACAAGCAGATGATTCACCACTTACAGGGAACTCTCCTCATTTCGTGGAGACATTCAGTTCTTTGCAAAGCCAGCAAGATCATTCCAAAATGTCCCTCTCTGGCACAAGAGGCCAAAACGGATCCTCAAAGATGCATACAGTCAAACAGAGAAGTCTGCGTGCAACAGGGGAGGAAACGAGAGTATAATTATAAGGACAAGAAAAGACCAAGAAAAGAACATTAGAAAGGAAAGTGCCAACTTTTCAGTAACGTGACTATTTTCTGTTGGGCTTTTTGAGGAGTCTTGTTTTGACATATTTGGTGTCCTGACACCTGCTTTTGTTCTCCCCTGTTGTCTAAACCCGAGTGTCTTTCTGGCTGCCCCCCGCTGCCGATCTCCAACATGAATGGAGCTCAAGAAAGTGCAAAACAAAAGCAATTACATAAACGACGCAGTTTAGCGAGAGAGACAGAAAGGTCCCTTGGATTGCTGAACAATGAGCAATTTTAAAATGGCAGCGCGTCACAACACTGGACCTCGAGGACCGACAGCAGTACCCTTGGTCATGGAGAATTGGGGGTGGTGGTGGAATGGTGGGGGGGTCCGAGGGGACACAAAAGTCCCTCTATGCTTTGTCAAGCAGCTTGCATAAATCATTCTTTGTTATCTGAAAATGTCTGAGATTCTTATGGCTGTTCTATATTTACATCCTCTTGCGCCACTTCACTGGTACGTTAACTCTGAGGGACTGTGATGTGCAGGTGGCCAGCCTTGTATGTTTCAATTGCCTTTTTTTCTTTTTTCTTTACTTCAAACCTCCTCCTCCATCTCAACAGAATAACAGAAAGAAGAAAAGTGAAACACGACACCTAGACGTGACGCAAAACTACCTACACTCAGCAGTCATCGCTTAGCTTTCAAACACTTATTTTCATCGGGATAACATGGCATCTGACGTGCAACTGACATTAAAAAAAGCTAAAAATCACACATAGTATGCAATGTTAAGGCTGTCAGCATAAGCCAGATACATCACTGTGCTGTGCAGATACTTCTGAAAATACTGGAGTCAAATCGAGGCATCACCATCTTTGTTTTCCCCTTTCTCCCTCCATCTTTTCCAGTACCACTATGTATTCTTACATAAAGTCTTGTTATTGTATTGTAAAATGCTGTAAATATATACAATATATTGTAGTTTGTAAACCTTGGGATAAAAGCTTCCACCAAAATAATACATAAATAAATATTACACAACTTATTGTAGTGTCCATGAATTTGTGAAGCTCTCATCCTTTGAAATGAAGTCCCTACATGTAATTTGAGAGGAGTAACGGTGGGAGATAATCTAAGGGGGGCTTTGTTTTAGCACAGACACTGTGTCGGTCTAACCAGCACATAGCCAGCAGTGTCAGTGACAGCCCAGATAACATCACACAGCCTTGGCAAAATGCGCACATTCAGTGCTCTCTAAACACTACAGTTGAACAATATACTATATCATATTCTTGAGTGCTTTGAGTTCTGTTGCCCTTTAATAACTATACTTTGTAAACAGTGCACACCAAATTGCACTTACCCTGCTGATAACTCACACCATGGTTTAAACTCTGTATTAACAATGTCCTGTCTTTTGCCACAATTTAAAGACTTTGCACTGCATAATTCCTGAAAATACTGCATAACCATGTATAAGATGGCAAATTATGAATTTTAACTCTAAAAGCATCTGTCTTTAATTGCACAATCTCTTACTATGTCAATGCTAAAAAACTGTTTTGCAAGCTTCCAGGAGCCTCATGTATCAACGCTGCATACGCACAAAAACTTTGCGTATACCATCTTTCACGCTCACGGTCGGATGTACTAACAGTGAAATGAACGCAAGAATGTGCGTTCCTCCACGCCAACTTCATGTCTGGCGTACATACATTTCTCATGGTTTTTGTCCGTTGGCGACTCTTACAGGCAATGAAGTGAAGTTGCAAATGTGCAGCCCAATCAACAAGCCATTCAGGCCCGTCAACCTGTGATTGCGACAATATAAATGGTAATCAGAGATAAAGTTCATTTTTTGACCAATTCCTTTAATGAGTGGCTTACGTCTGTGACTGCGTCAGTGATATTTTTCAGGTGACTGTTAATTTCTCCGATGGCCATAACGATTTGCTGTTGTGACTCCAGAACAGCATGCGTCAAGACATGGCCAGACGGACAGGCCTCGGCACTGGGGGGAGCACTGGAAACGCCAGAGACACTGGAGACGCCGGACACAATGGGCAGACTCCGAGTGCGTGCCAGTGGACGTTCCTGCTGTTGCACCATATAAATCAAAATAAACACAGGCACATGTTAACTGAGATTTGAGTCTGTTCCTTATTCATGGGTACATAAAACCTCTGGTGTACTTTTGGTCAGCTACATTGCATGCATTTGAAAATTAAATGCAGGCTGGTAAGCTACGTGTACTACAGTTAAGCAAACAAATTGGAAATTAGTTACCTTCGTGGCAGTCCTGTAGTAAATCCGAGTCTCCCACAGCATCAGATACTAATCCAGAGAGCACAGTGACACCCATGATAGAGGCAACTCTCTGTTCAAAGGGTGTAAGTTCATCAACCCCTGTACCACTGCCTGTTCTGCCCACACTTTGTCGGTGCGCAGCAGTTCTCCGCTTAACTTCCACCTTTATATCAGACCATTTATTTTTAAGGTCATTTACTGTGCAATTTTCAGATCCCACCGTATTGACGACGTCAGCCAAACTCTCACACATTTTTTTTCCTTTTGTTATTAATTCCGGAGGACAAAGTTCCAAATAAAATATTTTCTTGTTTCTACCTCCAATAGTAGCACCTCCAATTCACTTTCTGTAAAGTTTTGTTTCATGCTGCTGGCTTTTGCCATTTTCTAGCTACTTGCTTTTGCCACAGTGGACTCATTACCATATTGAAATGTATTTAATTATGGGAGGAGACAGGGTGGGGTGTTGTGCTCGTGCATGTGCGCTCAATTTCACGTTCATTGGGATGTACAAAGAGAATATGCGTGGGATCCTGCGTACGCAGAGATTCATACGTCTGGGTTTTTTTGTGCGTACGCACATTTACAGCTTTGTCCGTACGCAATGTTTTAGTATGAATTCAACGCAAGTCTTTGTACATGAGGCCCCAGATCTTTTACTGTAAAGAGAAAAAAAAAATAGATACCATTTCTAGCTCACTGGACCACAAATGTACAAGAGGCCAAAGCTGGGTTCACTATAAAGAAATCATATCCAGAATAAACAGAAAATCTAAGAAACCTTCTCAAAAACAAGCTGCCTGGTGTGGCAGAAGAAAAGGGACTCGCTGAATGCCAGGAAGTGACAGCTGTAACTGGAGTATTCTATATATATATATATATATATATATATATATATATTTTTTTTTTTATTATTATTTTTTTTTTTAAAGTTATTTTGACTCAGTTTACATATGTAAATGTACACAGTATGACTGCTATTTGTAAAACGCTAGTAAGACAGCAAGAAGGTATTGCTAAATAAGTGGTGAAGCATGTTGATGAGCCTTGCTGCCTGTGGTGACGTCTCCTGGAACTCTGGAAACTCCCGGGCCAGGATTAATTACATAATTTAACTTCTTAAGCCATATATAGATTTCCAAACAAAATTAAATTTCATGGCATGAAAAACAATCATTTGGTCACTGTGAAAAGCCCCTGGACTCAGGGAGGAGTGGCCAACTCCCAATGTTCCAGCTTTGCTGCTACAATTCAACTACACTACACTTTGCCAGGTGTTCTGCATTCCCCTCGTGCTGGTTAACGGGTCTGCATGGCACTATAATAGAGGAGATGGAACACACAGGTATTTAAATGTAACTGACAGATCCAACAACAACAACAGCAGTAACTTTAAAATGTTCAACTAAACATGCTAAACTTACATTATGCTCATCCTATAGCTGTAAACTATGCAGAGGATCCTGACTGTTAATCAGTGACTAGCGAATTGAATAGAAGAAATTCTCTTTGTTTAAGGACATCATTTAGCTTTTGATTCTGGAAGGCATAATTATTCATACAAACCAAGGATAGTAAAAGCTGACACATTAAAAATCCTACACATCCTTAAGGCTTTTACCTGGATGATACCGTTCCATCTTACTGACCTCAATTATTTTGTACACCATTCGTTTTCCTGCGTAGTTAAAACTCTTACCCTTACTTGGCAAATACATGGTTATAACGGATGTCTTCACCAATGCAATTATTCAGCAAAAATATAATCATGGTAGCAGACCTGTAGCCCACAGTAACCAGTGGGCATCGCTTAAAAAAAACTTTACTGCATCCTCTCGGGTCACACAGTCCAGATGACTTGACCCAATACACAACTGTACCATACCTTCTGATCAATGAATAACGCAAAGGTGTCCCCTCGAGAGTCCGCTCTGTTTGTTCAGATAGCTGCTCTCTGCTCCTCCTGCATTCATTGAGTGGCTGAAGTTTTAGATTGAGGCGGAGTGTTACTCTCCCTCCCCTGACTTCCTCTGTGGCGTATCAGCTATCCCAGACTCTCCTCCATCAACCACTAGTCACCAAGAGCACTAAATCAGGGAGAGGGGAGGGTGGCTTTCTGCTCACAGCTCAATACTGATAGCCTGTATTCTTGCTTGTTTTGACATTATCAAATAATATCAACGCAAAGTAACAAAGTGCACCACTGGTGTGCGTGGTGAATGCTGTTGTCTTGCTGTGGTCCCTGAAACTGGAGACAATCATGAAGTGAACCATGCTGCAGATTGAAGGCACTATCAGATTATATTAAATCCTTAAACATGTGCATTAAGCATAAGAGTATTTATCTAGCCATGTATTTATGTACATATTTATCTATTTATTTATATTCCTTCATTCATTCATTTGTTTATATGAACTGCAGGCTGGAGAAATTTCTGAAACCTTGGTCTGTCCTTGCCCAAATATATATCAACCAGATCCCTGCAATACATTTGACAGTAGGTGGCAAACACTATCATTTGGAATCCTTCAGAATGGATGTCTGCCCTCTGCAAGACCTGCATTCCCTTTGTGTGCCATCACCATGTGCTCCTGATAAGATGGCTTCTCAGGAATCAGGGAAAGTTTTTTTTTGCATGGTTGCCTGGCACACGTCGGTAGTGTTTTCTCAATGCTAGAAACTACTAGCAGTCAAGAGAAACATTCACTCCCCTCCGTAGCACAGAAACACCTTCAAGTTTGATTTTGACGTGATGAAAGTTAAGCATTATTTAAACATTTACATAGACTCTCTAGTATATAAACACTTATTAGAATCACTAGATCACTAGACAGTATCAAAATGTTGGCTTGGGAGTGGCCTATGTCTTGGGGAAAGGTTGCCGATCACTTGAGCACTTTAGCAGGAAGGGTCTTTCATCACAGACCTGAGGTAATGCAGTCTCAACGTGAACCAGAGCCTGATCAGAAAGCAGGGGGAACTGCACCAAAAAGCTCTCCATCTGAAAGGTCAATTCCTTACTCGTCACGTGAGAATGACATCAGGCAAATGTAACACAATCAGCTCCCTTTCTTTCCTCCCTCTGGCTCTTCTATTAAAGAGGCTTTCAATCCAATTATCTGACCTGAATTACATTGACCAAAAGATATTTGATTTGGAGACGGTTGGGGAGGCTCAGTCAAGCCCTTGGGTTACGTGCCGTCCAGTGAATAAGGACTAAGTGATGATTCACACAGAAAAGCCCCTACTGTCCAGGAGCAGCAGTGGTCATTAGGGATCTGTCTGAAAAAAACAACAGCTCAGATTCAGGAGTTCCAATGTCATACACTAAACCAGATATCCCTTGACTCTCCCCCCTGTCCCAGAGACCACCTTCAACCCTTACTTTGTATGTAAAGAAAGTCCAGCATTTTTTAAAGGTCTTTGGGACACTTTTTATTAAAGAATATGTAGGTTTTATTCATTGAGGAATAGGAGGGAAGTCCAAAAACAATTTTTACAAGCAGGACTTTAGTGGCTTTCCGGTGATAATGAGAACACAGTAGTTCAGCTCTGTCAAAGTTGAAATCCATTCCCTCATGGCATCCACCACCGAAGATCGGCAGCAGAATGGCAGCACAGGAAGCAAAGACCACAGCTTAAGGAAATAACAGTTCGGAGGCATGCACTCTCCTCTTATGCGCGGTGCGCTGGTTCTAAAATTGCAATTCTGAAACGCAGCCAAAAGCATGTATTTCTTTCAGTAAGAAGCTCACCGAGGGAGCCTTTTTCTAATCAGCACTGCCATTCAATTTATTAAGGACAAAAAACGCTCATTGTGCATTCTATATAAATATTACACATAGAACACTATACTTAAGTAAATTTGCAGGCATCATTTTAAGTTTCTCAAATTGAATCCAATAGCTGCTTAAAGACTCCAGATCATAGTATGTTTTCTGGCTCACTCGCGACTCTGTGCATTTACTCCCAATTTCCAAGGTTTCCTATGCACCTCTCAGAATTCCCTGACTTGACACTGTGAGATGTGGACTGTTCAGCAAGGGAACACGGCAATCTTCCTGATCCCTTCTCATCTTTTTCCGTCATACGGGTACTTCAGATTTAGTTTACACCTGGCTGGGGCAATAAGCTCACGCTGCATTTCCGTGCACTCCACACACTGCCTTCACTGAGAAGTCACCATGAATCTCCCCCACACCGTGGGAAAATCTGTTCCCCCCCGCTGAGAACAAGCATGTTGTTTAAGATCACATTTGCACTGGCCACTAAAACACCATATCTACCAAGATTATCAACCACAAAACCACATGTGAGAACACCTGAACAGTAGAAAGTATGCAGACAACACACTGATATGTCACTAGGACAACTGAAGTGGTGCACCACAAAAACACCATTCCCTCAGCAAGTCATGCTGCAAATCCAATATTACGCACAGCCCTAGAAGAAGATGGAAAGTTTTCTTGCCTCCGCATTCTAACCTTTATTTCTGAAATGATCGTACTTACCCTGTGAGAACATCTATTCCAACTTAATTATTTATAGGTCTGGGGAACAATAATCTTTGTTAATTGATTTAGAGTAGAGAACTATCGAGGATTAAAGGAAATGGTCCAACCAAAAACCTCCATATGGACACACTAACAAAGTGAAAACTTTAAAAAGCAAGAAGCAGCACAGGCAACATGTTTACTGCCTTTTTGAAAGCACTTTGTTCCTTACAACATCAGATTTTTCCCTTACCAACTGCCATTAAATTAATAGTCCTTACCTCAGCGCTAGTACCACATCCTCCAAGTCTGTGTGCAAACTTCACTTGTGAAACGCAAAGCTTTGGAAACGGCTTCAGAGCCCCTGCACAGAGCACTGGAGGAGTTGTTGTGTTTTCAGTTTGTGTTGGGGCGGAGACAACTGCATTAACTCAGTGGGTCATTCTGCATCATTAAGTGTACGGTGATCAATAAAACTGAACGTCACACCCATGGGATTTGCCTATACTTCTAGGGGAAACCCCCCACCTCCCCCAACCACTTGCCATGACACAAAATCAAAGCCATAACCTCAAACCATATGTGGTAACGATCATTTGCAAGATTAGGTTCACTAAGAATTAACTAAAGGGAATGACAAAAGGAAAAAAAAAAAAAAACTCAAAGAACTACATTCAGCTGTGGGGACTGTATGAACAAGCAAGCACCTTTCCTCTGTACTGTGACAGATTGAGCCCATCTCTACTCCAGAGTTGCCTAGCATGACCATGAGAGATGCCAATTATGGGGCTCGTAACACAGAGAGAATGGCCACAGATTCTGTTTTCCAGGAAATGGTGTCTTTTTTTAAACCCCGACAAGAAAAAAGAAAAAAAAAACAAGGAAAAAACACACTCAGTGGAAGTTTCCACTGCGCTGTCTTTTATCATCCTGGTCATCTGTTCCTAATGCACACACTGGGCAAAAAATTTCCTGTTTTGCATCCATTGTCACATCGAATGGTCCTAAAGGCTGTCATTTCTAACTTTAGATCTGAAACCTGACCCTTGACTTAAAAAAAAGAATAACTCTTACACACTGCACCACAGAAAGTCCCAGCAGGGCACACAGGGCCTCAGAGCTTTTGTTGTCAAACCAGCTTGAATGCAAAAACTCACAAGCCATCCAGGTGTTGTAACAGCACAAACCTTACCAAAAGTCAAGCAAAAACAGTGACCTCCAGCTGTTTACATTGTTCTGCAAAGGGCCAGTCGCAGAGAGAGAGAGATGCATTTCCCGAAAGGATTATAATGATAGAAGGCAGATACTAAAACACCAACCTGTGCAAAAGGAATAATAAAGAGGACTCCTCAGTAACAGCAGTATCTCCAACAGAGGCCGTGCTTTTCAGAACAACAACACAATTTCAGTTACACCTCTCAATGTAATCTGATCGCACTAATGGCGGGAAGCTGCAGCGCACACACCCCCTACCGCAGGTTTTGACCAAAGACATAGACCTCTGCTCAGCGCCACCTGAACAGACCAAGAGGGTAAGGACCCCATTTTCCCAGGATCCTTACGAGCCTGTTATGGCTGTTCTCATTTAAAGAAATGTGCATTAGTAAGCAAAAATGCAGCCATAATTGCTTATTAAGAATTCACATAAGGTATGTTACCATTAAACTAAAGATATACTAAAATGGTTCTTGGCATCCTTCCTCTTCTCACCAACTTCTCTTAGTGATTTTTAATAGCTCAATTAAAATTCACTAGCTCTATATAACCGAGTCCTCAGATAACATTTACCATGTTCATAATAAGACTAAAACATTAAACTAATAGCACATATAAAATCAATTTATTAATTATTATTATTTTTTTTTAATGTTTGTCTTCAGTTTGGAGCCAGGAATATTAAAAGCAAGAATGAACAAAGCCCTTAGCCAAAGAAACAGCTCCATGAAAAATGCTTAAAAAATATTCAATTACACAGCCTCTCCCCTTTGGACCCCAGTTAATATCAGACTGGAAACAACAATGGGGGGGGGATAAAAGGAAGCCACCTCCTGCCCCCCCTTTTTGATCTGATATCATCATATATAATGGATCAGCTCACCATGTAATATATTAGTCTAATCCTATTATCCTGTGGAAGCCCAATATTTTGAAAAACTTAATCATGGTATAAAATGGCCTTACAAACAATCCCAAAAATATAATTTGTGTGTGTAAAGTGTCCATTTTGTTTTACAAACTCAATCAAGAAGCAGTGTATTCAAATAAATAAATATAACTAGATATTAAACAGAGCCCATCCTCTCCCAGAGACTAATAATGGCCGCTTGCAAAGAGGCTTCAGATTACATAACAGGGGATCGGCACATTTCTATAGATTTCCTGCCTCATTGTTACTCTGTTTTTACCAACAACGGAACAACAGGCATGTATGTCTGCAAGTTCTGAACTAATACATTAATACACCGTTAAAATTAAATTAACTACAAAAAAGCTAATTTACATGTCTGGGCGCGTGTGTGTGCGATTTGTTCTGCAGAGAGAAAAAAATGCTTTTGTTACTGCCCTCTCAGGAAATGTGCAGAGTTGAGAGTAGAATTTGTAAATATCGATACGAGAGAAATGAAAAAAGAAATGACACAATGGTGACGTAGAACAAGGTGCACGGAGTAAATGGGTGGCGTTTGTTTTACCTTGTTTTGATGTTTGCGTGCAGAGTGGATCGATGAGCTTGCTGGTGCCTGCGTCTGGCTCCGGAGCCTGCCCTGCACTGTGCAGTCTGGCTACTTTCCTGTCAGCTTTCCATCTCAGTCTACAACACCCTGCTCCAATAACCCCTGACCCACAGGAAGTAGACACAATGGACTGAAAATAACAGAAACCATCTCCTACATCATGTTTCAACAAGGAGTAGCGGCACAAACAGGGCTTGCAATGCAGGAGTTCAAAAATATCCCTTGGTCTTCACTCTGTGTCTATCCTAAAGCCCTTACTGCCAGTTGCACACACTTTTGCCATGCTGTACAGATAACACATGCCACCCTGATCAGCGCTCCATGCTGGAGTTCGCTGGGACAGTCTAGACAAAAACAAAAAGACAGTCTGGAACAGCAATATAAAAATGTCAATGTTTAAACCCAGTTTAACTTAACAACTGTGCTCTGCAGCCAAACTGGCATTCTTGGTTTTCTCGTCAAACTTTGGCTAATATTAAACTATATTCTGGGCAGAAAACTCCCAAATCTCAGTTGGGATGTTTCCTGTCTCAGTGGGCTGCAACGGCATTGAAGTGAGGACAAAAATCGTCTCCGAAATGGCATACAAATACACCACTCATACTTTAACTGGGTCAAGCTTTCAATGCCCACACTGCAGTTCGTGTCAGGAGTTCAAACACAATTTCAAAGAATGCTGCACTAGAAGAATGTCCTCGTCAATGATGACATGCTGTGCTAGGAGCAGTACCTCCTCTGGGTTTGGTGTTGAATTACTTCAAAAAGAAAAGGCCTCGGAACAAAAGGAGCAATCAAATCGGGATTTCTGCAGTTAAAGCATGAATGCCAACATGGAAACAGCGTGGCATTCCAACAATACCACAGTCTCAGGATGCAAAACAAGACAAGTGAACTAAGACGAGCCCAGCATCTCAAGGCAGTTCCAACTGTGTCTGCTATACTGCGTGCAAGGATCTGGAAGTGGGGGGGCAGGCCCGTCTTCACTCTCCACTGTAAATTCATAGCAACCTTGATTTGGACTGCTGAGAAGACCCCCCCTGGGAAATGCCAGGTGCACCTAAACCATGCTGGGGGAGTCGTAGCATTTCAGGGTCTCTGGCTGAATTTAGCCCCGCTAAAGCTGCCAGCCTGGCTGTACTTCACAGAACAGCTTATATGTCCCTGCAGGCCATTACAGTCATGGCAGACACCAAGGACACCGGCCAAGCCCTCCCAATGGTGTCACTCACATCACACACTGGTATCTCAATCTGTATTGTACCTGTTAGCTACAATAAATCAGTTGATCAGAGAAAAAGGTGGAAACCATTAACACAACTAACTTTTTTATTTTTTGGATGGGAATTGAAACTACTAAAGAAAAGAGAAGCAAAACAATCACTTACTAAATATATTCAGATTGTGTTTTTTTCCCCAGATACAGGGTCTATCCATGCCTTGTTTGTTTGTTGAAGATTCTGAAAGTCAAGAAGCAAAGCAGCATAGTATATTATAAAATAAAGTTTTAACGATAATTACCCAGGAGTCAAAATATCTGGTTTGAATGGGACTTAAAACTTGAACACAGAGCTTAAGAAATTGAACTACAAGCTACAGTTCGTAGCAGTTCCTCAGGCAACTGACTCAATGATTGCCATTGAGAGTTGTTTCAAGGATCTAGATGTACAGACGTATTAGGACTATCAGCACAATTACTTTCTAGCAATCCTCCGTTTTACTGCCAATCCAGTTTACAATGGAACCAAATCCAGAAAACTGTTTTCATCAATAAAACTGCAGGTTCTTATGCCAGTTGCTATTCTTCACAAATAAGTATCACAGTTTAGTAAGTGCGATCCTGAAAGGATGCCAATTTCTAAAATCCTTTTTTTGACAACAGTTTCTCCTACAATACATTTTGATATTCATTCGATTTAGTTTAATGGAATGAAACACTGAACAGTTGATGTTGTGAATGGAACCTCACATAACTTTTGTTTAGAAAATGTATTTTTAGCTCAAAGTAACCAGACAAACCTGCTCTGGCTTGCAGTAAAGACAGCCTGGAGAGAAATTTAAAACCGGCTTTTTTTGTTTTTTCTTTTTTTTTGGTTTACTGTGAAAATTTTTTTAAATGTGACTGACATAAACAATATCTGTTGTCACTAAGTATTTTTCATCAAAAATACATAAAGGAAATAATTTTTCAAACGTGCAAGAAGTTCAAACATATATATTTTAGCTTTTAACGTTAGGTTTATAAATGAAGTGGGATTAAATATCAAAGCCTGACAGAAGTAGTTGGGTGAGAATGTTGCTTCTGTGTAGTGAAACTAAAGTATAGTTCTACCAAGTGTGGAACAATTGAAAAAGACATGTACACACTTCTAACCTAGCCATTGCGGTTCTCTGACTACGTCTGCTGGAATTTTGTTGTTACACCAAATTAAAAATAGCTATGTCCATTTAGAAACACGTGTAGGCCCTCTGACACAGTGCTTGTGACACATCCTGTTTTGTTTGAGAAAGAGCACGCTGCGAGCTTACGAGCCCACCGCTAGGCCAGAGAACACTCATTTGTGTGCAGAAACACATCCAGCTCTCCCCTTGAAGGACAGCGTTTCCTTTTGTTATAACTTATTTGGAAGTACTAAAGCACTAAACGACAGAGCACAACAGGCACACGGCACGATTTTCAGCAACTCCAGCATTAGACAATTACTATAATGATACTAATTCAATGTTTTGTAGTTGAGTGTAAAAAAGAACACATTCATTAAACCCCCTGCAGGCCAAATACACATCCCCAATTTCATTTTTGTTTCTCTGTGCCTCAGTTATCCAGTCACATTTTGCCAGTATATATCTCTGAGGAGGTGTTTTTGAAAACATAAGATTATTTTTGGAAAGGCCTCATTAAGATAGTGTGTAGTGTGTTATTTTCTGCAAAGATGTCGGTTCTGGCTATTGGAGATTTAAGTATCTGAAGTAAATCAATCTTGTCATCTAAGCAGCCCACCCTACAGGCATCCACAGTGGACACATCAGTGAAGAATCAATATGCATAAAAACAGAGAAGTTTTTGAAATTAATATGGCACGTTTAAAATAAATGATATGTGCTGCAGTTTGCCTATATATTTAGGTTCAGAGAATTAAATTACACAAGAAACCATTTAAGATAAACCTGAATACCTGTAGTCAATAACTGGAGTTATGGTATCATATCCATATTGACCACAATTATTGATTACAATAGTCCTGATTATAACTATGAGAATGAGACCCACAGTCTGAGGGGAGTCTAATTGTCCATGCACTTTCACACGCTTAGGATGAGAAATGTGCAAACACAGTCTAAATGAACACAGAGAGAATGACATAAGGCTTCACCCTCCTCCCAAACCACACTGGTGGATAAAAAACACACAGTAAAGCTTTTAGCTTTTCTATATGTGGGGCTCGGGTGCATCTTCTGCTGCAGATGTAGTGATGCGTTATTACTCCATAAGTGTGTGGTTTGACAAAGAGCACCTGCCACACTACTGGATCATTATCCCTGCTCCCCTGACAGGATAAAGATCCCCCATCACAGAGACTAATCGGTTTACTCCGGCACCAAGCACAAAGCGGAGCACGCGCACAGCTCTGAGCAGAGGGAAGGGTTACAGCAGATAACACAGAGATGCTTCATTCTCCCATTTGAACTGAAGTTTGCAAAAAGTAGCCTACCCCTTCTGTCCAAAGACCATTTGTGATGTACAGCTTCTGCAATAATTACTGGCAGATGAAAAAAGAAGAAAATTACTATTATTGTGACTTCTAAATGAGGTATTCGCAGGAAGTGCTGGCAAACCTTTCAAAAATAAAGTTAGAATACCTCAGCGCTAATGACATGAACTTCCATGCATCTGTCAATAATATAAAGACTACATATATAGAATAGGTAAAACATATTCTACATAATTAAAAGAAAGCTCAAAACAGAATTATCTGTAAATATTTATTGGCAAATGCCGATTCAGTCCAAGAGTATTTTATTCAATTTATTTGGCATGGTAAAGAAGTCATTGAAAACGGTGAGGGTCAGAGTGACTAACCTGTAATTACCAAATCCAGCCCATATCATGTAAACCACTGCATTACAGTTATAATATAATAGGTATCTTCAATAATACGTTTCTGGGTTTTTTCATATTTATTTATGACACTATTTATGATCTAAACATACCTCACACATGGACACACAAAAATGGACATACTAATGCAGCTTGTTCAGTCAATATCAATTATATATCCCACTTCTCAGCCTAAATTCAGCCATCCAATTACAAACATTGGGGTGTTGGTGTGAAACAAGACACCTCGTCTAAGATCAATACCACTGACTAAGTGCTGTCTTACTGGGGGCCAAAACTGGGCTGTCTATTCTATAAGGTATAAAGAGAGAGAAAAAAGACAATATGAAGCAAAGGATGCAAATACAGGCATCTCAAATCTCAAAAACATACTTATTTTCCTAAATCAAGTAAACAACATCGGGCATCTATCTATTCTTCTAAACTCTTCAGTTCCCCTAAAAAACATACTATTCAGCATTTTTATGAGTGTATTCCTAAGCAAACAGGAAGCAGTCTCGGTGCATTATAGTGCTACAACAGCCCATGCCTGCACCTTAATTCAAAGATATGAAGTGCGATGTACTGCCTACAACCTTACATTGAGAAACGCACCTCCTGCAATATGGTCACATGCCAAAGTGTCTCAGAGCCCATTTTAATCTTATTAGAAATAGTCAACCTTTCTTTTAATCACATTCACCTGGATACAGTCTAAGATTAGTGGATTTAAGTCTAACCCTTTAATCGATTCACAGCTTACACATTTATTTGATCACTGTAGGTGTTCATAGGACTGTAAATAATAGAGTGATCCACTCTGCTTTTGTTTGTAACAGGGTATACTTTGCATTAACAAGCATGTAATGGATTTATTACTGGCCTTTGGTTCTTAGAAGTGTACAAACCCCTAGCATCAGTAGGATGGCCTTTTAGTGCAGCGAGTTAATTGCTGGTTAAGGCTGACTAGATCGGGTGTCCTGAGGCGTATTTTGAATCAGGTGTCTAGCTCCAAATGGCATAATGTTCATGTGAACGTATTATTAATCAGTTGCTCTTTCCTGATGCATAACAACAGGAAAATCTATCCCACCAGTCTCATCTCAACCATTAATCTGTAAAATGAAAGGCACTATATAGAAGTGTTGTTTTCCTTCAATGAAAATAAACCTTGCACAGTACCAGTCAGCAGTTTCAGGATAATAAATGCATGTTAGTGTTCACAATTTATCTTCTAAAACTGAAGGTCATATTTTCAGTTATTCAAGGAAATGTTTTGAGTTTCCTTCACTCCACAGCTGTATATTTTATAGTTGGCATGAATACCCAAACTGCACTAAAGGAAATGTTTTTTGGGGATGACAAGTAAAGCTTCACTGGGGTACTGCCATTATCCAAAGCGAATGTATCTGGTCTTGTGTTTCTGAACTGATGGTAAACTGCAGATTAAGTCCTGGAAAAGCATCACTAGAGAATTGAAAGAGCAGTTCAAAGAAACATTGGCATTTGAAAAAGACAAAGCTGCTGGGAAAGAGAAAAGGGGGCTAGTTCAGAAAAAAGGAATTAGGCCTATACGTTTACAGAATGGCCTAACTTCTGCTTGCGTTTTAATGGTTTCTGAGGTCAAGTTTCAGCAAGTAGGTCATCTTAGTGGCGGACAACCCATCAGTGCTCCCTTCAGTCACATGCGTTTGTCAAAGCTGCATCTTTAGAATTCAACACATTCCTTTCGCATGGGAGCTGTTCACATGACTGAAGTGTTCCTTCAACACTCTGGCCAAGCTGAACAATCCCCCTTTTAGTTCTGCGGTTTGTACATCCAATAGAACGCTAAATACAATCACAGTCCTAGAAGACAAAAGGACTCAGATACACAGAGGTCTGACCTTAAAAGGCACAACAAATAGTGGAACACCACTTCATTTTTGAATCAGAGATCTAGTAAAATTTAAAAAAGACAAGGAGAACCTTCTAAAATTGTTTATGAAAACGAACAAGCCAGGTCACAACTATGTCCGAAGTGAAGTTTCTTTTTGAAATATTATTAAATTGGTCAAGGTCAATTGATAAAAGCAAGTCTATCCTCCGCATTTCACATTGAAAAAGTTACAATGTATGCATGAAGGCCAAAACTCTAAGATCCAGCATTATTTGAAAGGGGAAAAGAAAAATGTCTTCCACATTTGTGATTCATTACTGGAAAAAAAAAAGTCCATAACCGATACCAACAATACCAATATCAAATGATGACATTATACCGCTTGACATCTTGATTCATAAAACATTTAAAGTCAATAAAGTCAATAAAAGACTGAAGCTTATTGCTGTGGTGGTTGTAATGGATCCATTACACTTTCTAGCTAATAACTGTGAAAAAAACAACATTGAGCCAGTACCTGAATACTACGCCTGGCAACAGCTGTGAAAATGGGACAAAACAGTAGACCTCTAGGCTGGTTCTAACAGCACAGTGTTAATCTCTGTACTCAAAGGCCATCTGCACAGTCAGTGAGGGAACACCTGTGGACCAGAAATTCTTTAATCAAAAGACAGATGAGACAGCAGATGCCGGAGTTTCCCAGTTGATTGCATAGAATCGGTGCCAGAGATTACAAAAGTAAGCCAAAACAAAAAGAACAACATTCTGTACTGACCTTCAGTGCCAAGAGAGTTCAGAAAAAAAAAAACACTCGCCACTGCCCTTCAGCTGACCGCCCTTCAGTAACAAACAAAACCAGCCATCACCCTGACGGACAACTGTGCAGGCTGCCCGACCAGCCCAGTAGAACAGACCAGCACAACAAAGGAGGAACACAACCACTCAGCGGAGTCCCGTAAGTTTAGGAGAAGAGAAGACGCTTGTTTGTAATGGAGACAGTCCTGCAATTCCCTTCCAACAAATGGTAGTCTGTTATCAGAGCTCCGCAAAACAGTCTGTAGATCGAGGTCTGCCACTCCGCAGCCACATGTCTAGCACCAAGGAAAGATTTCTATTCTCTCTCTCTCTCTCTCTCTCTCTCTCTCTCCCCCTCACTATCTTCTCTGGCTCCAATCCAGCCTGGCAATATCGATGTCTCAGTCCTAATGCAATAAAGAGGGATAGCAGAGAAGAGAAGAAACAGAAGTACAGTAGCCGCTCGCTAGGGACCAGAGCCGAGAGCAGAGAGGTCTGGAGTTACAAAGTCACAAACACACAAGAGAAATAACCATTGCCGTAGCCGTCTCACAGTAACCCGGGAAATTACACAGGTCAGCCACGGCATTTCACAGCTTGTGTGTAGCCCTGCCTCCCCACGATAAAAACCCAGGGAATCTTCACAGGGCAGGCCGAGCATTAACCCAACCACATATTAGGAGCAATGAAAAGGGCTTGTTCTCCGAGGCATCCCTCAGATGCAGCATTCTTTCACAGTTGGGGTGTTTACCACAACAAGCTTGTGTAAATAATGCTATCTGGGATAGTCCTAAAGGGCAGGCAGATTTGGGATATTTAAAACTATAGAAGAGAGAATGCCAAGTGCTAGCTAATCTGTCTGAACATTTTTCAGAGGTTGCAATTTATTTTTCTTCTCTGTGGGCTATTATAAGACCAAGGGAGTTTTGAAGCATCTATCTTTAAGTATGAATTGTCTACAATGCAAATTACCTTTGTGTGGAAGACCTAAATACACCCTTTTTCAATGCAGAGGGCACGGTCAGATATGTTTACAACAACTCATACACTGACATCCTTTCTGTACTCTTTTCACTGTACAGTCTGCAACATGTTACCATAATAACCCAAGTGTTAGGAGATTAGAATAATCTGCATTAGATGCCCAGGAAACTTTGGTAATCCATTCCCTATTAATTATAATGAAGATTTCATGGTTTAATATGAACTGAAAGTATTCTTTGATGTTCAACACTATGGGTCTTGTGACGGCACTTGCAAACTACTGCAAAATGACTTAATGTCTTAATACTTTAATGGTTTATTTTATTTTTGCTGTGGTTGTTGTGTTTTCCTCTACATTATTCCATTAAGACTTGTTTTGACAGAGATTGTGTAGCAGCAAATTTGTAACATCAAAGCAGAAGTGAAACGGGAGATGACAGTCCACCCCCCAGTCACGATCCAGTTTGTCATCTGTAGCTTAGGTGAAACGGTTATTAATACTACTGGATGTTTTTAGTGTTGGAGTGCGATTAAACATTAACAGTACTGTCATTAGTGAAGAATAAGGCTATTAAAGGAAATAAGGTGTTGTCTCTGTAGAGGTTATGGACTCGACCTGAAACATGACTCAGCTGGCTCAGGAACAATTGTGTCCAATTTAAAGTAATTGCCAATTATCCTTTCCCTTTTTACCTCAGTTCTGAACGGTCATATAATTAATCTATGCACCTCACCGTTGGAACCCTCTGAAACAGAAGAGATGAAGACAACACACGCATACTCAAAAAAAGGCCTTTATATCAGAGAGCTTAGGCTAACCCTAATTATCTTTATCGGTTTCTATTTGGTGTGCAACATTCAAATGCCATATATTGGACTGTAAATCACTCATTTGCACTTCATTTAACTGGAACAAGTCTCTCTTATTATCTCTACAGAATGGACACTTTCTAACATAGCAGCTTACTAACAAGCAAGTTCTGGCTCCAATAGGCAGTGACTGAACTCCCAGAGTCAGTTCCTTACATAGCTGACTTGCATATGTGAAAGGGAATTTCCATGCATTAAGTCAGACACAGTCATGTAGCCTACATTGCATAATGCTTTATAAGACATATTATAAAAGAGCTCTTCAATCTAAAATATGTCCTAATTAGATGTGAGCGATATACGTAAGTTATACTAGATTACTCTACGTTCAATAATACAAAAAAATTACATTTTTTCACCAATATCAGTGCAAGCTCACAGGTGCCTGGAAAGTCAAAGGAGTCAGTATTGCACAGTATGCAGAAAAAAACAACCCAAGCCCTTTGGACAACTGAGCAGTTAAAAGCGGCCCCTCATGGGATTCCCAGTCACAGCTCCAGACTGGAACCATTGAAACTTTGTCTATAGAGTCACAATCATTAACAAGTTAACAATCATTATTTTAAACAATACATGTACACAAGATTACAATGGCTTGGTGAAGGGTCTTCCAATAGAGGCAGCAAGTGTGGAGAATGAAAGAGGTAGCATGAGGGAAGCCAGGCTCAGAGAGACAAGACAAGTGGCAGAAATGTGAGGGTGGAGCCACTCAGTAAATACAGCCGTGTTTTTGTCTGCGTTTTCATTCAAGGATTGAGCGTTCACAATGTTTGTGAATTCTGAGCGTTGGTCAATTTAATATCTATTAAGCTTTTTTTTTTTTTTTTTTTATATTCAAATACCAGTGTTAGATTTATACTGAACTTCATTCCACAAATGTTTAATGATCTATAAATCATCGATATTACTTGCTTTCACGTGTGCCACTTTGATTTTGACTCCCCACGTGCTGGGTGTGAGCGGACACATACAAAACATTCCTTGAACATCTACGGAAATCAAAGTAACAGAAAGGCAAGAAAGATTGCTGAATTAGGACTCGAATATGAAACAAAAATTTAAAAAAAGCACTGCCGCGAATGCAAGGTTGACCAAAAGCGACGAATTAAACCCAAAGGATGCAGAAATATTGTTCCGAAAATTGAAAAGGAAATGTGGTGCAACCGAATGAGGTTTACCATGCTTACAGAAGAAGAGGGCAAATGAGAACACCAAGCATAACTATAACATGCATTTGCTGTACTACCATCTGTTAAACATTAGTGGTGCACAGGAAATTCAACGGCAGTTCCTCTCAGGCTACAGGGAGCATTGCCATTCCACTCCATGCTGCAATTTGGAACATTAAAAAAAGGAAAAAAAGAAAGAAATAGAAACTTCTGTGAAATTCCTCCATAAAGCAGCCGGCAAAGTGGAAGCAGGGAAGGAGGGTGTGTATATATGAAGAGTCCAGGGGCAGAAAGAGTAGAATCCGTTTTGATTGTTTTTGACAAATAGGATTCAATACCATCTGCCTCCAAAATAATTACAAATTGACCTATTACAGGATTGTAGCTTAGAATATTAGAAAATAGTAGGGGCATTGTTCAATCTTTTAAAGCATTTTAAAAAACACAAAGAAAAATACAATTGTTCTGCCTGTGGGCTCTTCACAGACAGAGACGGACTGACCAACACAGAGATATAGCTGCTGCAGCTTAACAACCTAAATGAAAACAAAACTCACTCTGTGTTTTACTTGGCAAATTTCTGCCTCAGTAGCAAAAAAAATGGACCATTGGGCATTTCTTTTTGGCTGGGGATTTGAAAAGCATGAGAGAAATTAATGAACAGAAAATTATAATCCTGATTTTAATCCCTAGATCGGAACTGTAACAGGGAATCTGATGCAAACTTTGTCTGCAGTCTTGAAAACAGCATCATCTGAAATTAACTTAAAAAAAGATTTTTACATCACCTGTCAGCTGCAACAGCCTATCTGAGAGTTTTAGTTAATTAATAGAAGTCAGTGTTTCCCCCTAGAACACAGGCAAGACGGTCTGTTTGAGTGCTTGTAGACTTTAACACAACGCATTTGTTTGGCCAGGCGGCACCAATTTCTGGCCTGAATATAGCTGCTGGAAACCCTGCAAGTGCATGTGAATGGGTTTTAGCTTGCCTTATACAAATCAGGACTAAGGTTTTAAACTTGAATTATAAGTAATAGTGAGTCTATCTAACCCTTGCCATGTTGGTGGTACCTCTAGTTTCATTCTTAACCCTTAGAAACCCAGGGTAACATTACATAGAAATGTCTGGTAAATTGGGATAATGTATTTTTTTAAAGTCTGTAAAATTACATACATCACACTGGAATCCTAAGATTTGACATGGTAGAAAGCATGAAAGATAAAAATATAATACAAAAAATATATATTCCAATCAGACATGGTGACAAACAGTAAAATGAGTCCAGGAATTGTAGGACCAGCATCAGTATATTTGCAGTGTACTCTTAACGAACTGTAGAAGCACACAATGCACTGGCATAATTGAAACATCCTTCTTTATACAAGAGAAAGTGCAGTAAACAGAAACAAGGACAGCATTAAAACTTTGTGGTTAACAAATTACACCACCTCAACCTTGGCCTAATGACTGATACTAATAAAAACAAAATAAAAACAAAAACGACTCACAATTTTCCAATTAAACTACCAGATGGTGAACGTTGGATGATCAGTAAAGAGTTTATTAATAAACTTGTTTTCAGACTTGGTCATTCACATACTTTTAGGAGTAAGGAAAAGCAGTTTCATAGAACTTAAACCATATGAGAGCAGACAGAGAGTAAATAGCCACAAAAAAAGGAAATCATAAAGCTAATTGCTGTAGACTGTCTGTTACAAGCTTGGAAAAAAGGGTTTCAAAATCTGTATTGAAATCACAGCACAAATGTTTGTTTTTTTCCTCCTAAGAAGATGAGATGTATGAGGTGACAACTGAACGGTAAATAGTCAATTTATTTTGTATAGAAAGCAGACAGCTATGCACACCCTTAGGCCTAGTTGTCTGATTTAAGAACTGAAATTCATTAAGTTGATCAAAATTTAAAAAAAATTTAGCCTAAATAAAAATGTAATCAGAACAGTTATACTCCTGAAAGCACTATATAATAAAAATAAGAATAATTGTAATCATCATCAATATAATTACCAAGGGAAGAGTATTATTATAATTATTAAGTTGCTGAGGGAACACAAATCCCGTGCTCTTGTAGATTCTTGCTTCCTTCATTTTCCCCTAAGTGATGAAATGTCACGTCTTGAAACCCCTAAACAGCAAGGTTTTCTGCAAGGTTCTGTATGAAGCCTGGGGACCTGCTATTATGAATAACCCAGCTTGACAGAGGCCTTCAAAGCACACTTATTTTAGCAGGCTGCATTCTCACCACTGGAATCCTAAATATAGGCACCAATTGCACCAATAAAAACAAATCAAGCAAGAACAAACACAGATCCTGAATAGCACTTAAACTGGGCAAAACAAATGAATAGGCAAATCATCTGAAGCAGAGAAATGCATTTAAATTACATCAAACCAAACTAACTGCTCTCAGTGCAAGTGTATTTGCATACCTCAAAAGTGTTGGTATCATGCCAATCTGAAACATGTAGAATAGGCTTGCTGCCTTTTTTATATTTGATAGGCAATTTCCCACAACTCAAAAATATTAAAACTGAAAGAACTAAAGCATTTTCTACCACCCCATCCAAAAGTAATCAGCTTCATGACAAACAAATTGTAAAATTACTTTTAAGGAAAGACACTCCAGTTTTATTAAGACGCAACAGATAAACCATTTCAGTTCATTGGCATTACTCCTCAGGACTAAAGCACAAAAACTTGATTCTTAAGTTTAAGTCGGTACCTGCAAAAAAATAAAGAAAAAAAGTTCTTATCTTTCCTCATAAAGTTTTAAAATGATCTTCCCATCGGTCAAAACAAAAGGCGCCAGCACCTGTTGAAAGCAGATTTGTTCTACAGTGATCAGATATTCATTCCAATACATTACTTTATAGTCAAGATCAAAAGTGCAATTCACAGCTGACCAGTTACAGTAGTCACAGCTGCTGGTTCCATGTCTGTGGGCCATGTGTAGTATCCCCGTAAGATCATGTTCATCTTTTGCATTGCAAATAGGATTTTTCCTTCATATTTACACTGCGCTTCAATTTGTGAAATTACACAGCGTGTCTATTCAAGATACATCTGTGAAATGTTATTAACTACAATACAACTCCTTAATGGAAACAACAAAGCTTAGGTGCCGACCAGAAGATTAAAGTGTTTTTGCTGATACCACTTAGTCTGCCCAAAGCCCTGCCTGAAACGGGGAGCGGTGGCAGACTGAGGATCTCCAGGCGGACTTCAGAAACCATACTCACTGGGAGAGGAGGAACACAAGCCACAGAGGGGACGTGCTGCAGTGTGGACTCAAATCTGCTAAACTATCAGACTGCAGGGCTTTTATGAAGGGCCTATAATTGGAGCATACTTATTACCAGTTCAGGATCAGAATATTGAATAAAACAAGGTTCTTCATCATGGTAAGTTAAAACACAAAGAACATTACATTCTAATATTATACACTCACCTAAAGGATTATTAGGAACACCATACTAATACTGTGTTTGACCACCTTTCGCCTTCAGAACTGCCTTAATTCTACCTGGCATTGATTCAACAAGGTGCTGAAAGCATTCTTTAGAAATGTTGGCCCATATTGATAGGATAGCATCTTGCAGTTGATGGAGATTTGTGGGATGCACATCCAGGGCACGAAGCTCCCGTTCCACCACATCCCAAAGATGCTCTATTGGGTTGAGATCTGGTGACTGTGGGGGCCAGTTTAGTACAGTGAACTCATTGTCATGTTCAAGAAACCAATTTGAAATGATTCGACCTTTGTGACATGGTGCATTATCCTGCTGGAAGTAGCCATCAGAGGATGGGTACATGGTGGTCATAAAGGAATGGACATGGTCAGAAACAATGCTCAGGTAGGCCGTGGCATTTAAACGATGCCCAATTGGCACTAAGGGGCCTAAAGTGTGCCAAGAAAACATCCCCCACACCATTACACCACCACCACCAGCCTGGACAGTGGTAACAAGGCATGATGGATCCATGTTCTCATTCTGTTTACGCCAAATTCTGACTCTACCATCTGAATGTCTCAACAGAAATCGAGACTCATCAGACCAGGCAACATTTTTCCAGTCTTCAACTGTCCAATTTTGGTGAGCTTGTGCAAATTGTAGCCTCTTTTTCCTATTTGTAGTGGAGATGAGTGGTACCCGGTGGGGTCTTCTGCTGTTGTAGCCCATCCGCCTCAAGGTTGTACGTGTTGTGGCTTCACAAATGCTTTGCTGCATACCTCGGTTGTAACGAGTGGTTATTTCAGTCAAAGTTGCTCTTCTATCAGCTTGAATCAGTCGGCCCATTCTCCTCTGACCTCTAGCATCAACAAGGCATGTTCGCCCACAGGACTGCCGCATACTGGATGTTTTTCCCTTTTCACACCATTCTTTGTAAACCCTAGAAATGGTTGTGCGTGAAAATCCCAGTAACTGAGCAGATTGTGAAATACTCAGACCGGCCCGTCTGGCACCAACAACCATGCCACGCTCAAAATTGCTTAAATCACCTTTCTTTCCCATTCAGACATTCAGTTTGGAGTTCAGGAGATTGTCTTGACCAGGACCACACCCCTAAATGCATTGAAGCAACTGCCATGTGATTGGTTGGTTAGATAATTGCATTAATGAGAAATTGAACAGGTGTTCCTAATAATCCTTTAGGTGAGTGTAGATATAAAAATATATATGTTAACTCTTCAATAAGCATTTATTTATGTTTATGTGATGCTTGCCTACTCTATTTTCAGGAAAAACAGGTGTTCTCTAGGCCCCATTATGAAAGTTTTATGAATGTAGCTTCAAATTTGCATTTGAATGTTTTTCAAATAGGTCCGTTAGGGGGTTATTTCTCTGATGGTGGAAGAAACCATGGGCTTCATTTTGTGGAATATCAGTTCTTTCCCAATTTCCCAAGCATTCACATGCCACCTCATGGTCTGTACAGAACAAGGACAACACAATACATAATACAGTGAGGGGAAAAAAGTATTTGATCCCCTGCTGATTTTGTATGTTTGCCCACTGACAAAGAAATGATCAGTCTATAATTTTAATGGTAGGTGTATTTTAACAGTGAGAGAGAATAACAACAACAAAATCCCGAAAAACGCATTTCAAAAAAAATATAAATTGATTTGCATGTTAATGAGGGAAATAAGTATTTGACCCCTTAGACTTAGTACTTGGTGGCAAAACCCTTGTTGGCAATCACAGAGGTCAGACGTTTCTTGTAGTTGGCCACCAGGTTTGCACACATCTCAGGAGGGATTTTGTCCCACTCCTCTTTGCAGATCCTCTCCAAGTCATTAAGGTTTCGAGGCTGACATTTGGCAACTCGAACCTTCAGCTCCCTCCACAGATTTTCTATGGGATTAAGGTCTGGAGACTGGCTAGGCCACTCCAGGACCTTAATGTGCATCTTCATAAGCCACTCCTTTGTTGCCTTGGCTGTGTGTTTTGGGTTATTGTCATGCTGGAATACCCATCCACAACCCATTTTCAATGCCCTGGCTGAGGGAAGGAGGTTCTCACCCAAGATTTGACGGTACATGGCCCCGTCCATCGTCCCTTTGATGCGGTGCAGTTGTCCTGTCCCCTTAGCAGAAATACACCCCCAAAGCATAATGTTTCCACCTCCATGTTTGACGGTGGGGATGGTGTTCTTGGGGTCATTCCTCCTCCTCCAAACACGGCGAGTTGAGTTGATGCCAAAGAGCTCGATTTTGGTCTCATCTGACCACAACACTTTCACCCAGTTCTCCTCTGAATCATTCAGGTGTTCGTTGGCAAACTTCAGACGGGCCTGTACATGTGCTTTCTTGAGCAGGGGGGCCTTGCGGGCGCTGCAGGATTTCAGTCCTTCACGGCGTGGTGTGTTACCAATTGTTTTCTTGGTGACCATGGTCCCAGCTGCCTTGAGATCATTAACAAGATCCTCCCGTGTAGTTCTGGGCTGATTCCTTACCGTTCTCATGATCATTGAAACTCCACGAGGTGAGATCTTGCATGGAGCCCCAGACCGAGGGAGACTGACAGTTATTTTGTGTTTCTTCCATTTGCGAATAATCGCACCAACTGTTGTCACCTTCTCATCAAGCTGCTTGGCGATGGTCTTGTAGCCCATTCCAGCCTTGTGTAGGTCTACAGTCTTGTCCCTGACATCCTTGGACAGCTCTTTGGTCTTGGCCATGGTGGAGAGTTTGGAATCTGATTGATTGATTGCTTCTGTGGACAGGTGTCTTTTATATAGGTAACGAGCTGAGATTAGGAGCAGTCCCTTTAAGAGAGTGCCCCTAATCTCAGCTCGTTACCTGTATAAAAGACACCTGGGAGCCAGAAATCTTGCTGATTGATAGGGGATCAAATACTTATTTCCCTCATTAACATGCAAATCAATTTATAACTTTTTTGAAATGCGTTTGTCTGGATTTTTTTGTTGTTATTCTGTCTCTCACTGTTAAAATACACCTACCATTAAAATTATAGACTGATCATTTCTTTGTCAGTGGGCAAACGTACAAAATCAGCAGGGGATCAAATACTCTTTTCCCTCACTGTATATAGGTAATATCCATCTCAGCAATAAAAAGTCAGTGTTAGCCACTAAAACAGAATATATACATTTATTTATTTTAAGTCCGTGGGCTATAACTTGTTATAGCAATAAACCCTACATGATTTTCACAGTTGGGAGTTTTATATTTTTACATATTTTCAATTTTTCTATCCAAGTCACTTGCTATCCTATGGAAACATGTGCTGTATTATTGTGTGCGAAACTGTTTTAATTCATTTAACTGAAAACTATACAGATAAGCTTTGCCTGTAAAACCAACTGAAGTTTGTCTTCTAGAACTAGGGTCCGAGGGAAGCATGTGTTCAAAGTCAAAACAAAAAGATAAAATATAGTGCAGAGGTCCTCAGTCAGAACAAATTCATAAAAAACAAACAAAATAATAACCTTACTGGGAGAACTTACATTAAATTTTCATGCAGTATTTAATTTATAATGGGTACTAAATTATTAACAGCAAATGCATTTTCCATTTTGGGGGCAGTAGAATTCCATCTGCCTCCATTTTTTTTAAATGGGTTTTTCACAATGCAATCTACAGGACCTTCAGAATAAAGGATAAATGTGATTATGCAAAAGCCTGTGTAGAGCAGCTAGCACTGACAAGGGCTCTGTCTTCCAGAATATATCGCTTCTTGACTGATCTCAAACCCCTGCCCCACTTTGTAAGTAGATTTAACAAATTACCTAAATGGGATTTTTTTCTTGGCTTTCGTCTGAGCAGTCTTAGGAGTTATTTCCTTAAGAAATTATTCCTGATTACACTGTATTTCACGTAACCACTTCAGTGCAGGCTGAGCAAGAATGAAAATGAAAGATTTTTTGGAAGATGAGAAATTACAAGTTGAACAAAGTCATGATGAAGAACAGCAAAGTGGCGGTGGAGTAAAAAAAAAGTTCTCATTCGGTTAGCTAAAAGTAACCACTTAAAGGAAAAGGAAGATAAAAAGTGGATATAAAAATGTTTTATATTACATTTCATTTAAATGGTCTCTACCTCAATCAGCACATGCTACTCCACTCCCTTCACTGTGTCCCAAACTCAGCACGCATCCAGTTCAAAACTTTGACTCTTGCTAACAATCTCTGGACCTTGAGACCCTCATCTCTCCGTACACTCCCTCCAGACCTCTGTGGTCCTCCTGCGCCAGAAGACTCACTTTACCACCTCCTCTCTGCTGCCCTTCCTCCAGAGCTGCTCCTTTTCAACACTTGCCCCTAAAGTGGTGGAATGACCACTGAGGTCAGGACCACACACTCCCTGCTCACCTTTCAACAATTACTCAAGACACATCTGTTCAGACTGTACCTGTAATGTAGCAGCAGTATTCTACATTTCATGTAACTATACTTCCTTCTGCTCCTGCTTACTATTGTATTGTTGTAAACTATTGTTTTACTGCAAATGTCCCTATGCTCCCCCTCCCTTTAGCACATACCTAGGACTCAATTGCATTATATATGCACTTGATAAGGGAGTCTGCTAATAAATAAATGATAATAATAGTAGTCATAATAGCAATCCCTTTAAAAGGTAGTGAATTTGATAATGGATATGTATCCATTGACACTAAAGGCAACTGAAAACAGTTCCTGTGCCAATTGTCTAACTATTTAAGTAATTATGTTCACACATAAAGCTTTCCCTAGGTAAACAATGCGATTGTACATCATGTGTGTATGGGGTAAATACTACATGTTTATCAAAAATATACATTTTGCAGGGTCCAAGCAGGAGCAATAATAGAGAAGGGGTATCTGAGGTAACCAGACTCTACGTTGAGCACACAAACATTTTTTATAAAACCCAAACAAATACATAGTCTAGATGACCCAACAAATTGTAGAACCTTAAATTAAAGATTACTGCTGCACAGGAACGGAGTACAACATATTAAAAGTACAATATGAAGGTAACGTTTGATTCATGAGTTGAAAGACCAGCAGCTAAGCCCCAAAGGCACAAGATTGGATTTCATGAATAACCGATCACCTTAATAACTGAATGACTCCTGCTGTGAGTTTCTGTTCTTTACAATTAAAGAGACAAATTACTACAAAATTCCCAGATATGTTAGGACGTGCACTAAAACAAAATTAATTCAAATCATTTTATAATTTATTAATATACATTTCTACTTCCCTATTAACAGTGCAGGATGGGCACTCAAGTAATCAGCAATTTGGCATGTTACAGCTAATAGAGTATTCTTGGGCCATCATTTTGAATTGCTTGAAATATCTCCAGGGAGCAGACTGAAAGAAGAACAGTTGCAGATGAACAACATGAAAAAATCATGACGCTGTACTTGTGTCAAACTCCGTCCTACAAAGTCTGTTCAGATTTACACAGTCGGGGAAAAAAGTGATGGACTTATTTTGCATAATGCACGAAAGAAGCATTCAGCATACATTAAGGAATCTATACAGGAAGTCTTATGTTTAGACTAAGTTACTACAATTCAAGTTCACAAACACATGGGGCATCATCTGTTTTATTCATTTTCTGTTTGGCTTTTCTATTTTTAGTTCTAGAATACAATTTAAAAAAATCTCTCAAGCTTAAAACAAACATCCCATCTGGAGGAAAAATTCAATTGGCTTTCAAAGACAAAAATAAATAAAGCCGTTATATTCAAATCAAATCTATACCAAGTTTCAGCCAAGGAAAATGGTGTAAACTAGAAATTCTGAAATATACAAGAGAAAATTAACTATTCTATGTTCTACCCTGCTCCCCCTCCAAAACTTGCATTCCCTCACAAAAATATCAGATGTAGACCTACACCAAATAAAAACTATGAACTATATGCAAATTGATATTGTACCCAATCACGTTTTGACTTTTTGGAAGTAGAATAAACTTCTCTTTCAGACAAAATGAAACCCTATTTGATCTAGAATAAAGATAAACACATCTTAATGGTTTTGTCAGCAGTTTTTCCTCCCATTAATATCCTTGAATCATCTGAGTGGACAGTGGACCATGGAGACGCATACCAATCCCAAAAGAGGAACTTAGTAAGATTAGGAAGTGAAGCCACTCAGAAAATGCAGAGTAAATGAAAAGAAAAGCCACAGTATAAATAGCGAGTGTATCGATTCCACTTGGGAGGGGGTTCTATATATTGTGTAATGCACATCATATGATCACAACAGATCAGCAAGAACAGACAAAGTAAAAGAAAATGTGCTATCACGCTATCAATTAATGCAAAAAAACAATACAATGCAAATATTATAAACCACCTTACTTTGCGAAGTGGTACAAAAAAATATTATAAACAACCATAAATAAATAATAGTATGGTTAAAAGAAAATCGTGATCTTAGGTAAATTGCAACGTGGGACTCATCTATTAGGTGCATTGTATAGCACAGGCCTCTTGGCAGACCACATTATGAAAAGTGGCAGAAATGCTGAGTCAACACCTAAGCAGCTGAAAAGCTGCCAGTAAACAGCACTGATTGAATGAGCTTAACAGCTTTACCCTTGACCTTAGCCAATCAACAGCAGCTCCTTCATTCTCCCCCCCTCAATACGAAACTTTGCCCAGAATGGTTAACAGTGTCTGGAACCAAGCAGGCTCCCAGTTCATCAGACAACAGCAGCTACAGGGTTCTGGGTCACCTGGCTCGGTCGGGCCTGGGCTCCCAGAAAGGAAGAGTATCTGGTGCATTTCTGGGTCACTATCTTCTGCAAATACATACACATTCATACATATATAAATGGATGGCTACAATAAGACAACATTTTTCTCTTCTTTTAACAAAACCTATAGAGATTTGAATTCCAAGGTTGTTTGAGTTTCAGTAGTGAATTGTGTTTTGGAAGCATATTGTCTTGATTGATTTGTTTTTATGTCAAGTATAGTACAGCATCTGTATTTTATGTTTTGTACATTTAGAGACATTTCATATACCCTTATTCCACTGTGCTGAGATTCCCAGATCAAAGAACCCTGCAAAGTGCTTGACAAATCTTGGAGAAAGTTGAAATGCTCAACTTTGTTACTGTCCTCCATGCTTCACATACGTTTGAAGTAAAAAAATATAACCAGTTCTGTGCAAAAGTTTTAGGCAGGTTTGAAAAAATGCTGTAACGTAAGAATGTTTTCAAAAATAAATATAATCTATTAACATATTTATCAAATAACTAAATGCAAAGTAAGTGAACAGAAGAAAAATCTACATCAAATCAATATTTGGTGTGACCACCCTTTGCCTTCAAAACAGTTTTTGAAGGAACTCGGCAGGTAGGTTGGCCCAAACATCTTGGAGAACTAACCACAGTTCTTCTGTGGATTTAGGCAGCCTCAGTTGCTTCTCTCTCTTCATGTAATCCCAGACAGACTCGATGATGTTGAGATCAGGGCTCTGTGGGGGCCATACCATCACTTCCAGGACTCCTTGTTCTTCTTTACGCTGAAGATAGTTCTTAATGACTTTCATTATGTTTGGGGTCGTTGTCATGCTGCAGAATAAATTTGGGGCCAACAAACTGCCTTCTGCTACAGCCACATATCTCAAATTTTTACTCATCAGTCCAGAGCACCTGCTGCCATTTTTCTGCACCCCAGTTCCTGTGTATTTGGCCTTGTTCCCACGTCGGAAGTATGGCTCTTTGTCCGCAAGTCTTCCATGAAGGCCACTTCTGACCAGACTTCTCCGGACAGTAAATGGGTGTACCAGGGTCCCACTGTTTTCTGCCAATTCTGAGCTGATGGCACTGCTGGACATCCGATTGTGAAGGGAAGTCAGCATGATGCGTCTTTCATCTCCTGCTGTAAGTTTCCTTGGCCGACCACTGTGTCTGCGGTCCTCAGCGTTGCCCGTTTCTTTGTGCTTCTTCAAAAGAGCTTCAACAGCACATCTGGAAACCCCTGTCTGCCTTGAAATGTCTGCCTGGGAGAGACCTTGCTGATGCAGTATAACTACCTTGTGTCTTGTTGCTGGGCTCAGCCTTGCCATGGTGTATGACTTTTGACAGTAAACTTGTTAGCTGAGTTTGGCTGTCCCTCACCCAGTTTTATTCCTCCTACACAGTGGTTTCTGTTTCAGTTAATGCTTGTGTTTCAACCTACATATTGAATTGATGATCATTAGCATCTGTTTGGTATAATTGTTTAATCACACACCTGACTATATGCCTACAAAATCCCTGACTTTGTGCAAGTGTACCTAGAAGAATTGGTGCTGTTTTGAAGGCAAAGGGTGGTCACACCAAATATGGATTTGATTTAGATTTTTCTTCTTGATAATTGATAAATATAATCTAATAACGTGTATTTTTTTAAGCATTATTAATTTACAACATTTTTTCACACCTGCCTAAAACTTTTGCACAGTACTGTATATATTTAAAATTCAGGTTTAAGAAATGTACAGTTACTGTTTTATTTCCTGTTTTTCTTCTACAGGTAATAACTCATTAACAAATCCAGCAGCTTGTGTAACTGCAAGAAAACCTAGTTAATACAAAATCACAGCAAAATTAGTTTGTCAGAGCCTTCTGTTCACCATTTAAGAGCATTACTCGGATCGCTCGCAAAATTTCATTCTTCTAGAAAGAAGGAAAAGAATAATGCTTTGCATTACTTTGTACTTGTACAGTATGACCTACATTTGTGGGCACACTATTTCCACTCCAGTCGGGAATGACAAAATGTATCTGGATACTGTTTAGGTCATGGGTAATAAACTTTATTCTTTCAAACTGCAGGGATGTGTCAAGGTTCAACACAACTGCAGACTGTTCACCTCATAAATATCAATGTAAGAAGAAATTGCAAAAGTAATCCAAGCGAAAATAGAATCCTGTGCTATTCTACCCTTTGACTACTCCAAAGCAGCACTGACTTATTAGGAAAATGAAGTCAGTGTCTCTTAAAGTGACAGTCACTAAAATTATGATTTTTGGGAATTAGTGTATTAAGCCACTCACACCTTCAAATTTATAACTTACAAATTAATGGTAGATGTCAAAAGCGATCAGGTTTGCTACACATACTATGCTATACATACAAACAGCATGCGGTTTGTATGTATGGATGCAAGGTGACATATGTGGAGTGTGAGATTTTCATTATCAAATGTGTGTCAACTAACTTTTTTATTCCAGTGCAGTCTAAACAAAGTGATTTATGTTGTCTTTAATTTGTATATGTTTTGATATACAAATGCCACTGTATGCATGTGCATGACATGCATATGTGAAGGTATGTATGCATGTATGATCAGCACCTAATGTAATTCTCTCAAATGCTGATATTAAAAACACAAAACTGAAATATCATAATTGGATAAGTCTCTGATCAGTCTCCTTCTTGCTCCATCATCTAGTTTGGATGATCTAGGCAGGGTCCTGGTGGTGTCATGCACACTTCTTAATAATCATCTGGACCGTGCTCAAAGGGATATTTAAGACCCTTGATATTTTTTTAAACCCATCCCCTGATCCTTTCAACAATTTTGCCCTGGAGTTCTTATGAAAGCTCCTTGGAGCTCATGGTTGAGACTTTGTTTTGAAATGCTCTACCGAGCAGAGGGAACCTACAGGAAAAGAATGTATCCTGAAATCATGTGAATTCCTACAGTTTAACACAGGTGGAGGCCACTTAACTTGCTGTGTGATTTTGAAGGGGACTGGTTACACCTGAGCTAATTAGTCTGCATGTGGGAACATGACTCACAGGGCTTGTTCTCTTGCAAGATCTTTATTATTATTATTCTATTCGACCAAACACTATCTTCTCATACAGCACTACATTGTCTAAAACTCATACAGTGGTTCACCATGATACCTAGTGTTGAGCTTGTGCTCTTTGTACGGATATGATCGATTATTTTTGATTTACAATCGATAGAAAGCGCCAAAAATCCCATTGACAACAATGGTAGAACACTTAAAATTCCATTCTCACCGAAAGGCATTTAATCTTCTGTACAGCTGATAGCCAATCAACACTGAGACATATCTTCGAAAGCCGATCAGCGGAAAGGACTTGCAGACATTCGATTCTTTTAAATTAATGCTCAAACACACTTCTTCTACCTGTCAATTATAATACAATATACATAATCCAAAAAGGAATGTCACATGCACACAAAAGTAAGATTGCTATTACAAAGAAGGTGGACACTTATGCAACCAATCTATTGGATTTTATTTTTAATAACATTTCTAGAATATATTTTTTCATTTGGAAGTTGTAGGGTAGAACTAATTGCAGGTTGAAAGGCAACTAAAAGGTGAACATTTTGAAAGGGGGTGTAGACTATTTTAAAGTCACTGTATGTGAATATCTATATCCATATAAAATTCAGCCGATATCCTTGTACAATCGTGTTTTTTTCAATTTCTGTAGGATCGGAAGATGATGCAAGTTTACAAAGGACCCTTTTCTGTTCTGTTCAAACTGATGAATGATATAGAGCAGCTCTCCCCTTTTGGTCAAACATCATTTGTGGAAACGTTCCATGGATTAATTCATTGCTTTGTCCCCAAATTAAGTAATTATTATTTTCACAGACTGCAGACACAGTAAAAAAAAAAAAAAAAAAAACAATTACAGTTGGAAGTAACTAACCCAAAAAAAAAAAAAAAAGTCTTATTCTGAATGATGCACTTCCACAGAGTAGCATTTTCCACTGGAAACTGAGGTGTTTAGTTTTAAAAGAATACGAATCCATGGATACAAATCAGTATTATTGTTTTTATTCTTAGTATATGGCTGGCAGCCATGCACTAAAATGAACATAGTGCCCGACAACCAAGACAGAACTGAAATACTCAGTTGTCTTTTCAAAATATAAAAAGGCTGGCTATACTGTATGAGAAATTAATCAACTTTCAGCAAGTTGCTGCTGTTGTTGTTCTTTTCTTATTTGAGTAGTCTGATAAGATCTGAACCTCATATCTAGCACAACATGTACCAAAATACATGTAATAATCCTAACAGATTACATAGACTCAGTGTTCCAGGAACTGAATAATTTGCCCACACCAACACACCTTTCCTCCATTGACAGACCAGTAATAAAGGATGCAGTAAGAAAGAAAAACTAAATCATATGTCAGTATATAAAATGATCAGAGGCATGACAATGATGAATAATAAGAAATGGATTATGGAACAATATTACTATAGAATAACTAACACTCAAGTTAAATTGATTTGCTTTAGAGACTTTAAAAAAAAAATGTTTTAGAAGCACATAAACTAATTGTATTTTGCTTTGTTTTAGATTTATTAGCATGCACTAAACACAATGAGGCCTAGGTTTGCAGAATTCATAGTTTTCGCTGACCTTCAGTCATTGACAGGACAGCGCAACATGACACAGACTTAAGTAACCAATAAAGTGATTAATTCAAACCATTCTGCCTTAAATTTCATGTGATATTTTGCAAGTATGCTTCGGGCATTTGGCACTACAGTTTGCAAACTCTTGCCCATATACCCCTTAGGATTTTCTTGTCGATTCCACAATAGCTGTACTGTGCTGAATTACACACAGCTAAAGCTATGACGAACTGCATTAAGAGTTAAGCAAACAAGCAAAGTGTTTATGTTTTTTCTGCGGTTATCATTTACGTATTGCCAGTCTCTGACATTTCAAAAAGAGTTGGATAACCTCTTTTGAACAAATAGGCCTATATTACTACACAAATCATTTTCCTTTTGATCTCTTTGCATTTTTGTGTGTGCAGATCAGGCAGAATTGGGTTGAAATGTATTTGCAAATGATCTTCGAGTACACGTATTTATTCAAGTGAGGTCTACTCAGAGTTCTGCCAGTTATCACAATGAAACTCACCTGTTCAAGATCTTTTCAACAACTTAAAATCTTTCACTTTGAAAGGTTGTGAATACTGTGATATGACTAACAGAATTTAATTGCTACAGGTGTGATAGGAAGATCCCACCTTGTTGAACATGGTGTATACAATCTTAAATGTATTTAAAAATGCATTTGAAACCCAGTTTGATTAGAGAGAATCAATACATGGTACAACACATATATTTAAAAAATATACTGAACTGGTCTCCAATGTGATTTTGTTCTCTCATGTATAAAACTTTAAAGCCTTTACTCCTAAACTTAACACCAATATCATTAAACTGCCCTTCTTTTCTTGGAAACTAGTAAAACAAGTATAAAGACTTTGTTTTTCAAATAACTCGAGCTGGGGGTAATTAATCGAATGTTTAGTTTTATAATATGAGCAGTTTTCAACAAACAATTTCCATAACAATACTTGTTCTCTTTGGCAAAGGAATACTAAATATACCTTTAAGCCAATGTCTGCTTTCATTTTCTTTACATTTACACATTCCTAGAAGGTATGCGACAAGATTTGTTTCATTATTACCTCGTGTTTTACAGGTATATAAAGCTGTAATTTTGTAAGAATTTAATGTGTGTTGCCTTATTGTAATGCATGGAGTTATAGTAGTGGTGGGCAACTTAAATTAATCAGTGGGCCAAGTTCAGTGCAATTACATGGCACAATTGTAATTACACAATAGCACTATAATGCAATAAATACATATCAACAATGTATTAAGGGAGTAACACATTGATACAAAATGTGTTACAGTTACAGCCTGCATCTTGTAATACAAGAAAAGCATCAAACTGCTAAAAGAAACTGGGAGTATTATTCCATTCTTGAAATAAAATTGAACAAAGAGAAACAATTTTCTGATTAATATATATCAAATTTAAACGTTCATGAATATCATGGTTTTGTATGATAAGTTAATACAAGCCACTGGAATAGAAAATATGAACATGAGATACCAAAATGAAAAATTAGTTATTATAGACTATCATCTAGTAAGGGTACCATTATTAAATTACAAAAATACAATTAAAATCAATGAAAACGAAAAATCGAATTACAAATTGATTCAATAATCGTCCAGCACACCACTACGAATAAGATATAGACGAGCACCTTGGTGTTTGTATGTGTACGCAGTGTCTATTTGCACCCATCGGTGCACTGTGATATAAAAGAGTGATTTGTCCCTCAATAATGGATTATCCACTCTCTTCTGTAATCTGCAGATCAAACACAACAATGAACAGACTCCTTAATGAACATCCAACTGAACTTCCTTAAGCCAATTCCTGTAATACATTATGATCAGTTACACAACGCAACAGGCTTCTGATCCTTTTATTATCCCCCCAGTCTAAGGTGGTGATAAGGACTGAACTGCGAGGCCCCAAGGACAACTCTATGGTTATACAGCATCACAGACATTTAACAGTCTGACTCGCTCTGGATCTGGATGAAACTCTCCATTTTAATATAGAACCGCGATCTAAAGATAGTGAACTCTGTTTTGCATACCAGCCACAGAACAATCTTGGAGATTATGCAATCCTTAAAAACCTGCCTTCACTCAGACCTTGCAGTGCAAAGATCAAATCTTGGATGAGATCTCTAATAAAACATGACAACAAAAGGACAAGGCTCCAGAATAGGTAGATAAGTTAGTGTTCAGACTTCAGTTGTTTGCCAATGCTGTTCCGTCTAAAACATGTAGCAGCTTCACTACCATCAATTAGTGTCAATTGATATTAGTGTGCAGTGAAAAGTCTAAATCAGAAATTGCAAATTTAAAGCAAATTGGAGAAAATCGTTCGGAGACTGAAGATAGAAGAATGATACTTGCTGAAGCTTAAGAACATAATTAAATGTTATTCAAAAAAATAATAATATTTTGTTAAATAATGTCACAAGCACAACAAAAACAGAATAATCCAAAGTGTGGTTTGCTTTCTATTGAGATAAAAATACAAGTTACAATTGCTGATTTCATTACAGATTAGGAGTCATGAAAAAAAGCTCAGGTCATGAACTGGCCAGGTATGTGGGTTTTTATTTTCAGATGACACTTTTGTCAGAGCACTTCCTTATTAATTCTAGTTTACCAGCTGAAGATTATACCCATCAGAGCTTCAAATATTCCTCCTTCAAACACAAGATAGTGACATCCATTTTAAAATTCCCTTTTCAGTATAGACCAATGAGAAAATAGGCTTAGCCACATTCATCATTTCTGACTTTAAATAAATACAAGTTGGAATGCATTATTGCACAGAAAATGCTGTCTTGGACCCCTATTGCACAATAGTCTTGATCATAGAAATAACACACTAAAACTGTGCCAAAACACAGCATTCAACACTTGTACTGTCAGTAAAAATAAAGCACTTGCAGGCATGCATTTCAGAAATGTTGTGTCCCATCAACATTAGCAGACTGAAGTACTCTAGGGTCCTGCGGGGGAATATTAAAAGCTTCCCTTCTATTCCCACAATACAGGTAGAGATTGTCAATCAGAGCTGACCAACCCGACAGCAGCGTGACAGCTTCTACATTACGGTGCCACTCCTGCCAACTTTAATAGCTTGATGCAATGCTTTCCTTGTCACTAAGACAGAAATCACTTGCTGTCATCTAAGGTCTTTGGTATCTCTCACCCATTCAACCCATGTTTGACTAAGTGTCCACGTTGAACATAGAAAGACTTTCCAAATTCAGACTGAAAACATCTCTTGGTTAATTAAGCTTTGGTTAATGAACAGTGTATGTGTTAAACCCAGCTGATGAAGCAATGTTACATGCTAATAATTTGCTGATTGTGATGGGAAAGATCTATGTGAATTATATTAAAGAAGTGTGTGTGTGTGTGTGTGTGTGTGTGTGTGTGTGTGTGTGTGTGTGTGTGTGTGTGTGTGTGTGTTGCTTAACCCTTGTATGCCCCAATCAAGAGCCCATCTTTCAGGGTTAAAATAGCAGATTGATATGATCTGAATTGAGGAAGTAGGAAAATAATTTCAAGAGAGGTATTTCAACATCCTTCAATGAAGAGCTAAGTGCATTATACAGGGACATTAATCATGTCAAGGAAAATAGGAAAATCAGCTGGCCCTAAGCTAAACCACAGTAGATAAAACCAATATGTAGGCTAGTTCTCCAATGTTATCAATTTAAAAGCATATATTTCTAGGTAAGATATGAGTTTTTCTTCCTCTTAATACTTATTATTAGATATTCCTTAATTGCATACTGGCCTAAAAATACCTGCAGCTGTGTAATGCTATGTGTCTAGTAACATTCACTGACATTAGACTCATTATCTGAACTATTGAACTATTCTTCAATGTTTTCTAATAGAAAGTACTAATCTCCACAGCAATAAGAATAACCTAAGACACAAATCATAGAAATGCATCGATGTCTCAAACAGAGGTCTTTTTCCCAAGCCAAGTTTTTCAAGTCAGCAAGAGTTTTGTGTTGCTGCTGCTGCTGCTGCTGCTGTTGTATTATGAAATGTAAAGGTACAGCCAGAAAATGTGTTAGCTTAACCAAATGTTGTAACCTAAGCCTCTTTGCTTACACTAATGAAAACACTCAAGCACCATAATTCCCTGTAGTTTCTATTCAGATTATAAAGAATTACTTTGCAGATATGAACATGTTTACAATGCAACACGGGACATGACCTCATCTGTGTATGTAAACATGCATACACAGATATTAAACTAGCCACCATAAACGTGTGCAATGATTACAAACACTAATAAACAGCTGAATTGCTGTGCACAAGCAATCGCAGCTCAACAGGTCAGTAGTAGTGAGCGAGTAAGTGCACGTCACTGCAGCGGATACATTACTACAATAATCTACAGAATAAAAGCTAAGACAGAAGAGAGGACAACAACCTGACATCAAACTGGCGAAAAAGGCTGCCCTGTATTCAAATATTGTAATTGACATCTTCATTACTCGGATGTTCTTTAAATCACAAATCCCATGCATTGCTGCAATCGCCAGTGTACATAAACACATGGGATGGCAATGGGAAAGCATCCAATCGATAAGGAGGTAGAAGGAGCAATACAAAATGCATGAACCAAAAACCCATTGCATTTTAAGATCTAATCCCCCCCGAGTCCTAAACAACAACTAGGACTTTGCAGTTGCATCTCTTCCACGGTTGTACATGCAACAAACAGTCGCAAAAACTATTTATCGTGGGCATGGCTAAAAAGTAAGAGCATTTCCCCAGCCTGATCTAATGCACGTCCAGCCCCCCATGCACAAACTGTCAGACACACAGCAGCAGCACGTTTTATTATATACACTTCATCCGCAAATCAGTGACAGGAAAGAAAAGCCAAAAGACAGGCATCCATGCGTTCAAACTTCTCAACTGCGCACACAGAAACCAACTTGCACCTGATAAAGTGCATGCATTTTTTTTTTTTTTTACACGTACATACAAAGGGAAGACCAATACAGGTTGGACTTACGTAACGTCTCAACTTCTTCTCAGGCGGAGACTTTCTCAGCCAGCCGGAGCACACGACCTCTCCCCCGCTCATCTTGTCGCTCTTTTTCCTGGCCGTGGTTTGGGTGCGTTGGGGGCGATCACGCTGACTGCGCGGAGACACACTCACTCTATTCAAGTTTCCCCCGACGCACACCGGATCACACGCGTTTACATCGGCCTGGGGATCAATCCGGCGAGGAGAGAGCCCAGACAGGACACCGACACTCCCTCCCTCTGGTCCGGGTCCCCGCCGCCGCACGACTCCCGGAGAACCAGACGCGGCGTCGGGTTTTCGGTGGCGGCTGTGGGAAGAGGTGCAGCCGCAACCACTCGATCGGTGTCAGCGAAGACGACACGAAAAGCAGAAAACTTTCTCTCTCCGCTTTCCCACCGAGGTAATCCGTCCACTCTGGCGTGTTTTCCCCTCCTCTCTCTCTCTCTCTCTCTCTCTCTCTCTCTTCCCAAACAAACTGCGAAACTCGCCAAGTTTGACGTGCAGGGAGACGGCTGGCTGGGTTTGCGCTCTCGGCGCAGCTCGGACCTCTCCCCCCCCCGCCGCCGCCGCCGCCTCTCTTCCCAATCGGGAGGCTGCTTTCCCGGAGTTTCTCCCGGCGGTTATGTCCTCCCCCCCACCCGGCTGTGCTGCGATTTCACCCGGATTGTTTGGTTTCTCGGTTTCCCCCCCTCCGACCTTCCTCCCAGTTTCACTCGCACTCCCTGGGTCGGCGGCTTGATTGACGGCTTCGCTCTCGCAACTCTTTCCCTGGGAGAGGGAGGCGGGGGAAACCGAGGGAATACGCCGGCCGCGCTGCCTTCTGGGATCTGTAGTTCCAGTGTGTGTGGGGGGGGGGGGGTGTTAAAGTTGTTAAAGTTGGCCCAGGTGAGCGACTTTACAGAAACTACAACCTCTCAGGCCTTTGCGTGTTGGGGGAGACGGATCTCTTTGGCGTCGCAGTAACACGTACTTAAAGTGAGCACAGGAAAGAAGCACGTACGGGAGCTGCTTTCCAGGTGTATTGGCTTCAATCCACACACGGAGTGAAGGGTGTGGGAACTACAGCGACCAGGATGCAGCCGTGCCTGTGTCTGCAGATTGTGGTGTAGCATGGAGATACACACAGGGAAGCTCCTCCTTGTGGGAACTGAGAAATTCCAACGAAGGAGGTTGTCTTAAGTGCGCAAGAGTGCAAAATTAAGGTGCTTTTGAATGCAAACAGTAAGAATAACAATACTTATTATTAGGATCATCATTCTTTTTATCATCAGTAGTAGTACAGCAATATCCATACGTAATCATCCACACCACATCATCAAATATTTTAATACAACTTATTGCACAATTCTGATACAATTTGTTATTGTAATAATTGCTCAAGTAGAAATGCTCGCTGTAATTATTTTCAAGAGGGGCATTTACATGTCAAGTCTTATGCTATTATACTTTTAACTGTCATCAGGTCATAGGCTACATCCTTCGTTTAATTCAGTATTTTGTCTGATCTTAGCTATTTATTTCTTAGCCAATTTTATGCAATCAATTAGGCAATTTTGGGGAAACTAGAAACTTGCATGTTAACCTCTGCATTGGCTGAAGTAGAAGTGGACATGTGTATAACGCATTCATTTATTTGTGATTTTGCCAATCTGCTGTGATGGAGGGGACATGATCTTATAATACTATGTATATCATTGATCATATCTCCTTGATTGCAGAACACCTCAACAACGTGCATCAGTTTTGAATTTTGCAGTTGACTTGACAAATAAAGCCGGTGGTGAAATTACATTAAACGCCTGGAGGAGGAGAGCATCATTTACAATCAGATATTGGATGGAGCTGGAAGGAGTTTTAGACATCACAAACAATAAGCATTGAGGACCACCTTAGGTTGTTCTGAAATGTTTTTCCCGTGGAAAAACAGGAATCTGTGGAATGCAATTGTTATGGTAAGGTGCCTGTCTTTTCAGCTCCTTGGAGACCTGTGTCCCTTGAGAATGTGCTCTTCCCAGGATGATCCTTAGTGAAAACATGTGCGTTTCTACCATTCACTGTGTTAACCATCTACCTCCTTCAGAAGACAATTTGATAAAATAAAGTGTATGTTTTCTTTCCATTTCCCAGGTAGCAGTTGCTTTCAATCTAAATACATAAAAATAGATACATAAAGGAGACACATCTTAAGTGAGGAAGGTAGAATGAAAAGAATACATTCCCAATCTGCTTGTATCTGGTTTCAGATTAAAAACTATTACAAATTCAACCCACTCTCCAATAACAAATTCAATAAATTATTAGTATTATTATAATGATGGCAGGTTCGTATTAGGAGGAAGGAAGAATTCTTGTCTGGTAGGTAGGGAAAATTTTAATTTGGTCTGGCCTTAAATCTGTCACATTTCCCAACTGCTGAGAATGCTACAGAAAACAGAATTATTTGTTTTTTCATACAGTGTTGCCAGTTTATATGGACACATAACTAAACAAGAGTTACAAATCACTGATTGTTATTAGTTATGACATCTGAGAAACCATACACATCTGCAGATCTATGCAGAGAGACCAGGACTTTGGACAGCACACAAAAAAAAAAAAAGCTTAACTTGTTCATGATGACTTTTTTGTTTTTATTATTATTATTTTTACTATAGGCTATGGCAGTTACAAATAATTTAAGTTTTAGTATTTTAGAGCTTTCCTTGGTTCTTTTTTTTCTTTCTTTCCTTTTTCTATTTTATTCTATGCAGGTTTAGGTATTTTCATGCCCGAACGATTAAAGGTGGTTTTAGTAATGTGGCAATAGCCGCTGTATGTTGATACAGTGCATATAATCCTATGTGCTCTGCTTGCTGTGATTCATTTGACTGACAAAGTTTCCTGTTACTTACCTGTATGTCCATTGTGGGTGCTCCAGTGTCTGTGCCAAAGTTTGTGTGGGGAAACCTGGGAGTGAGAGCTGAGGTGCCCCTCCTCATTTAAACAAAATGGGTAGTATAGTTGTGCTTTTTGGCTTTAAGGTCACTATTGCTTGTGACCTGTTTGTTTTATTATATAATTTCATAGTAATGTTCAATTCTTGCATATGAGTCAGGTCAACCCAGACACTACCTTTACAATGTAGAAAAACAGATCAAGGTCACTGCTCTCCTGAAGCGATTGAATAGACAGCTGCAATGCTGCCACACAAGATTTCTCATCATAGCAGAAAGACGGGAGTGAGCCAGGATGCTATTAGCGTACACTCTCCAACCCCGAGGTATTGACGGCATTTGTACATGTCAGTCTTTTTAAATGGTCTTCTGCATGGTTAGGAACCTACAATGTGCCCATTCATGTGCACTGCAATTGATGAACCTCAACATGTCTTCAAGGTCAAGGAGAGAGGGCTTTCAATAGACAACACACCAGAGTCTAGTTGCTGCTTAATTCAGAATACACACATCTGAGGTACACCAGTGTGAATAAAGAAGACTAGGCCATTTTGATTCCCCTTCCTCTTGAATGTCACTATAAATAAATACATAAAAACTGATACTAAAAATATATTTTGGAGGTAATCAATGGAGTGACAGTTAAGTCTTGACTTAATAAGCTGGCATTTTCACAGTTTTCTCCAGGCTGAATCAGTGTTCAACAAGCTCTGAAAAGATATCATTGATACGTAAGTATAGTTAAATGACCAGTATTGATTAAATTAAACAAATCACAGAATAAGAAGTTGGTGAATGCCTTTATAACAATGTTACAGGAGATTAGAACTAGACATAAACCAGTGCATGAGCATATGTTACTGCAACAAGAGAAAGCCTTTTGCTGTCAGTTTATTAAAGTCATCTTGCAATAAATGGTGCGGTAGTTCATGCCTTTATAAGATATTAAAACATTTATGAGGAAATGCATTACAACTAATGGATTTACATGCATGGAAAATAATAACCACGGGCCACGAGTTAAAGATAAAGTGCAGAGTACAATACATTGTAAGTGTTAGTGATTTTGCTGCAAATAAATGGAAATGATTATTATTGTACTTACTAATAGTAGAAAAAGCAGAATACATAATAGAAAGGACAACAAGTTATCTATACTATTATGTTGCAAATTGTACTTGTTTACTACCAATTGAAAATGCACCATTGAAGCCTCCCAAATCTGACAGCCAAAAATCAAAACAATTCCTCCTTTGTTGATTTTTTAATGCAGCAAACAAAAGACTCCTTTAAAAAAGTTTTGTATCTCTCACCATGGATGCAGCAGAGATTTCAAAGGTCCAAAGCCGCCCCCATTTAGCCTGGATATCAAAAGTATTTTTGGGAACAGAAGGCCTCAGAATATAACAATGCTCATTACAAGTGGTCTGATTTTAGTAAAAGCGATGCACTGTATCAAAAGAACAGCAAACATTTTTGTTGTTATTAAAGTATCGATGCATTCTAGCTATTGAATGAGCATGGGATGGAGGGGGCTAATGATTGTAATGCATTTTTATGATATATGAATACCTGCATCTCTGACCAAAATGTGAGAGGGCTTCAAAGTCAGTAGGACACTATGAGACAGTATGGGATACTAATGTTGTCCTTAAACGGTAACAATGTACAGTATTTTGTAAATTAAGCAGTACATCCTTTCTAAGGTTTACTGGAAAGGTACACCCTCTGGGATTCAAACTGCAACCTCAGACACACCTGAGCACCTGATCTGCACAGCCTCAACGGTCCCCTGGGGGAAACACAGGAGTTTGAACGCTCAGCCAAGAGCGGATGGGACTATTATACACTTTGAGCTCTATTACACACAGCATATGGGTAATACTGGTCAGCTATCCCTTATTCCTGCCAGTTGATACTTGTAAATAATCTCATCAGTAGATAACTTGCACATTAGGTTTTATACACAATGTATTATTACTTAAAGCAGATCAATATTGAGTTAAATATATTAATAACTGCAAACACCAAAACATAAGCAATCAAATGAGCAAGATGGACTGAATGAACTCCTCCCATTTGTTAATTTTCTTTTGCTCTTATAAATAATACAAATTAATATTTAACAAAACAAATATGTTATGAGCCTACATCTGTTATTAATCATATTTCTGTGCCACATAATTATGCGACAATGTGGAATTTAGCAAAGGTGTTATACATAATTTAAATGTAAATCTTTAAAGGGAAATTTAAAATCACATTCTGTTTCAGAAAGAGTCTCTGTAGTCCCCCTAATGAAACTTAAAGATCCATAGCTTGTTGTAACTGTCAGTGCCTTTTACAATTACGTTTTGAGAATGAACAATTGCAACAATCCCAGAGGAAAGACAATATGTCTAAATACCACTGGAATAGTTCCCATTCCTCGCTCCAAGCAGAAACGAGTGAAATCAGATGTAAGCGAGGCCTACTTTATGTCTCCCTTGTATCAAAACTGTCTCCTGAGAAATAAGCAGCATTTTATTCCTGGTATTTCTTGCTGTTTTACATAGGAGCTATCTCAGATGTCACACAAGCTCCTGGGAGAGAGAGCGAGAGAGAGAGAAAAAAAAAGCGACGGTTTAACTCAAATACATCTTTTGTTTGAAATAGAATCCCACAGTTGTATGTATTTTTCTATATTTATAGCTTTCACAGACACATGTACTCAATACAAAAACAGTAATAAAAATCAAAACAAAAACACAGTACTTGCACCTTTTTTATATGAGGCAATATTTTGTTCAGAGTTGCTAGATGTTTCTTTGCCATATTTTCTGAAAACACTTTTACAATATGCTCTTTCCTATAAAACGCATTCATATCTACACTTTCTTTGCCATTTTCCAATACTAAACACTTATAAAATTCACCTTCTACCCGTAATGTACAGATAACAATGCGAGTAGGCAGACAGTATTTTTTGCTATCTTTGAAAATGTTTCAAATACTCATCCTTCCAAATTATAAAATATTTTAAAGAAACAGACCATAATTATTAATAATAACCAAACAATGTTACACAGCCTTCACTGGTCTAAGGTCAAGTTGTCCTGGATTAAGCCAGATCTTGATCCAGTGTGTGACAGGTGTAGACAGGCTCCAGTAACTCTCTCTCTTATGTTTTGGTCGAGCCCAAAACTAGCTTCTTTCTGGCACTGCATTTTTCACAAATTCTGCAGGAGTGCCTTGGATTGATCACCTCTGACGGCACATTTTAGTGTTGTGTCTGATGACTCTCCCTTGACTGGAATTCAGTCTAACTCCCTAGTTTTTGCTACTCTTTGGCAAGATGGATGTTTTTTTTTTTTTAGATGGAGGGAGGCCTGTATATCTGTAATGGAAAAATTATATGAATCAAATTGTATAATAAAATAAAACAACAACAACAACAAAAAACATTCAGGGATCCCAGTAGCTAGACATGGTTTTTCATCTTCCCTTATGATTTGTGTATTATTTAAAACATAGTAAGCAAAGAGCTTTTCTGGGGATGAAAATTTGAACATAAGGAAGTTTACAAATGAGAGAAGGCCATTTGACCCATCGTGCTCGTTTGGTGTCCATTAGTAACTGAGTGATCCAAGGATCCTATGCAGTCTATTTTTAAATGTTCCCAAACTTTCAGCTTCTACCACATCGCTGGGTAGTTTATTCCAGATTGTGACGACTCTCTGTGTAAAGAAGTGTCTCCTGTTTTCCGTTTTGAATGCCTTGAAGCCCAATTTCCATTTGTGTCCCCGGGTGCGTGTGTCCCTGCTGATCTGGAAAAGCTCCTCTGGTTTGATGTGGTCGATGCCTTTCATGATTTTGAAGACTTGGATCAAGTCCCCACGTAGTCTCCTCTGTTCCAGGGTGAAAAGGTTCAGTTCCCTCAGTCTCTCAGTAGGACTTTCCCTTCAGACCTGGAATAAGTCTGGTTGCTCTCCTCTGAACTGCCTCTAGAGCAGCGATATCTTTCTTGAAGTGTGGAGCCCAGAACTGCACACAGTATCCAGATGAGCTCTAACTAGTGCATTGTACAGTCTTAACATCACTGCCCTTGTTCTCAATTCTACACTTTTGACAATATACCCTAACATCCTGTTTGCCTTTTTTATTGCTTCCCAACATTGTTTGGATGGAGAAAGTGAGGAGTCCACATAGACTCCTAGGTCTTTCTCATGCGTTACTTCATCTGGTACTATTCCTCCCATAGTGTAATTATAGTGGACATTTTTGTTATCTGCATGTATTACCTTGCACTTGTCTACATTGAATTTCATCTGCCAGGTGTCGGCCCACAACTGAATATTATCTAAGTCCCTTTGAATAGCCTGTGTTGCCAAGATTGTATCTGCTGAGTCACTTATTTTAGTATCATCGGCAAATTTGACAAGTTTGCTAACTATCCCAGAGTCCAGATCATTAATATAGATTAGAAAAAGCAAAGGCCCTAGTACTGATCCCTGTGGAACTCCACTAACAACCTCACTCCAGTTAGAAGCGACTCCTCTAATCGACACCCTCTGTTTCCTAGACATCAACCAGTTCATAATCCATCTACTTACATTACCCTGAATGCCTACAGCTTCCAATTTGAGGATCAGTCTTTGGTGTGGAACCTTATCAAATGCTTTTTGAAAATCTAAGTATATCATATCATATGCTTTCACGTGATCTACAGCTGCAGTTGCGTGTTCAAAAAATTCTAATAGATTATTAAGACATGATCTGCCTCATCTAAACCCATGTTCACTGATTGGTGAGACTGATTGGTCTGTAATTTCCTGGCTCAGTTTTGTCCCCTTTCTTGTGGATGGGTATGACATTTGCCGTCTTCCAGTCAGTTGGCACATCCCCTGTTTTAAGTATCATTTGGGATATTTGAGTTAGCGGCCTATAAATAATTTCCCTAATTTATTTAAGTACTGTTGTAAATATACCATCTGGCCCAGGTGATTTGTTTGTTTTTAATTCTGCTAGTCCCTTTAGTACCTCCTCCTCATTTATCCTGATCTTGGGGTTTGACTGGACTGGTTGTTAACCTGTGGCATGTTATCCATTTTTTCTTTTGTAAAAACCTCTGTGAAATACTATTTGAGAACATTTGCCACTTGTTTGTTTTCCAAGATACTTCAATTTTTGCCCTTTATCTGTTTCACTTCCTCCTTTATTGACTGCTTGCTGTTGTAATATTGAAAAAATCTCTTTGCATTAGTTTTAGCTCCAAGAGCTATGTTTCTTTCTATTCCCCTCTTTGATTTCCTGATCCCTTTCTTAAGATCTCTTTGCACCTCAACATATTCTTTGTATTTTGTTTAGTCTCTATCCCATTGCACTACATTCGCTATACAACATTTTCTTTCTCTTTATATTTTTTTGCATACTTCTATTAAACCATTTTGGCCAGTGTTTTTTGGTCCTCAATTTGTTAAGTTGTGGTACAAATTGCTCCTGAGCCTCAAGTAGTATATTCTTAAAATATAACCGTCAATTTTGAACTGAATCTGTATCCAGTGTGCTCCAGTGTAACTCTTCTAAGTGCCGCCTCATACCTCCAATGCATGAAAGATATGGAATAATTCATAGATTGTTATAAGGAGAGATATATAGTGTTTATAAGCGCCGTCTCAATATATGAGGCACAAAACAGTGATTTTTAGAATATCTGGGGAGAGCATTACAAAAAATAAAGGCAGAGTAGCACAGACCTAAGTTTAATCAATTATTCCATATCTTTCAGGCATTGGCACTATGAAAACAATAAATTGCAATGCACATATGAGCTTGAATAAAACTATTTTTATTTTGTCAGTTTGTTTAAGCTGCCAAAATGTCTGCAATAAAGAACAAGTGCAAACAGGGACTTCACATTTTTCCAACTGTAAATGTTAAGCAAAAATAGGCTCAAATTACCAAAGTTATTTATGCCAAAACCTGCTCTTAAATGTATGAGCTATACTCACATGTACTAAAAGGGTCTAGAGAAGAAATATTAATATTCATGACACTTAATGAACTGATGTTTCAATCCCATGGTTTTAGGTATTGCGTTTATCCTTGGAAATTATATCCTTCATTAATGGCATAACAATGGATCTGCAAAATAATATATACCACATTATGAGAGCAGCTAGCTGTGGTAAATAACATGGCTGCTTCAATGTGTTTTGTCCCCGTGTTTAATACATGCAATAGGTGAAAACATCATGGTGGTTACTTATCCTGTCCTTTTGTATGTGTACTGTAGTGGTTTTATAAATTTTCAGGATACGCCGATGAAGAAGTAACAAGTTTATTACAAAAAAATAAATACAGGTTTAGCCAGAGGTCTCTTCTCACATGAAGTGAAGAAAATAACTAAATATGTGAGTAGGAGGAACGTTTTTGTATCTTCAGATAGACAATAGGTCACAGTTTTATCACAGTTTTAAGTGACTACACCTTGTTAAAATACAGTTGTACAAATAGATTTACCACATGCATAATAATTAACATAGGCCTGAGTTTATTACTGATGTCATTGTGTTTGATGTGTTGATTAGTGCTGTCATAGTGCATAGTCATTGTTTTAAATCCTTAACCAAATACCTATGCCCCCAAACCACAACCTTTACTGTTTTAACTGATTAAACATCCTAAAAACAGCATCTGATTGAAATAACAGGCAACAGCTGTATACAATCCAATTAACTAATAATTAAAGTAGCCACCAGAAAGGGGTAAATACAAACTAATGATTTGCTTTATAGATAAAACAGAATTAACAACATGAAACCATTAACAATAGAGACAATATAAAGAAAATAATACAAGTACATTTTCGATGATGTGATGATGATATCTATCATATTAAAGCTGATAGAAAGTTGCAAAACACCCATATCACATAGAGGTCAGTAAGCAGAGAAAGGAAAAAAAATATTCTCTCTAATGTTATTCAATACAGAACATAGGTCATTATATGCAACTGTCTTCTGTTTCTCATAATACATTCTTTCCACTCTTCTGTGTCAACAAATGACTTTAAGAAATCGATCTAGGAGACTGCGATTTTAAATACATGAAGCACGTTGTCAAATTGTCTTTGAGTTACTGCACTTGAAGGCAGTTGTCATGCCATAAATGATATGATATTACAACATTGTGTATCACACAGCAGCCCAGAACTCCCACAAACACATTGAAATGGGGTGTTTATACGCCAGACAGAAGGCTTCAACAGCAATACGTGAGAGTGTAATTAGTCACACCATGATCTATAACATGTTAACCATTTCTCTGCCCTGATAATTCTGTGCCTATGGGTTCAGACACGTTCTTTGGATAATAGATGAAGGATTATACTGCTGACATTTGGTTTCACTGTGTCTTTGCTGCGTAATTACATTTGAACTCTGGACTGTAACATTGCTAATTTGAAAGAAACAGAATTTATTTGATTTACATTATTCATGAGTTGTAAAGTTTTTGTTTTTGTTTTTTATAATTTAAGTTTATATCCAGGGCTAATAATTAAGATACATAATTAAGATTTCCCCAATGGCAAAACAGTCCAATAATATAGTTTGTGTTGTAAATATATATGTGTACACATCTCTAAAGTATTTGCAAAGCATTACATTATACAAACAAATTAACAGAATATAAAAATGACATTTAGGTGTTTGTTTTCCTCTCTACTGCAAGATTCTGGTTTATATAAAAACAAAAGTTACTTAAATGTAATCAGATGGAACAAAGCAATAACCAAACACTGTCCTGCATGAACAAACCATGAAGATTTTGCTTAATCATCCCAGCCGATTTGAATGCTGATAATTTCATGGTCTTGTCTCGGTATGAGTTTCAGTTAATACAAACATTTCACAAGTTTTAAATCCTTTACATTTATAATGATTTCCCCGCCTAAATATGTATCTTCGAGCTGTTTTTTTTATATATAATGGCTTTGAAAGAAAAACGCGTTTGTGAGTTAATGCTCAGAACTAGACTGTAAGCACACTACGTTATAATGAAAAAGTGTAGTGCTGAGTGTGTCTATTGCACTTTGAACAGAAGCCATGATTCACACAGCGTGTTAACTAGTCAGTCGTGATCAGTCCTACTTTCTCAGTCTGCCTCACAAGCTGTCAAACAACTTGAAAGAACAAAAGTAGCGGGATCCTGAGAAATTGAGCGTTAAACTTCCCAAGATTGCTACAGTTTAGGTAACATACCTATCATTCTCTCATATTATTCACAGTAAGAATAAAGCCACTTAAGGACTGCAATGCACTGTTTTGTTGTTGTTGTTGTTGTTCTTCTTCTTCTTCTTCTTCTTCTTCTTCTTCTTCTTCTTCTTCTTCTTCTTCTTCTTCTTCTTGTTCTTATTTAATATATGCCTTTATCCAGGGTGACACACTTTAACTAACACTATACACTGTGCAGTTCTAATGTCCCGTAGGTTATGCTATCTCTATGTCTGTATTGTATCTAAAATGCTAGAACTCAAGTGACTGTCACATTCAGTGGTTCGTGACAGCATTTGCAAAGTAAAAATGTGATGTGACCACATAACCTTGATATATGTAGAACAAAGTCTTTATCATTTCTGTTTTAAACGTCTTGTAAATAAAACTTTTCTAAACAAAAACACATCTCTAACTGAGGAATAAAGACACTGTTGGATTTGTACTGAGGAAGTGGAAAATGGTACAAAATAAAAATAGAAAAAGTCAGAGCCACTTTATGGATTGAACGTTTATTTATGCTTACACTTACCTTACCTTTTTATAAGCAGTTTTTATTAAGCGTTCAGCAAGATATTATGCACTGTAGTGTAGTGTGACCCCATGCTGCTGAACTCCAGAGCGCAGGCCAAGAAGTACAGCGTGGAGCTGCGCCGGCAAAGAAACAGAGGCTGTGGGAGGCGGAGATCTGATGGATCGGTGCAGTTCACAGACAGCTTCTCCACTGGCGGGCGTAAGAGATATGCTGCCCTGATCAAGGTAAATGTCAGACTGCTTGAAAGCAGCCCAACCTGCCCCCCAGTGCAGAAGAAAGTCAAGCCCTGAGTGTCCCCTGGCTTCAACAGGTCTATGGACCAATTATTCATTAAAATCACTGATCATCTGTGCCAGCGTCGTGAACCATAATTGTCTCGGCCACCGGGGGGCGATCAGGAGAACTTGAGCTCCTTCCTGGCGAATCCTCTCCAGTGTCAGTGGAAGAAGTGGCAGTGGGGGGAAGGCATACAGCAGTTCCTGCGGCCATGGGTGAGCAAAGGCGTCCAGACCCAGGGAGCCGCCTCCTGTCTCCAGGGAGAACCACAGAGGACAGTGGGTCGTTGCCTGGGTAGCGAAGAGGTTGACCTGAGCTCATCCCAGCCTCCTCCAGATCTGCTCCACCACCTGAGGATTCAGTCTCCTTTCTGAGCTGTACGGACATCACCTGGAGAGAATATCTGCCTCTGTATTGGACACGCCCGGCAGGTGTACTGCACATATGAACCGGAGATTGTCTTGCGCCCATGGGAGAAGTCTACACACCACACGATGTAGTCTGGGGCAGTGTAGGCCTCCATGGTGGTTGATGTAGGCCACCACTGATGTGTTGTCCATCCGAACCAGCATGTGTCTGCCTGCCAGACCATGGCGAAAGTGGTGCGGGAGCTGGCAGTTCCTGTTTGTTGATGTGTGCGGCTGACCAGAGGCCATTCCACACTCCTTGGACTCCCATCCCATTCCAGACAGCGCCCCAGCCTGTTCCAGAGGCATCTGTGGTGATGACTTCCCGTCTGTGTGGGCATCTGAGGGGGGAGCCAAGGTGCAGATTGTTACGATTTCTCCACCAGGACAGTGCCTACCAGTACGTTGAGGTCACTGTCAGTGGTCGGTGTTTGTGTCTCACTGGGTGTAGCTTGTGGGCATTTACCAGCATTGCAATGGGTGCATGTGCAGCAGGCCCAAGGGAAGAATGTTCGAGGCTGCCGCCATCAGTCCCAACAGTTTTTGAAAATTGACCAGCCAGAGAGTCGATGCCCTTCTGAATGACGCCAGGCATTTCTCCAACGACTCGATTCTGTCTGTGGGCAGGTAGGCAAGCATGTTTTAAGAGTCCAGCTTAATTCCCAAGAAATCCACCATCTGTGCTGGTTCGAGGGAGTTTTTCTCTATGTGAACTGCGAGACCCAGTGCAGTCATGTGATGTATGACCTCTACTGTATGTTCCTCTGCCTGAAGCCTGGATTCTGTGCATAGGTAGTTCACGATCCTTATCCCCTTTGTCCTGAGGGGGGCCAAGGCTGCGTCCATGCAATTCAAGAATGTGTGGGGTGCCAGCGAAAGGCTGAACGGCAGCACATTGAACTCGGATGCTTGGCCCTGGAAGGTGAAGCTCAGGTATTTCCTGTGCGCCAGAAGGATGGGGACATGGAAGTATGCGTCCCTGAGGTCTATTGAGGTGAACCAGTAACCCGGCCGGACAGACTGGAGGATACACTGCACCGTCAACATGCGGAAGGGTCTTTTCTTCAGAAACATGTTGAGGCCCCTCAGATCGAGAATGGGCCTGAAGCCTCTGTCCTTCTTTGGCACCAGGAAGTACTCCGAGTAGAAGCCTGCTCGAGAGTCTTTATCGGCCACCAGTCGTATCGTTCATTTCTCCCGCATCACAGCGTTCTCCTGAGAGAGAGCTTGAGCCCTTTCGGGACATCCGACAGTAGTGGTCAGCACCCCTCTGAAGGGGGGGGGCAGAGTGGCATTGGAGGGCATATCCATGGGTCATCGTCGTTCAGGCTTGCCATTGGTCAAGTCCAGTCGGTCTGTTGGCCACTTCACAGGGGTCTGTTGGGTGTCTGCCTTACCGTTAGGCTTCCAGCCGGAGAGCCTGATTTTCAATCTCACCTGCAGCTGGCTTCTGCGGCACTACTCAGGCAGCCAGCCACTGGACTGTTGTGGCCTGGGTTGAGGCTGGGTTGGTTGGTTATTTTGTTTTTCTTCCGTTTGTGAATAATCGCACCAACTGTTGTCACCTTCTCACCAAGCTGCTTGGTGATGGTCTTGTAGCCCATTCCAGCCTTGTGTAGGTCTACAATCTTGCCCCTGACATCCTTGGACAGCTCTTTGGTCTTGGCCATGGTGGAGAGTTTGGAATCTGATTGATTGATTGCTTCTGTGGACAGGTGTCTTTTATACAGGTAACGAGCTGAGATTAGGAGCACTCCCTTTAAGAGAGTGCTCCTAATCTCAGTTCGTTACCTGTATAAAAGACACCTGGGAGCCAGAAATCTTGTTTGGCAATCCCTTCCGCTTCCGGTATCCTGCAACGTGGAGGAGTCTGCGGAGTGAAGCGTCTAGATGATCTGGAGTGGGAGTGTCTCGCTCTTGAGGACCTTCGTCTAGGGATGTGTGAGGAGCGGAGAGGGAGAGGTAGACTGCAGAAGCTCGAGAGGAGATGAGCGCCGCCTGTTTTGCCTTCTCAGAGAGACACTTGCTGGGGGACCATGTAGGGCCGAGCCCACAGAAGAGCGGCGGGCGGAGCTTCTGCTGCAGCGGCTGGCTGTCGGGGAGTTCCTGGCTGTCTTACAGGGCGTAGCTTTCATAAACGCTGGGCAGTGTACACAGCCCCCTTACTCGACAGTACTTTCTGGGCAAACTCCTCGCCCAGACAGCGCACGCATTGGTCATGTCCATCGTCCAAGGGTAGCTTGTCCTGGCACCCGGAACAGCGGTGGAATGCCCCCTTCGATGTTTATGTCGAGGTTGTTGACGTCGAGGTCCGAGAGGTCGACGTGGGTGTCCAGAGGTCGAGAGCAGGAAGATGCGATGACTTACTTGAGAGGTCGATAGAACATGAAGGTTGACGGACGTGGTTGAGCAGTCGACAAGGTCGGTCAAGGTGGACAAGGGATGGACGAGGGGTGGAATTCCACGATCGATAGGGTTGGTCGATAGGAACTGTCAATCACGATCCCCCCCAAAAAACAGGCCACTGCCTTCAGCTTTGGAACTCCACACTGTCGGCCTAAGGACTGTTCTCCAGGTCCAATATACCTAGTCCCAGCAAACATCACAAGGATGGGAAGGCATGATATCCCTGGGTGCAAGATCGGTGTCCATCTAAAAGACCCAGTCATCGCGAAGACTCCAGGGCCAGGTTATTGACATTGCTCCATAGAATTTAATCCAGGAGTTGTGTGGTAATTATGAAATGAAATTATAAAAAATGTAGTGTCCTATGAGGTTGTGGCACGTTTAAGGGGATTTTTGACATTTACCCCAGGCAGTATTGCTCTAGGTCTTTCAGAAGCATTGGTGTCCGCTTGTGAACTGTCTTAAGTTCAAACCACAAACATTCTATTGGATTGAGGTCTGGAGATTGAGATGGCCAACTGAGAACATTTATTTTGTGTGCCGTTAACCATTTTTTTGCAGATTGGGATGTATGCTGTGGATCATTGTCTTGCTGGAATGCAAACTTGCAAACTTGGCAGAGGGAAACATTTCATTTTTTTAGCAAAAAAATTCCCTCATTGATGCAAAACAACCTCAAAACAGAATTGATCCCCCGCCATATTTGTATATGTTTTTAATAATTACTTCCAAAGGGAATTATTCTTTTGAGGAATTCCTGTTGAGGAAGTCCAGTTACATTGTTCCAATTGTTCTTAAAAGTATATACAAATCTTTTTGTGTGTTTTTCTTATTTGTAGGCGATTACGCACCTGAAAAGCATAGCAGATCTACATATCGTCATGCCCCTGCCTACTCTGTCTTCACTGCCCAACACATGTAACAATAACCAAACACCAGGTAATTATTATCGTTATAAGTACAGATCATAATCACTAATTACAGTAAAAAAGCTATGTGAACAAAAGAGGCTGAAGCAAATGGCTCTGAAAAGCTGATTTCAATTTCACATTAGTTTGCTTGATATCAAATCAATAAAGAGATGTCTTTGAGAACATGTTATGGCCTGGGAGCTGTTATTTAAAAAGTGTTCAGATACCATCAAAACCAATTTGTTGCATATTTCTTGTGAGAAAATGAATACAAGTTCCATCTAAACAAATTGTTTATTTGAATTTGTCCTGTCTTTCTTGCCTTTCAATACGATTTCCATAAGATTTCCAGCTATTAACTAGTAAAGTGAGATCAAATGGATCCAATCCTTTATTTCTTTCATCCAATTTGTAGGACCCCTCAGTGCTGGGCCATAACACCGTGACTGCAAGATCTACTCCGACCTATTCCATGAGTTTCAGGAGCGTCCACAAGGTTCAGTTACCTAGTATTACTAGTAGCATCACTCAGGGATGGAAATCAATAAAGCACCTCTCTGTTGTATGTGTCTTAATTTAGCTTGATATCCAGAAAATACAATCAGCTAGAAAGGTGACCAGACCATTTTTCTCCCTTTTGTGCAGTCTCCGGGCCCTGCGGCGTACAATGCGGTAGACCCCTGTATCTACAAGTACAGCGCTCCTCACTAAAATATGGCTCGATGCGGGGGCAGCTTTATTCATCTCCCTCAATTCACCCCCATCGTAGGCTCTCCACATAAGCATTTGTAACCCAGAGTGCATTCATGTATTGTAGTGCCATAGAACATATTATTAATTTTATTGTTTTATTTATACAGTGTGTGTGTCTCAGGATATATTGTATTAATCTCAGTATCTAGTGTATCTCAGTATATATTCTATGCATTGCAGTATATAGTGTGTGTCTCACTATATATTGTATGTATTGCAGTATATAGTGTGTGTGTGACTCACTATATATTTTATGCATCATGGTATATACACTCACCTAAAGGATTATTAGGAACACCTGTTCAATTTCTCATTAATGCAATTATCTAACCAACCAATCACATGGCAGTTGCTTCAATGCCTTTTGGGGTGTGTTCCTGGTCAAGACAATCTCCTGAACTCCAAACTGAATGTCTGAATGGGAAAGAAAGTTGATTTAAGCAATTTTGAGCGTGGCATGGTTGTTGGTGCCAGACGGGCCGGTCTGAGTATTTCACAATCTGCTCTGTTACTGGGATTTTCATGCACAACCATTTCTAGGGTTTACAAAGAATGGTGTGAAAAGGGAAAAACATCCAGTATGCGGCAGTCCTGTGGGCGAAAATGCCTTGTTGATGCTAGAGGTCAGAGGAGAATGGGCCGACTGATTCAAGCTGATAGAAGAGCAACTTTGACTGAAATAACCACTCGTTACAACCGAGGTATGCAGCAAAGCATTTGTGAAGCCACAACACGTACAACCTTGAGGCGGATGGGCTACAACAGCAGAAGACCCCACCGGGTACCACTCATCTCCACTACAAATAGGAAAAAGAGGCTACAATTTGCACAAGCTCACCAAAATTGGACAGTTGAAGACTGGAAAAATGTTGCCTGGTCTGATGAGTCTCGATTTCTGTTGAGACATTCAGATGGTAGAGTCAGAATTTGGCGTAAACAGAATGAGAACATGGATCCATCATGCCTTGTTACCACTGTGCAGGCTGGTGGTGGTGGTGTAATGGTGTGGGGGATGTTTTCTTGGCACACTTTAGGCCCCTTAGTGCCAATTGGGCATCGTTTAAATGCCACGGCCTACCTGAGCATTGTTTCTGACCATGTCCATCCCTTTATGACCACCATGTACCCATCCTCTGATGGCTACTTCCAGCAGGATAATGCACCATGTCACAAAGGTCGAATCATTTCAAATTGGTTTCTTGAACATGACAATGAGTTCACTGTACTAAACTGGCCCCCACAGTCACCAGATCTCAACCCAATAGAGCATCTTTGGGATGTGGTGGCACGGGAGCTTCGTGCCCTGGATGTGCATCCCACAAATCTCCATCAACTGCAAGATGCTATCCTATCAATATGGGCCAACATTTCTAAAGAATGCTTTCAGCACCTTGTTGAATCAATGCCACGTAGAATTAAGGCAGTTCTGAAGGCGAAAGGGGGTCAACACAGTATTAGTATGGTGTTCCTAATAATCCTTTAGGTGAGTGTATATTCTATGCATCGCAGTATACAGTGTGTGTCTCAGTATATATTGTATTCATCTCAGTATATAGTGTGTGTTTGTGTCTCAGTATATAGTATGATTATGTCCCTAATGGCGCCTCATACAATTACAGCCAGTAATCTTCCAGGCTCCTAAGTGAAGCACTTTAGATGGGCATAGATCAGATAATCATCAAGATAATGAACTACATTAGTTCTTCGCCGGAGAGGAGTGCCACCTGATACAAACATATGTTTCTATTTGATGCAGGGTTGTTTTATTTACTTTACCATAGTCTGAAACTCAATTTGTGAATTATATTATGAAACCAATTGCAGCCTTGTAAACAAATGATTCTACACCATTTGAGCCGTGTGATACATGAGGTTCAGAGCAGAAGCCCTAAAATACGACATCACTAAACCTTGCCACAGTATACCTGCCCTGTGTAGTTTAGATTGAGTCCAACCATATTTTGGAAGTAATTTGATCGAAACACATTGCACAATTATCCATATATTTTGGAGAGAGCTCCCGCACTTTGACCTCTCAGCACCAACACCAGGCAAAGTTAGGAGATCATTGTTTCCCTTCTTGTCCCGCCCTTCGAGAATGATTGACGCTCGGACGAAATACAAGGTTGAAAGAATTGTGCCAAAATTATAAAAGAAAATAACTAAATATTTATATATAATTAAAAAAAAAACTAATAGATAAATGATTGAATATATAAATAAAAAATAGTTACCACTTTACATTTAGTGTCCATAATTATTATGTATTTACTTGGTAACTACCAGTGTAATTATGCCTACACTGTACAAGTAACAAGTAATTACAGTGTAAATACACAGTAATTAGGGACACTTAATTGAAAGTGTTACAAAAAATAAAATAAACATTAAAAACAAATGTATGTTTTTTTTATATATATATTATATATTTATTTCCAGTTTTTAATTTATTGATATATATTTCATTATTTATTTATATATTTTCATATTTTTATGTATTTATTTTATGCTAATATTGGCACAGATTATCCTCCATACATAATGCTTTGACCCTATTTTTACAGTAATCTAGCATCTGTAAACAGGACAATGATTTCCTTATGTATTTTAAAATAATATTAAAATGCGAGATTAATAATAATAATAATAATAATAATAATAATAATAATAACTATTTAATAACTTTATTTCTTGCTGGTGTGCAACATGCTTTGCAGACATTAAACAGTAGACAGTAAAATGTGAAAAAGGCACAATCACAGAAGAAAACACTGAACATTTAAAAGTAGTACTCAATAAAATACAGAGCATAATAATAAAATCATCAAAGGATAAAAAAAGTAAGAGCATATTTTGTTTTTTCGTCTCTCTACCTGAAGTTTTTTTTTTCCCTTTAAAATAATTCTAAACTTTCAAAAAGTCTCTGTACTGTCACTGTGCTCAGTCCTGCCTTCAATAAGTAAATGACCAAATCGGTCGCCTCCTAAAGGTAAGTAACTGATCAGACAGTCATGTTTTGTCCCTGTAGCAGTTCTGTCCTCAGAACAGAGTTGGTTTTATCCATCTCATCCTGGCTGTCAGAAGGAGTCTGCCCCAGTTGTCCTGCTTTTCCCCTCTGTCTGTGTCTCTCTCAGTCCCAGGATCCAAAACACAGGCCATCGGCTCTCCAACATCACTCCCACCCCACTCTGCAGAGGGGATCTCCAGCAGAAGCCACAGGGGGCCCCACGCTCTCAGGCCCCAGAAGCCGCTGACAGCAATCCCAGCTCCCCACAGCTGCCCACCGGAGTCAGGGCCGAAGAATGGCTGAACGGACTAATGTTTTTAGGCTCTTGCTCACGGAGATATTTTGAAATGTTTTAAATGTTCTTTAATAAATGTACATTCAATAAACAATACGTTTTGAGTTTAATTTGTATGTGAAGTGTCCCAGGAACGATTACAGTTTTATTGGTGTTTTAGGAAGAAGTCTGTCAAGCCAGTTTAATTTGAATCGTTTTCTAATTCCTGCATTGTGGTGAAATACCTATCAAACTGTTAACAGTAAATTACTTTTGAAATGGGATTTATTAAGTATCAGTCAATCACATTGTATCTATTATAGTGCCCTTTGCAAGGTTGCCACACTTCCCAGAATAAAATAAAAATATAACATGAATTATTACAAAATGAAAAAATGAACCTAAAATTAAATATTAGATTTAAGTGGGTAATAAGAAGCCCTTACTCTAATACTTGCTAAACATCTACAATTGCTTTGATCAAATCAGAGAATTTTGCTCTGGAGCAGAAAGTCTCGACAATCCAGGCAGTTCAATTCCTGCACATGAATGAACAATGTCAGAATTGCCCATTCTGGATACCTGATGGCTTTAGACCTAGTGGTCTGATTAGAACATAAAACATATTTTTTTATGCTGCAGTTCATATCGTAATGTGCATAATGCTGCTTGAATACAACCAAAATAATGATGTTGGACCTATACTCTCAATATCATTCGATTATAAATTATTATTATTATTTATTTATTAGCAGACGCCCTTATCCAGGGCTCCTTACAAAATATAAGCGCAATACAAAGTGCAAAAATACATTGCAGTACAACGCATAACATATTCCACTTCACACAATACAGTGCAATTCAGAGCATAATACATTTCACAAATTCCAATTTACACAATACATGGGGTCTTACATCCTGGATTGTAAAAGCTGATAAGTGCAGACTAGATGTTCGGTCACAGTCAAGGGTCAGGGGAAGGGAGCATAGGGGAAATCAAAATAAACAATACGAGTACTAGTAATGCAAGGCAGGTAGTATGACAAATGTTGTATAATTCCTATCTTACAGGAGAGTAAATGACTAAATTACAAGTACTATCTGAAAAGATGTGTCTTGAGTAAGTGCCGGAAGGAGGTCAGAGACTCCGGTCAGAGGCCGTTTTGACTTCAGTGGGCAGGTCGTTCCACCATTTAGGGGCCAGGGATGAGAAGGAGCGGCTCTGGAGGAAGGAGAGTGGAGACGAGGCAGAGTTAGTCTTGGGGATGTATGGAGAGACGAGTGTCTGAAGGTAGCTTGGTGCAGTGTGCTCGAGACAGCGATAGGTGAGGGTCAGTGTCTTGAACTGAATGCATGCCGGTATCGGGGGCCAGTGGAGGGAGCGGAGCAGTGGAGTAGCGTGTGCGAATCGGGGCAGAGAGACACCAGACGAGCCGCAGAGTTGTGGATGAGCTGGAGCGGCGGGTAGTAGTTGCAGGCAGGCCGGCCTGGAGGGAGTAGCAGTAGTCCAGGCGGGAGAGGACCAGTGACTGGACGAGCAGCTGAGTTCAGTAGTCGGTGAGGAAGGGACGGATTCAGCGTATGTTGCTCAGGAAGAATCTGCAGGTGTGTGTCAGCGTGGTGCCGAGTGTAGGAGAGCGCAGGATCGAGGGCGACTCCTAGCTTCTTAGCGGAAGAAGAGGGAGAGAGTGTGGTGGATTCCAAGGGGATTGAGATGGAGAGATCAGCAGGAGGTGAGGAAGAGTGGGGGAAAAACAGGAGATCCGATTTGGAGAGGTTGAGCTTGAGGTGGTGCGAGTGCATCCAGGCAGACAAGCAGGCAGAGATGCGAGAGGGGATGAGAGGGTGAGAAGAGGGAAAAGACGGGAAGATCTGGGCATCATCTGTGTAAAAATGGTAAGAGAAACCATGGGAAGCGATGAGGGGGCCCAGGGAGCGAGTGTAGAGAGAGAACAGGAGTGGGCCCAGGACAGAGCCTTGGGGAACGCCTGTGAGGAAAGCTTGGTGGGTGGATGAGGAGCCTCGCCATGTCACTTGGTAGGTCCGGTCGCTGAGGTAGGAGGAGAACCAGGTGAGAGCAGTCCCAGAGATTCCAAGGTCAGCGAGGCAGGAGAGGAGGATGGAGTGATCGACGGTGTCAAATGCTGCAGAGAGGTCAAGGAGGATGAGGACTGAGGAGAGGGAGGCGCCCGAGCACAGCTGAGGGAGTCAGTGACTGCTAGGAGAGCCGTCTCAGTGGAGCGAGCTGTGCGGAAGCCGGATTGCAGAGGATCCAGGAGTGAGTGATAAGAATAAAACACTTCCAGCATTTAATTTGCCTGAAACATCCTGATTACCCCATTTAATTTGAATAGATCTGAAGAAAAAAAGAACTAAGCATCAACAAAGCACTTGAAACATTGTCACAAATCTTGCTGACTTCTCATGTGAGACATTCCAGATACTTACTGCAACTCATGGGAATTTTTCTACATTGTATGTCTTGCTGATGGCACAGTACAGATTTACAGTTCAACTTACCAACAGGAAAACAGTTGGAATTATATGCAAGGCAGGACAAGAAATGTGACATCATCACTCATAACTGAATATCTGATTACCATGTGGGCCTGTAAGATCTTTGTAATTAACTGTGCATTCATGATATCTTCATAAACTTCTCACAAACTGCAATCTTATGCCCAGAAAATAAGCTTCTGATTACAAGTATTGTAATACGAAAGGCTGCATAAATAACAAATTGGCATTTCATTATTAATTATGCTTATTCATTCTTAAAACATGAATGCAGTCTCACCAGAGTAGAAAGGGAATCAATTTAAAACAATAGGAAGTCGAGAAAGGAATGACGCACTGCATTTCCAAACTGCGTACATGCACCTTGTTCCGATGTCCCCACAGAGCACTTACTGGGATGCAATGGTAATTCAAAAGCATCTAATTCCGGGCGATGTGCCAGTTCTACCAAAAGAAAACGTACATTTGAGCTGTGACCAACCGCTTACAAGTTTAATTTTTTCTATTTAATGTGCAGGATAAACAAATGAATATACCTGCTATGTGAGCTATTCCATTTATGTTTTATTTGATAAAACTTAACATTAAAACATTTCCATTATGACTGGTTTGATGCATTAAATATAAAACCAAATACATGAACAAAATATTGATTTAAAAAAAATGAGTACTGTTAAAGTTTCCATAGATGAGTAGTAGAAACATGATCGACTTAACTGTGTAAGCCACTCCACCATGGCCTCTATTGCAATGGACACACACAGCTCTCTGACGATGCTGTTGAAAAGGTTTCCATCACTTCACAAAACAGAACACTATTAACATTAATATAGCAACACTACATGTGTATGTATGAAGATAATGATGTATACTGAACAAAAATATAAATGCAACATGTAAAGTGTTGGGGTCATGTTTCATGAGCTGAAATCCCAGACATTTTCGGTACACATAAAAAGCTCATTTCTCCAACATTTTGTGCAGACGTGTTTACATCCCTGTTAGTGAGCACTTCTCCTTCTCTCTCGCCAAGATAATCCATCCACCTGACAGGAGTGGCATATCAAGAAGCTGATTAAACAGCATGATCATCACACAGGTCCGCCTTGTGCTGGGGCAATAAAAGGCCGCTTTACAATGTGCAGTTGTGTCACAACACAATGCCACAGATGTCTCGTGTTTTGAGGGAGTGTGCAATCGTCATGCTGACTTGAGAAATGTCCACCAGAGCTGTTGCCAGAGAACTCAAAGATCATTTCTCCACCCTAAGCCACCTCCGTCGTCATTTTACCTTCCACCTGGCCTCGCCACCACGGACCACGTGTACCACACCAGCCCAGGACTCCACATCCGGCTTCTTCACCTGCGGGATCGTACGAGACCAGCCACCCAGTCAGCTGGTGTAACTGTGGGTTTTTGCACAACCGCCGAATTTCTGCACAATCTGTCAGAAAGCGTGTCAGGGGAGCTCATCTTCGTGCTCCGATGGACATTCCTGCAGCCAGCATGCCGATTGCATACTTCTTCAAACCTTAAGACTTACCTAAATAATTTATTTCAATTGACTAAATTCCTTGTATAAATTGTAACTCTAAAAAAAAAAAAACTTTGAAATTGTTGTATTTATATATAGATTATATATGTGGGCCAAGGAGGAAACATGGAAGTGACCCTGCCTATGTGTAATTAAGGCCTAGATCAAACCTCACCCACTAATCAGAAATTACAATCTGTACTTTATGGTATTTTAATTATTATATACGGATGTAAGAGATGGTAGTGTCTGATGAAAACAAAAATTAACTGCCACAAGAGGGAGCCAATTTATAATTTATGACTACCAGGCAGGTCACATTTGATTTTAGGCCTAAGCATAAAAACATGCATATCAAAATATTATGCAAAACCCATACATTTCTAAATGTTTTCACACTGATTATTTACTCTAATTACATTTGTATTTTGTTCTTAATTATGCACAATCTGATACATTATCAGATCTTCTAAAACAGTTTCACTAGTAAAACAAAAACATAAGTAGTATAAAGCCAGGAAGAAAACAGATCAGCTAGTCTGCCTCCGTATAATCACATTTGTTATGTTGCTCCTTTATCAGGAGATTGATCTCCGTGTGGCCGTTTACAGATGTACCGCCTGGCTTTGATCTTCCACAGAAACAATAAGAAGAAGTGATCCAGATCCACAAAACACCATAGAGGATGGAAACACCTAAATCAAGCGAAAAAAACTAACTCACCTGGATGTGACTGTGGCTACGAACTCCGAAGCATAAACTGTATAACTTTATACATCAATTTCAAGATATTGATTGCATTCCCCAAACCTTTAAAAAAAAAAAAATACAAAAGGAACTGAAATGGATAAACCACTTAAAACTGAATCTTTAATTGTTGCTCTACATACAAAATCTTAAATTCTTGTGTACATGGCTTCAGAGGAATGGAATATCTTTAACTCAGTGACACAAAGTCGGGAAACGGAGCAAGAGTGTAGGCTGACTCTAGGTTTATAACCGACGTTGACCAGGGTGCTCTGGTAAGACATGATCCACTCAGTATTGACTCGTTTTCCACTTTGAGATGTTCAAGCAAAGATCTTGAAAAAGACAAAGCGTTAACTTTTCATTGCTTAATCTTTACACTTGGGTAAAGGCGACCTTGTCCATAAAATATGAAACCTATAGCAAGGCTGTTTGTTTTGGGCAGTCACCCCATGTCAGTCTTAAGAAATGTCTTTCATCATGTCTGGGTTATTACAAGGCACATAACATTTGCTTATATGAACAAGAATTCTCTTCCCTGAATTAGGAAAATAACTTACACAACAGCATCAATAACAATAACCTTAATAATAACTGTAATACCCCCAACATAATATGAAATTTAAATCTAACCATTCAGCATGCAGTTTGTTCATTTTAAATAAATAACCTGAAATCAAACATTTTAAACAAATCGTATGTACACCATTGTTTCGTTTGTTTGCTTGTTTAAAGTAAATTTGCTCGGATTCAATTCTTTTTAAATCATGCAAAAGTTTTAATGGTGGTATTCAATTTTTGTATTTTTATTATTGAAAAAAAAATACTGTCCTTACGTCCTAATGTAGAAAATTATTGCATTCGATATGCTTGGTGTGACTTTGCAATGCCAAGTGTTTCACTTCTAAGAAATAATCTCTTTAAAAAATAACCTAACTTTTCTTTCCTTTTCAAAGTGTAGACCCTGTCATGCGTGCAATACAAGGGAAATGCAGGAGGAGGAGTCTACCAGCGGCCTGGCAAGAGGTAGTGTCTCGGGTGGGAGCCGTCTGACGGGCCTGGCAGCTGACAGTATCCAATATTTTGCCATCCCTGTGGACTGTGCGCTGATGTGTCCTGCAGTGCCGTGTCCGTCCGTCCCGGCAGCCTCAGAAGACCAGTCGGCTAACAGTGTTGAAGCCTCCTCCTCCGCCGCCTCCCCCGCCACCCCCCGTGGGCCCACAGCTTCCGGGCGGGTCGTTGTCGTCGGAGCCGTTGGGTCGGAACGAGCAGGAGGCCGAGGCTGCCTGGAGAGCTCTGGTCCGGGCACTCAGCTCCTGCTCCTTCAACACAGAGAGAAACCAGAATGAATGCTTTATTGTGAATGGGAACCGCACTTATCCTCTCCTTTCATTGCAATTACTATTTTTGTTTTGGCTGCTATATATATATATATATAGTAACAAACCAAGGGGCAGGGTCATACATGGCAGATATGTCAGGCCAGGTCTGCTGCAAGGTCTGTACTCTAGGGTAGAATACCGACCCTAGAAAACTACACTTCCCAGAAACCCTCAGGCAGCCATTCTACCACCTAATGTGGTCACCTGGTGCTACTTCCTCAATTATTCACCAGGTATATAAGGTGGGCCTGAGAGAGAGAGAAGAGAGAGACAATAGGGTGAGTGATCTGGAAAACAGAGGTAGCTCATAAGGAGAAAGCCAAGACATATTTATTCCAGACTTTGTTTAAAATAGAAAGATTATGTAAGATTAGTTACAACTCCAGTGGGAGTTTTCTGATTTGTTTTGTTTGAAGTAAACATACAGGCACAGCCCTGTTTTTGCAACCTCCTCCCTGGGTCATGACTTGTTTTTACTCCTAAGAAGATCACAGAGAAGACCCGCACACGTGTACAGCCAAGGCGGTTTGTCACAATATATATAAATAATGTGAAAACTAATTTTATTCTAAGTCTATTCTACGTTTTGAGTGGATAAATGATGCCCCCATGCCACAAAGGAGGACTGTCTTGTGTTGTGAGAGTTTCACACTGCCATCTAATGGGGATTTTGTTAATCAGAGAAATATTTACAGACATTAGGCCTATACCTTTGCTCTAAGTCACCTAAATCAAACAAATCAAGATATTTTACAGTCTGCTAAAACTGCTAAAAATCACAGTACTTAGCACATATACATTTAAACTGCATGATCAATATATATATTTTCTTAGCATATACAATACATACTGAAGAAGGGACCAATACTACAGTAAACAATTATGAAATGTAAGATCTGACCGAGTATAAAACAGGGTTTTTGCACCATTTTTAAAGTCAAATTCAATGCTTTTTAAGACCAATTTAAGTCTGTAGCTAGCTAACATAATGCAAACGTAAAACTTATTTTAATGGTGGAGTCTCTCATTGTCTAATACTAAGTTAACCCTCAGAGGACTGAGCCAATTTTTCCCATTTTTACCACTTTTACATTCTAGATGATAAACAATATGCATTTGCTTATAAACCAGTGTTTTATATCTATTTCTTCAGAACAACCACTGCTAAATGCATTTTTCATGCATAATGTACTGATAAGACAGTATTTGAGTGAACAATGTGCAATAAAAAAATAAACAGAATTCATTTTTTTTTTTTAATTGATTTCACACCCCACACAGTAATAGTGAACAGTTTTGACACTCAGAACATGCTCTTCAAAGCCTTAGATGTTGAAATATGCATTGTATTTCAATAAACTATATACATAACACTGAAATAATGCACCTTTTTTGCAAACTGACCCAGGAGAACATTGAGATTCTATTTTCCCCAGAGTTATTCAGGTCTCTCAGACATGCCACTGAGCAAAGCTGGGCCTCTCCAGGAAGTGGCAGAGGGGCACCTGGCATGCCAGGGGGTCTTGTTATATATTCTGCTGACCTTACAATCTTGCTCAGCTTCTGTTTTCCATTGCTGGAAAAAAAAAACTAATGGTTTCTTTTTTTTTTACTTTATTGCACATTTTCCACATATATAATATTATATATACTGTATTATAAGTATATAATACTTGCATAGCTGAAGCTGCTCTGAATCCATAGATAACACATATATAGCAGCAGCATCTATAATAGCTGAGATATGAACTGAATTGTATATAACCCCCCCCCACCCCTCCCTCTCTGGCGCTGCTCGGTCTATAACCCGACACTTAAAGTCGTCCTTTAATCAAACAAATACATGCTAATTAGACGTTTTACCTACCGTGCCACTGTGAGTGACAATTTTCCCCATCAGCCTTAAACGCAGCATCCGCAGTTTTTACTGCAGAGATCTCGGTGAAGTCCCCTGCTCAATCGTGTGGGATTGAACCCACGACACTCCACTAAGAATCCAGAGCACTAACCACTATTCCACATTGCTTCCAAGTTATCATCAACATGCATTGATTTTCAAGTCATTTTCACATGCTTTTGGAAGAAATTGTGACCTCGAAGGAGAAACAGGTTTGATTCTATGTGGATTCCTAAAGAACCATTGGTCACAACGTCAATAATTGAGGGTCAAATCTTAGTCTTAAAATTGCTTTCATTGTTTATATCCTTTGTACATTTAGTTAAAATGTATAAACTCCCCCCCCACTCCCCCTGGTACAAACATTTGTGCAACATGTAATCAACATTAGAGATTAAGTATTTTTTCTAAACAATGACTTTTTTTTTTTTTTTTTTTTTTTTTTTAAGGAAAAAGCACAGGCCCAAATTTAAAACTAAATTAAGATTAAGTACTTATGAAGCATTCAGCAACAGGTTTATTGGGTTTTATATAAAATTAAAAACTTGTAGAGGTTTCAGAAATTCTCAGCATACACAACAAGTTTATTAAAAGAATAAAATACAATTAAAACCATAAAGTGAAGAAAAGATCTAAGGATGCGAGTTGGAGAAGCCTTTTTATATCTTCAGAGATACACAATAGGTTGCAGTATTACTTCCAATTGTACAGTTAGCATATGTATAATGAACACAGGCCTGAATTTATTCATGTTGTTGTTGGATGTGCTGATTACTGTTGGTCAGCATTCTTCAGACATTCCTGAACCAACCAAATACCTCTGCCCTCAAAACACAACCTTTATACTGTTTGTGCAGATTGAAATAACCTAAAAGACAATAGCTGTGCTGTCCAAAAAACTAATAAATTAAAGTATCTTCCAGAAAGAAGTACAAACTAATGATTACTTTATAGACAAAACGGAATTAACAGCTTAAGGTGGAGCATTAATACAAGTATGACATGATTGTCACACAGTTACTGAATTATGAATTTTTAAATTAATACAAGGCCTATTTAATACATGTACCCTACATATTACAGCCTGTACTCACAAATCTATAAAAATTGAAATGCTTGGGAGTCAGGCTATACACGAGTTGATTTCACTTCTGTTACTGTACTACATTAATCAAATATTCAGAAAGTAACCTAATGCTTTGATGAGATCAGAGGCTAATACTTCCCAGGGCCCTAGATTAGAAAAGCAATTGGCCTAATTACATAATGTATAATTTATTTTGCTCAGCACTGAACAATTATGCAAATTTGATCACCCCTTGGCCTGCTTGGTTCAACCACCCCCATAAGGTTGGCCAATAGCTGCTATTCAAATGTTTTAAGAGTCTAATTAAAGCAAGACTGAGCTGGTAGGCAGGACGCAAGTTCCGTTTACCCAGTTTGTCCCCTTTTTACAGCAAGGATCAGCATGCAGAGTCCATTCTATCGAGAAGAGAAAGTCAACCACAGTGTTTTGGGTCTCTAATCCCAGTGCAGCTGTTACATGAACAGGAAACATGAGGTTACGTGACCTGCTCATGTCCCTGCTATGAGATACATTTTTAATTTAGTCTTAGCCAATTAAAACGCCCAATTCACTTCTGCCCAATTCTTCTGACCTTGAGATTTTCCACTTGACGTTGTGTTCCAAGCGCACCTTTAGTTATTAAACAGCTCGAATTGAGGGTTGTGAAGCACAGAGTTGAAAAGCATGTTTGCATCATTAAATTTGACCTTCCTAATTAATAAATCTAAAATGTGCACTCTACCTTGGCTGGAACACTTCCCCTCTGCTTTTAAATGCATTTTAAATATTTCAGGATACTCTTTTCCCTTTTCAGGTGTCTTTTAAGACCGTTAAGATGTAATATAAGGAAATAAACCCAAAACACATGCTATAAATACATTCTACGAGAGTCTCAATTTGTATTATTCTTTAGGGCTTATAGAATCGTGATGACTACAATTCATACATATTTTAGAATGTCTTATGAAGAAAGAGAGAGAAAGGCATGGATACTGCAAGAATTAGCACCAGCACTGATAAGAAATTAAAATTCTTGAAGTGTATATGCACAAAGCTGCACCTGTCCACCAAAGCAAAAACAAGATTTTATTCCCTTAGTGAAAGGGGTGCCTCAACTAAGCTTCACTTGCTAAGCCTATAAGCAGTTAAAAGCAAAATCCTTCACTTACCTGCAAAAACAGCTTGTTATCTTTTGTGATGACGTCCATGAGCTCTTTCTGCAGAGGTGGTTCTGCGCTCAGCCGCATGCCGTTTGGGGTGCCGTTATTGTAACGGTTTCGGAGGTCCTGCTTCCTGTAGATGAGCACATAGGCGGTGTCCTTTGGGAATCTGCTGGTGACGTTCTGTACGGACTGGAAGGAGGTAAATGTCACCCGGCTGTCGTTAAAGAGAAACCAATCCCTGGCCGTTTGGCCCACTTCTCGCTCCGGTCTGGCGAGGGAAGTACAAGGCAAGTCAGTGCTGGCTGCCCTGTTGGAGTTTGTCTGTCCTGCAGAGGAAGTGGCATCTCCAGTTTCCTCCTCCCGGTAGCAGAGAGTCGGAGGCAGGCAGCAGTCTGCGCTTGTGACGTTCCTGCCGTAAGAGTAGTAATGCCCGCTTTCAGAGGACATGCCCGAATGCATCACCACTGAGCTGAGCACGTATGGCATGGATTGGATGCCCAGTGGCATTTCCTCATCGCTGCCGTCCTCCTGCTCTGGCTCTTCACCGTCCTCCCCTTCCTCCTTCCCGGAGGGCTTGAGTTTTTTGGCTAGGTTCTCCCCGCTCTCTGGAGAGTCCACTTGGAGAGGGGAGGAAGAGCGGCTGCAGTCGGAGCTGGTGGTGGCCGCGCTGGACTTGGCTGTCCTGTGGTGGAGAGGGAGCTGCAGGAAGAGCGGGATGCCCACGTTGTCCAGGATCTTGCGGCGCACATGGCACTTGGCGTCGTAGGAGAAGCGCAAGAGGGTGAGGATGAGGTATTCGGGGGCGTCGATCACCTGCAGCGTCTTCTCTGCACAGTGCAGCGAGACGCACTTTTCACAGTAGTACTTGTTATCCTCGTCCAGGATCTCAGGAGCCAAGAAGTAGTTGATTAAGTCTGGCACGGAGGGCGGGGGGTCCGGGCTCAGGTTCTCGGTAGCGATTGCCTCGCAGTTCGTCTGCTCTTGCTTCGGCTTGACCACGGTGTCTGTCGAGCAGCCTGGAGATTCACTGCCCCCGCTCACAGACCCCTGACATGTCTCCCTCGACAACGTCCCTTTCCCTGCATCTTCGGTGCTGTCCGATATCGAAATCCCAGTCAAAATGGACCCGCCCTGCAGACATGTCTCGACCGGGGGGCGAAAAGCTAGCGAGAGGTCTGTGAACGGCTCCTCTTTCTTAGAGATGCTGTTACAATGCATGCAGCGAATGCTGGTGGAAAGTCTGCCTCCAAACATCTGCTCTATTAGTGTCTTCTGATCGTCTGGCTCTGAAGGTACGTCCGCTAAGTGGCCGTCTGTGGTTGCAAATTTCGGAGAACCGCCATTAACATTGACACTGGCATCTGTGGAGCTGGGGCAAGGCTTTGCCAAAGAAAAGGCTTGAATGGTCTTCTCTTCTTCATGCAATCTTAACATGGTGGATAATATAGTGAGAGAGAGAAGGAGGGGGAAAAAAAAGTAAGATTGATGCTACCATACACCTGCTGAAAACATGTGAAGGAAACTCAGCCATTTACTAGACTGACCCCTGCGCATTTTGAAGAAGGCCTGCTGCCAAGATGTAACATATGCCAATTTTGAGAAACCAGACTTTAAAATTGTAGTGAACTATGAGAACACTTCAGGTGAGCTTATTACCTATCCAACAGGAAGCGCAGGTATTCAGAACAGTCCTGCTGAGACCCAGGTGTAAACCATGGGGGCCTTGATGCCTCGAAGAAATTGCGGGGTGCGTATGCTGCCCTCTGGATAGAAGGAAAGGAACATTCACACACAATCATTACACTCACATTTAAACAAATATGTTATTTTGTAGATCAAAAGCTGGGGGCTTGGATGGGACTTTCATTCCAATCCAAAACTTAAATATAGTTGAACTGCTTGACATACGTAAAAGATAATTTCTATTCTCTGTGTGGAGGTCCCCATACAAAGATGTAGAACCTTGTCTCAATAAACTCCTTAAAACGGGAACAAATGTTGGGTTGGGTTGGATTGGAATCTTCTACCTCATAAGTTTTGTCTATACTATCTTGTCTATATATAGAATATATAGAAAAATGATAAAAATGCTTATAATATTTTAAAATACCTAGATAAAATACCTAACTAGGCACTAGGATTTATTTACATGAAATTCAAAAAGCCTATTTAACAAAACTTTCAGCAGATATAGAAAACTACTACTTAACCAACACCTATAATAATGTGTTTACAAAGCATATTATTAGTATAATAAATCCTTCTCTTTCTATTTGTAGGTAACGCATTGCAGAAAATTCAAACCTGTGTGTGAGCCAGAAAAGCAAACAGGAGCTGCAGCTTCTTCATTAGTGTATTGGATCCATTCAGATTCAGAGATAAAACAGAGCGCCTAAAACTAAAAATAAAACCAATATATAAAATCAAGAATGTACAATTAAGATGGAAACAATTTCAACAGGTGGAGGGAACAATATTTAAATATATGCATTTCAAGTTATTGTTAGGAAGAAATTGCAAGCCAGAAATCTGTGTGTGTGTAACTGAACAACAAATCAATTTAATAAGGTGATACTAATGATAAGGTGACTTACTATTATGACTAACATTGCTTTTTACCAAATAAATATTGCCCGATATAACAATTAGATGGACTTAACATCCAGAAGAAAAATGTAAAGACACTACTCACTCTGTGGCCATGAACAGAGTCTGAATGATGCTATTCATATAACAAGTGTTCCCCAAGTTAATCAGGCCTGTTTTGCCAGTTTCTGATTTCCCAGTGAGCCTCAACAATCCAGAAGCCAAGGAATTTGACTGCGATGTCCAGGCACTTTGGTTCAAAATCAGTTTGATCTTTTCCTCACTGGGTTTAGGAAGTTCCTACAAATGACAAATTAATGTTTCTGTCAGTTACAATGAAGCATAAAGAAAAAATTCACATCCCCCAAATGTTTCCAATTTGAATTTTCCACTGAATGTCTCATTGCATAATGGAGAACATTTTAGTTTATAACCACTCTATATATGAAGTAATAAGCAGGGGCAGACAGAATCTGCGGGCGTGGATTTTTAATGAAAAAGCACGGAATCCACTCAAGCCTGCAGAAAATGTATAAAAAAAACACTTAAAACATGATGAGCGAAATTAAACTATTACTTACTGTAACATAACATCCCCCAAGTAATAGCATATCATGCAACATATGTGCTGTAAAATAGTCTATCATCTGCGTTCTGACCAGTGCGCTCTGGAGCAGCGTGAAATCTGACACCTGAGACTTGAGGGTCTTTGGATTGGCTAGATATTCGTAGAGTCGCGGTCTGTGATTGGGTAAAAAATATATGATCTCTAGGCTGATGACATACACATAGTAATATCCTTTAAATTGGTCAATACTATGCCTATGTTCTGCTGTTGCACCAACACCAGCAAAAATGCAATGTAAACAAACCGCATATGGTTCTTTTCAGCAGAATCTCAACGCAGCTAAAAATGCATGTCTCTATCACAAATATTAATCCCCAAAAATTAATACTTTGTAATTAATTAATATGCATCTAACAACAAAGTTAAATAAATTAGTCTATGTAAAAATACCTTCCTATTAGAAGACTTGTGGAAATAATAACAGCAATAAAAGCAGACCCGTCAACTCTCATGCATCTTATGTCAGACTTGTATTATCGTTTACCGATATTATCACAACTTTTTATTGTCACAATTTCAAATTAACTATAAAGGTTGTGATTTGTTTCTGAATTAATATTTTACAATTACAGCTGTAACTGACCGATTAATATGTTTTTATTTTTCAAATTGTATTAATACAATTTTCATTCAATTGCCTAATAGTTTAGCAATGTGAGCTGCTACGAAAATGCCCTGTTTTCCAGTCATAATAGTGAATTACAAAATGGATATCTAGCTAATTTATACAATCTACTTAACTAAACTATTTACCTTCCCACGTGTACAAAGCACACTCAACATCCAGACTGCCGGTCTACATTCGGAAACATACCTGTGCGCTCGAGTTTCAGCAAATAAAAACTAAATAGCAATAGCTGGCTGTGTATGCAGCTTTAAGGTGGGTTAACACACCAGCTGTAGATCTGTGGTAGTTTAATTGCAGTGAACATATTATAAACTCAACAGTATTTTCATTTACTTTGTAAAAAGTATTTCCAGGCAGAACTAATCTGTGAGGAAGCCATTGGTCAGGTTCTTGTAGCACAGATTTACGCAGAATTTCACCGAAATATTATAATTCTAAAACACTTTGATGCCGGTCATTAAAAACTTAAATGGTAGCCTAATGCCCGATCATATTAGCAAAACATTGGAGTACAGAAAAGCTTCCCATCAGGTCATAAAAATACTATCATGACAAAAATAAGATGACCACAATAGGAACAAAACTACCCTAACAGACTGGATTTAGCATCACTGCTGTAAAGGGGATACTTGAGTTTTTGTGTACATCTGTTTTGTGTACAAGTATTTATATTGTGTTGTTGTTGCATAAAACAATATAAAATTAATTAATGCAGATTTTCCACAGAATCCACAGAAAAAGTTCAGCAGAATTTAGACTAAACTTCCGCAGATTCTGTCTGTGCCTAGTAATAAGTAACCGGTCAGAACATGATGAATGTTTCTGTAATTTGATTACACACTTCATAATTTCACATGGATCATAACTCCATGACTACCTGACGTGAGGTTGCCTTGAAGTTGTTTACATTGCTGCATAATAAATATATATTAGTATAAACACACACAGTACCGTACAAAAGTTTTAGGCAGGTGTGAAAAAATGTTGTAAAGTAAGAATGCTTTCAAAAATAAATATAATCTATTAATATGTCTATCAATTAAAGAAATGCAAAGTGAGTGAACAGAAGAAAAATCTACATCAAATCAATATTTGGTGTGACCACCCTTTGCCTCTAGGTACACTTGCACACAGTTTTTGAAAGAACTCGGCAGGTAGGTTGGCCCAAACATCTTGGAGACCTAACTACAGTTCTTCTGTGGATTTAGGCAGCCTCAGCTGCTTCTCTCTCCATGTAATCCCAGACAGACTCCATGATGTTGAGATCAGGGCTCTGTGGATGCCATACCATCACTTCCAGGACTCCTTGTTCTTCTTTAGGCTGAAGATAGTTCTTAATGACTGTCGCTGTATGTTTGGGGTCATTGCCATGCTGCACAATAAATCTGGGGCCAATCAGATGCCTCCCTGATGGATAAGTATCTGCCTGTACTTATCAGCATTGAGGAGACCATTCATTCTGACCAAATCCCCAACTCCATTTGCAGAAATGCAGCCCCAAATTTGCAAGGAACCTCCACCATGCTTCACTGTTGCCTGCAGACGCTCATTCGTGTACCACTCTCCAGCCCTTCGGCGAACAAACTGCCTTCTGCTACAGCCACATAGTCACATTTTTACTCATCAGTCCAGAGCACCTGCTGCCATTTTTCTGCACCCCAGTTCCTGTGTATTTGGCCTTGTTCCCACGTCGGAGGTATTGCTTTTTGTCCACAAGTCTTCCATGAAGGCCACTTCTGACCAGACTTCTCTGGACAGTAGATGGGTGTACCAGGGTCCCACTGTTTTCTGCCAATTCTGAGCTGATGGCACTGCTGGACATCTTACGATTGTGAAGGGAAGTCAGCATGATGCGTCTTTCATCTGCTGCAGTAAGTTTCCTTGGTCGACCACTGTGTCTGCAGTCCTAAACATTGCCCGTTTCTTTGTGCTTCTTCAAAAGAGCTTGGACAGCACATCTGGAAACCCCTGTCTGCCTTGAAATGTCTGCTTGGGAGAGACCTTGCTGATGCAGTATAACTACCTTTTGTCTTGTTGCTGGGCTCAGCCTTGCCATGGTGTATGACTTTTGACAGTAAACTGTCTTCAGCAACCTCACCTTGTTAGCTGAGTTTGGCTGCTCCTCACCCAGTTTTATTCCTCCTACACAGCTGTTTCTGTTTCAGTTAATGCTTGTGTTTCAACCTACATATTGAATTGATGATCATTAGCACCTGTTTGGTATAATTGTTTAATCATACATGTGACTATATGCCTACAAAACCCCTGACGTTGTGCAAGTGTACCTGGAAGAATTGATGCTGTTTTGAAGGCAAAGGGTGGTCACACCAAATATGGATTTGATGTAGATTTTTCTTCTGTTCACACACTTTGCATTTAGTTAATTGATAAATATAATCTATTAACATTGCTTTCAAAAAGACTTCTTACTTTACAGCATTTTTTCCACACCTGCCTAAAACGTATATATATACACACACATACACACACACACACACACACACACACCATGGCCCAGGAAAAAGTAGCAGAGGGGTGCTGTATTCTACCCTGCATCTTCCACTTTCTCACAGGCCGAGGGAGGGAGGGAAACTATTAATTTTCATATTAGTCTCGCACTTGGGGATGTCCCAATCCCTGCCCACCACGTTGCCTCACCCACCACGTTGCCTCACCCAAACATACAACACTTCCCTACACTGTCATAATATAGGCCTATACATTCAAATAGATTTTTCTTGTTAATTTTTAAACGATAGAGTGATTACCTTTATTGCTTCCAAGATATTATCATAAAGGTCAGGAAATCCAGAGTACTGGTACATCATGCAGTGTATGAGGTCGGTGAATTGTAAAAGGAAGGATTTGCTTGTAGAGAGCCCATCACTTTTAAGTGACTGGACCAGGGGAACAATGTGTGGAACCACCTGTAAAATAAAATCACAGTACTTACAAGAGCTTCCAAATGCAGATCCTAAAATTACTCAACACATTTTTAAATTTGCCTGTTTGTTCCCTACTAATAAAACCATTGAGGGGGAACATTTTGAATTTCTTCTGGCTTGCAAGAGCATTACATTTACATTTAATTAAGTTTACAATGTGATATTCAAACCCATAAATTAGTATATGTTAATTAAATACCACAATCCTATGTGCTATAATTAGAGAAAAAAAAAAGGAAATGCCATGCTTTCCCAAATATGAATCAATTTAAATTAGCTTCTCAAGTGGATTTGATCAGAGCAGTCCTTCTCAGGACAAGACATTGCTGGGTATAATAAGAGCATTGTAAAACCCAAACATCACCAGGAATTATTGCAAACTACTATCTAAGCTTATCATGGGAATACCTTGAGTAGGTGCTTAATAAAATCCAGACATAATCACCTGTTCTTGAAAGGGCCTTCATAAAACACAGGCATGTTTAAACCTGGTGGGATTAACTGCAGGTTAATTAAATAACCTTAAAAATCTTGCCAAGCTCCTTTAAGCAGGCTGATGTGGCAAAGAGGATGCGAGAAACTCTGGACTATTCTTCTTGTTTCACCCCCACCACCTTATTCACAGTTAGCTATTAGCAACCTTTCAAAGATGATTTTGTACCAGTTAAAACCAGACCTCTGAGATTATCACTTAAAAGACAGAACTCTCCAAATACGATTGGTACAACTTGGGTTCAAATGGACACAATGGAAGCAAGTCTTACTTGACATGACAGGTAGCTTGAGTATCTACAGATCTATCATTTTTCAACTGGCAGGGAACATAACTGACATAAGAATTTTGTGAGCATACCTAATGAAAACTTTTTCATTTTATTCTGTCCAACAAAAGAAAAAGATGGGGCAGGCCAGACTCCTCAACATTTAGCTATGGGAGGACTTACCAAGTGGAAGGCCTCTGGGGAATGCTGAAAACTAAGAAGCATATGCGAGAGTACAGCCAGGGCTCCTTGCCTCACTATTGGATACCACAGACGGTTAAAAACCTGCAGACAAAAAACAAAAATCAGTTAGGGAATTATAGTATAAACACCTTTACCTAACAGACTTCAAATGCAGAACACATTGGGAGCCACAAAAGGAAGTTCAGAAATGGTAAATCCATGTGCATATGACAAAGCATATCTTCAACCCATCTTCTTTCCAGCATGTTTGGAAGCTTAAGCATCTTAGGTTGTTGTTGAAAGCAGCACACACACACATACAATATATATTGTACTATATACAAGTTCAATTTCTTCATAATTAAAGAAAATCCATACTTTTGCATGTATTCTAGTTCAATAAACCTACACAAAAGGCTGATTGAAAAGGTAAATTATTCCAAGTATTAATCCCAGTGTCCATTTGGACGACAGGTGAAAGTGGCTTAACTGACTTGTTGAGGCCAGCTGATAAAATAGCCGTCATCTGCAACCATCATCAAACTGAATTCTATTTGCAGAGGTCTTGCTCTCATGCACTTTTGTTTCCAAATAAGATTCAGAACCAGTTGCTACAGAGCAGTGAAATGGTTATAAATCAGGTCTCCTGTGAAGTATGTCAGATTTGAAACAGAAGACCACCACATCACTGTTTCTGTCTAAAAACACTACAAATCCAGAATGATCGAATGGGGGAAAAAAAAAGGTTCTGCACCCTGGAGAATGAAATATTTAAAAATCAATACTTATTGTGGGGACAATATAGGATTCTATGATGCAGACTCTTATGCTTATAGACCTTTTCGGTAGTCAACTCGCGGTTCCCTTGGGCATACACACCAGTTCAATTTTGAGCAGGGTGACGTCTATGAGAATGGTGAACTTCTGTACAGCTGCCAGTCCCTTTAGCAGTGCAATCACCCATGTATCCACATGCTGCGCAAGAGGCCATGAGAGCCAGTCAATCATTCTGGAGGGGAAAAAGAACAGTCTTAAAGCAGGCAGTAGTGATTGCTTTAGGGGGTTGTACTACCACAACTGTATACAGAATTTATACCTTAAAGAAACCACAGTCTGCAAATCAGAGATTAAACTATTTAGTCTGTTCTGAATGATTACAAAAATGGGTGAGAATAATAATAAAACCTAATGTTTCCTTAAAATTCATCCTTAAATACACATTACAATAAATATACTGACAGTCAGAATGATTGGGCCACAAGGAAATTTCTGAGATACAGCGTGCTCAAAAAAGATAAATCAGAAATTGGAATTAGATGAAAATTGAAATACTTTTTCATCAAACTACTATAAAGTTTTAATGGAGTGGTGAACATAAGATGACTGGGGTGACCAGTGTTTCAAGTGTTGGTCCTTATTTGTTCTAATTAAGTAGTTCATTGCACTGCCTCAATGTTAATGGCATCAATCTGATTTGAAAAACTATTATTTTATCCACAATCCAACTTCCTTAAGAGTCAATAAACAATGAAAATGTAATTTACAAATGTATCTTAGATTTGGTTGTGAACCAAATAGTGTTTTCAATGTACCACTCATTTGTTTGACTGTAGGCATTACCCAAATAGGTTTTATGAAGTATAATTTCTATATTTAGGCTACAGAAGGATTTCCAGATGACTGCATAACTTTGACTGCCAGTGTACATACACACCAATTATATTGTCTCAAAAGGATAGCATAGCACAATGTATTTTGAGTTGTAGTTTTTCAAGAACTTCAGAGAATTCACAGGGGATACAGCATTCATACAGTTAAAAAAAAGTGGAAGGAAGGAACACAAAAGTCTGTAAAGTATCAGCATTAAATAATTCCCATGATAAGGGAAATACTGGGATGCGGACACACAGTGCAGAACTATGCACTACTGAAGATGAAATATTATGAAACAATTTACCAGCACATACTTGATGTATACGCCAGAAACAAAATTACATTTGTGTCACCTCCTGCAGGATGGTAAAAAGGAGACCGAGGCAAAATCAATTCTCTCTTTTCAGAGGTGAAGCCTCATAACTGTCATTTACTATCATGAAAATCAGCATGTTCTTTTTAGAATAAATTCATTGCAGGGAGGGATGTGAGGAGGGGGACAAAATGCTTGGCTCAACTCTGCTATTATTTTGAGAGGTTTTTGTTCAGTTAGAAGTCCATGACCATTAATCATCTGGAAGCAGTCTGAACTCTCTCGCAGACTTATCCTGCGCCAGAGGGTTCTCTTCAGGAAAGCTTAATTTCCCAGGTGATTTATCCAAACAAGTTAACCCTTATATTCTCAGTGAAGCTAGGTTGCTTTGAAGGGGGGGCGTGGGAAAGGCAACTCCTTGGTTAAATCAACATAAAAGGGAAATTCTGAAAAATGGTGCTGGATTTGTAATAATGAAGGAATGCAAATAAAACAAACAAATAATTCAGCCTTTAAACAAATGTGAAGTATGTATTAAATGGTGAAATAACCTCTGATGCCAGAAATTTTTGGTTTAAAAGCATAGTTCTTGGTATATAATAATGACAGGTGATTTAAGGCTATGCTGTGCGATTATTGCCCCTTCTCCTTACAATAAGGAACAGAAGCAGGAATAATACGATGACAAAATATAGGTGAACGAAAGCATCTCTCATTAGTTTCCGATATACACTCACCTAAAGGATTATTAGGAACACCATACTAATACTGTGTTTGACCCCCTTTTGCCTTCAGAACTGCCTTAATTCTACGTGGCATTGATTCAACAAGGTGCTGAAAGCATTCTTTAGAAATGTTGGCCCATATTGATAGGATAGCATCTTGCAGTTGATGGAGATTTGTGGGATGCACATCCAGGGCACGAAGCTCCCGTTCCACCACATCCCAAAGATGCTCTATTGGGTTGAGATCTGGTGACTGTGGGGGCCATTTTAGTACAGTGAACTCATTGTCATGTTCAAGAAACCAATTTGAAATGATTCGACCTTTGTGACATGGTGCATTGTCCTGCTGGAAGTAGACATCAGAGGATGGGTACATGGTGGTCATAAAGGGATGGACATGGTCAGAAACAATGCTCAGGTAGGCCGTGGCATTTAAACGATGCCCAATTGGCACTAACACCAACACCATTACACCACCACCACCAGCCTGCACAGTGGTAACAAGGCATGATGGATCCATGTTCTCATTCTGTTTACGCCAAATTCTGACTCTACCATCTGAATGTCTCAACAGAAATCGAGACTCATCAGACCAGGCAACATTTTTCCAGTCTTCAACTGTCCAATTTTGGTGAGCTTGTGCAAATTGTAGCCTCTTTTTCCTATTTGTAGTGGAGATGAGTGTTACCCGGTGGGGTCTTCTGCTGTTGTAGCCCATCCGCCTCAAGGTTGTACGTGTTGTGGCTTCACAAATGCTTTGCTGCATACCTCGGTTGTAACGAGTGCTTATTTCAGTCAAAGTTGCTCTTCTATCAGCTTGAATCAGTCGGCCCATTCTCCTCTGACCTCTAGCATCAACAAGGCATTTTCGCCCACAGGACTGCCGCATACTGGATGTTTTTCCCTTTTCACACCATTCTTTGTAAACCCTAGAAATGGTTGTGCGTGAAAATCCCAGTAACTGAGCAGATTGTGAAATACTCAGACCGGCCCGTCTGGCACCAACAACCATGCCACGCTCAAAATTGCTTAAATCACCTTTCTTTCCCATTCAGACATTCAGTTTGGAGTTCAGGAGATTGTCTTGACCAGGACCACACCCCTAAATGCATTGAAGCAACTGCCATGTGATTGGTTGGTTAGATAATTGCATTAATGAGAAATTGAACAGGTGTTCCTAATAATCCTTTAGGTGAGTGTATACTGTACATGGGGGAAAAAAACAACAACATATCCCATCAGCATCTAGTGAGATGAGCAGCTCACCTGCAGAGCGCTTGAGTCATACTGGCATCTTTTACATTCTGGTCTGTGGTCAGGCTGCGAATGAGAACCGTGATCATCTGCAGGGGAATGTGCTGCACCAGGCTTGCCAGTGCTATAGATGGTTCAAATGAAGGGTCTGTCAAGTAGAAACAAATATTTAAGAGATATTAAGAAAAGATGCACATATTTCAGCACACACTGAATACTTCCAAAACTTAACACCTTATATACACAAAATATATACAGTAACTTACGTTTTTAGCACTAGAGTATTGCAACTTTATAAACACTTAATATATTCTAGGTATTATTCATTTTTAAACTAAATACCAATCAGTCAGGATGAAACCTATTTCCCTTCTGTTTGGTTTCTCTCTCACCTGTGGAAGAAATTATGGCAAAAACCTCCTGCAGAGAGGGCAGCAGCGTTGCAGGTTCGGCCTTCCAGATGTTCTGCAGCAAAGTGCTGACTTTGGTCACCTGAGAGACATACTCGCGCAACTCCCTCTCCTGGCTGGCGGTGCAGCTGAAGTACCCGATAGTCCTGACCAGCTGCTGGCAGAACAGAGCTGCCGATTTGTCCCTGGGGATGCACTGCACAAAGTCAGAGAGCATGGTGCTGAGCCGGGCACACAGGGGGGGATCGGGCTGCTCACACACCATCCTCAGGACCTCCACCTGGATCACCGCGAAGATCTCGAGCACCAAGGGGCAGCTGATGAGGAGCCGCAGGCAGCTGTGGATGAACTCGATGATGCCCGGGTCTTTCCTGTCCAGAGGACCGTAGCCTTGCTGCAGGAGACCGAGGATAAAGTCCTTGCTGAAGAAGCGCTCGAACTCAGCCCGGTGGTAGCGGGCATATGCCTCCAGCACTTGGTAGCCCACCTGCTTCTGAAAGGCATCCTCACCTAGCAAGATGAGGCGGGCAGTGAGGCGGTACAGAGCCTGGCACTGCTCCTCGGTGATGGCTTTCTCCGCCGCCTCCACCACCTTCTTCACGATGGCCTTCTTCACCTGCACAGGGTGCGAGGAGCTCACCAGCCCTTCCAGGATCTTATCCATAGTGGAGCTCTAAAGCACAGCAATAGAAGACTTTGGGGATGTAACTGCATCTTGAAAGAAGCAGACAGAGAGGAAAATTCAATCTGGTATATGTAGAAATCAGTGGAGACGAACGCTCTAGTGAAGAAATTCGGTGAAGGCACATTTCTTCAGTATTTCGTATTTTGTCACCTTGAATGGTCCTGCTTGTATTGCAAGGAGCTGATATTCAAAACAACCATTTTCTCAACTTGATGGAATGCAACTGGAATTGTTTTTTAAATCTTAATTCATTCAATATTTTGTTTGTCACCTAATTAGAAAATATTTAGTAAGTTGTCTTGATGTGTGCTTTAAAAATATACTTTTATCTGAAGAATTACATTTCAGGACTAGTTATATTCAATTAAAAAAAAAAAGAAAATGAATGTTGCAAAGATTTTAACCAAAACGGTCTAGTCTTCAAATATTTCTCAATCATTTACATCAGCATGATCGTGTGTGATAAGTACTAATGCTTATTGGCATATGTTTGGTATTCTGCAGATTAAAAGCCAATAAAATACAAACATAAAACAGAGTGCATGGGATATATAAATACATAAGACAAAATATGTCACAGAATTAATGCATATACAAATGTAGATATAATAGGGAAGTCAAAATATTATGGCATTATTTTTACTCCAAAATGAATAGATTATGGACTTATTTTATGATTATTGTTAGTAGAATTATTTTACATTTATTTTGTATTTAATGTATACACAAATTATGAAGATATGTGGCTAAATAAATATCATTTAATATTCTATGATCATTTAAAATAATGTATGGGTGAATTATTGCAGGCACTACATAACAGTTACGTTATACATATATACTAACATATAAACAAACAGAATAACCTAACAAAAATATATAGACATTATGTATGTCGGTATGCGTAGAATTATACATTTTGTACATCAACATTATGGTTATTTAAGTACTGGGTAAAATAAGACTGAATATATAAGTGCACTTTACAAATAAACAAACACATGCGTTAATAATGTGGTTCATACCGTTGCAGACTTTATAACTCTGTGGCCTTCAACCAGCACAGGATTCACTTTCAAAACTGAAGCCGGGTTGATAATGCTTTCACATTATTGATTCAGAAAACAGCTTAAATCTATTTCCAACCATGCATGGGGAAAACACTGAGGTTGTACTAGTACAAGTTTCAGAAACGTGAATGTAAACTTCAGTTAAAACCTCAGCATGTAACGGTGAGCGGCCACACAGCGAGAACTGCAGACTCACCTGTGTCATCCTGTTGAACTGAAAATGAAACAAAGCAGGCCAGCGCTGCTAATACACACACAGCGAGCTGCCCCCACACACTCTGCAGTAGGTACTTACCTATAGAAATCATGGTAACAGGGACTCCACACATATGTATTTATTTTAATTAAAACAGAACCCCATTATTCTTCAGCCTACTCATTAAAACATGATTTCGTTTCCTCTTTACTATATCAGCTGATTGAAAAACCTTCACTGAAACGTCACGAAAGGTCCCGGATCTTCAAAAGACCTCGAGGTTTGGTCTTCGTATAATGCCTGATTGAAATACAAACTAAGAACAGAATATATCTATATTTTAGATTATTAGCAGTGTAAAATTCGCTTTCATTTTATTTGCAATTCTGACCGCGATGTATTGCTTAGTATATAGAAGTTGCCTAAGTAGGCTGCCTGGCAGTTTTGCTGCCACAATGGTTAAATAAAATAGGCATGTGTTGCAGAACTCTGAACCAAGGCAGAAAGGAAGCCTATACCTTTAATATTTATACAGCGATGTAAATAATGACTATTATTTTAAAATAAGGGGTATTCGTATGACGAATGCAACTCAACAGGTATCCACTCTAACAACAACAAACAAAAAACAAAAAAACCGTGCAATTGACTCTAGTTGAAGCAGTTGCCTACACTGAAATACTAATAGGTCAATCATCCTGCAAACCTGCAATACTACCTTTACAGTAATGCATTTGTAATAGAAACCCTCTTAAGGGTTAAATGATGCAACTTATGAATTATCCCAAGAAGGCAACTGACGTCATCTCAGAATTCAGAGACATTGCAACTGATTTCAATTCACTTTTTTCAATGCCTGTTACTCTGCTCTCATACTTAATATGTTGTGTGTATCAGAATATATGATAAAGTATCCTACGTGGTTAAAAGGTACATTACTATTATTATGATTATTATTATTAATAATAATAATAATACCAGAATGGGAATTCCAGTTGACTAAATATTCCATATGACCGTTTAGACATACTAATGCACTATAAATACAATGTTTTTATTTTATTTTTGTTGTAACTGAAATAATATCATTTTTAATACAGTATAGTGAGTTATAGAACACTGATGGTTAATACTTAATATTTAAAACGAGATTGTTATGCTGATATCTCAACTGTGAATGAATGTTGCATTCACTGATAGCAATATTAATCCACAGATAATGATAGTATCAGAACCGTATCAACTGCAGGCCTTAGAGTAGGTGAAAACAACTGTACTATGGTGTCCCATTGGAGGCTGTAACAGTAGTGATATGCCAGGCTTATTGTGGGACTAGATTTCGGTAGAGACGTCTGCTGGTTAAATTGTGTACTGCACTAAAGATAGTTCAGTGAGGGTCATCGGGACGAATAGAAAAGTGATATGTACGTATTGAGCTGCTTGTATTGGCGTATTTTTGTATTTATGTATTCAGTTTAATGGGATTATATTAGATTACGCCCATGTCCTCACATACCACAACATGTGCGTATTGGACGTGCATTCTTATCGTTTCATTTTCAAAGTTTAGGTTAGCCTAAGTATAGTTGCGTATAGTCTCCAACAGTTACTTATTCATTAGAAATTGCAACACTGGATGCAATTTAATTTTAGTGAAACAGTCCCCACTTCCTCTGAGATGCTACAGGTCGACACATCAAAGGTGCATGCTCTTCTCGCTGTTTCTTCTCCTTCTCCGAGTTGCAGCTTTCCCAGGTTGTTCACGTTTTTTTTTCTGTTTTCATTGGGGGTGGAAATGAAAGCAAGAGTTCATTGGATAAACACGTTTATTTGACCTAGGCAGGAAGTTGAAATGCATGCATGCCTGTATAGGTAGACGTGCTGAGGGCTCACCTGAGATCTGGCTTTTGTAGGAAAGGCTTTTTGCAGAACTGAGGAACGACCACATGCGTCGCAGTCTATATTGCTACTTTGAAGTTAGTGACCTTGTTTCGGGTAAGCAAATACAGTGTGTGTGTGCTGGTTGCATTGGATTCATGTACGTTGAAAACATTTCACTTTATGCTGTTGGCTGACAGATTCTATTCATACATGCACTCCAACACACGATTGTCAATAGATCGTCATTATCACTTCTAGATTAGGTCATTATCACATTAAGCGTTTACCTGGACACGTTAGCATTGACACTAAAGAACAAGCAAGTACCTTAGCAATGCGAAATCAGCTTCAATTAAGAGTGTTTGTCAATTTAGCACATCGTGTTGTTTATTTGTGTTGAATATTGAATGTTGTGTTTAGTGGTAGAACTCGCTGTGTTTGTTTTCCCTCTGGGCTTCCAGCAGAAAAACCTGGACAAAAACAAAACTGTTTCACAAGGTACCGCCCCATCATGCTAAATCATAGCAGAGCCAATTTATAAAAGTGCATGTATGACTTTTCACACAGTACAGGACGTTATAGGTGAATGGAAAGGTTTGTATTCTATTATTGTGTGGCAAAAAAGAGATCAGATCTGGGAAAATATTTAAAACGCGAATTCTGAACACTCTAGATTCTAATCCACATAAATAGAGGCACACATTTAGACACACTTCAGTCTTCTCCTTTCGAGGTGTCAAAAGCATGACAGCTGATTATAGACCAATCTTAAGTATGTATGTGGGGTAGGGTGTGTCATACTAACAGGTTGCAGCAGCTTTCTTTTGTTGTTATTTGTTTCAGATACTCATCAAACACATACATGAGCACACCACTGCACCTGGCTTTTATTTCCTGTTAATTTGTATTTCAATGTAATGTCCTCTTCCAATATTATGCATTTTCTTGTGAAGCCAGCTTTACCTAATCAATATTATTAATATAAAAAGGGGGGACAACTTTTGATTACAAAGAACATTGATTGACAATGGAAGGTAACAAAGTAATTGTCCACCTGAGGATTGGTCTTCATCTTTTCGATAGACAGCCAGAGGAATAGTGTGCGATTCTTCTGCACTGTTCTTCAGTGATCAAAATTATGATAATCTTTGCTATCAGTCAACATGGAGTCAGTTCTAAGGCCGTAATGTTCTCTCAGAGGGCATCACATTGTTTGAAGTACTGCAGTTTTATTTCTAATATATATATATATTTCTCAATTTGAAGAAGCAATAAAAAAAGCCGTGTAACATCAGTAACAAGCTTTGACAGCAATGGAACCCAAGACAAATTCCTGATGAAAAGCTTGTAGCGAGGAATGTTTTTTGTGTAGAAATGTTGCTGCAGAAAACTGACTGCTGCTCTTTGAAGAAGTACATAAAACAATATTTATGTGTTGTGGGTGTTGGAAGCTCTATAATTTAGGGCAGTGGTGCCCCAACATGGTCCTGGAGTGTCCCAGCCCCGTTTTATTTGTCAGCCTATCAGAATTAAGTTATAATAAAATTGTTATTCAAGGGTGGCTTATTTTTGAAGCTGCTCTCTGTTGGTCTTCCAAAATTCGAAATAAGATGAGGACAAAAATCTAATATATTTAAAGTATAACAAGACCAGACACTGAGAAATATACAAATTAAGTACATTTACTGAGCTGCTAAGCTTTTAAATCAAATTTGTTTTAATTTTACTTCTTGTCAGTCGGGTGATATCATACATCCAGTCAAAACCATAGATGCAAAATCCAGAAATTGATATTAAAATATTCTGCTATTTACAGTATAGTTGCATACTTTTCTCTAATGTTTGTGTTGATGTTGTTGATATTGGAGCAAGGCATTGTTTCAAGGTTTTTTGTTTATGAATGCAGTCTAGCAGTTGACTGTTGCCGCTGTGAAAACAATATACCTGGAACGTGACCAATTACAGTTCCATAGACCTATAAACATATCTCAGTTGCTTATCTTTGCTGATGGGTCTGTCAGTACACAGGCAATTTGAACCGAGATTAAATAAGCTTTCGTGCACTGAAATCTCAATGCTGCACAAAACATAAGTTCCTTGCAAATCAGTTACGTGATATAATTGTCACATTTCAATGCTGGATCTGTCCTCTCAGCCCCTATAATTGCAGGGAATTCAAATAATGCTCTAATCTAGTGTTCTATCGATTTCGCGAAGACATTAGAAATTAAGTAGTCACCATTCCTACATATTCAACAGGGTGGATATTGTGTTTGTACAGCAGTTTTATCTTCCTGTTATTGTTGTAAAGCCATTTCACATTACATAAATGGGCATTTGCACACTTAAAATGATTGCTGAATAGTTTGACTAAATTAAATTGTACTTTAGTGAAGAAAGATAAACCTAAATTACATCTGGACTTGTTAAAATGTTTTGATAAGACTGAAATGCTGATGCTTGCTGCAGTGGAATTATATTTAGATATGCTTTGTAAAAACAAATCTACACACAGTATACACAAAATACACACATCCATTTGCTGAGATTGTACATCATCATATATGGATGTAGGCTGTACTGTATAATTGTATGTAGGCTTGCTGCAGTTCAACTGTAATGCAATAATCAGTTCATTTTGTGACTCTGACACCTGTCAATTTCTCTTCTGGACTGTCTTCAAATAATGTGAAGGGGAAATGGTTAATAAGACAGCATTTTCTACAGACTCAGTCTCAGCCAACTTGCACACTTCTACTAACTTATAGCAAAGTGCCTGTTCATATATATTTTTTTTAAACCTCCAGAGTAGTGTAGTCCTGCCATTGAATACCTTAGGCTTCGGAGATAATATAGTGATTCAGTGAGCTTTTGAAACAGCAGGTGGCATTGTTGCTTGACAAACACTGTTATAATGAAACACAAGCACATTTGTAAAACAATTGATACCGGAGAGCTCCGGTTTGTCTAGGTGCTCTCTAGCATGCTTCAGCGGCTGCTTGTACAGTGTGGTTTGCTGTGGTGCAGTGAACTAGTCCCCCTTCTGCATTCTCACAGGAATGAATCCCTGGTGGTTTCCCTAAAGGTCATTGTTGTAGATTCATTGCCTTATGATATATATGATGGTTTAGTAAGCTTCCGTAATAAGTGTTCCACACGGAAGATCATTACAATCTTAATTCTGATTCTTTAAAAATGAATAAAGAAAAAAACAAAATGTTGAAGTCGCATTGATTTTGTAACATACTTTTATAGTGTATGAGAACTTGATGAAATCTTTGGATGAATAAAAGTGGTGCTACATTTTTTATTGAGTTCACAAGGCTGTGTCAGCAAAAAAAAAAAGCTGTGAATGAGAAGCTCTATAAAGTTGGTTATTGTCTTCTAAAATTACCAATAAAATGTTATCCCCCTTTGGCTCCTATTTTTTATTTTTTTATCTCGCATATTCAGCACATAACTGTGGTTTACAGTAATCCCCCCCCCCCCAGTTTTACATCGAAAAGTAGAAGCACGTTAAAAAAAGATATACATCTGACCCCAATTTGACCTATTGGAAGCTTTTTTTTAATCTTAATTGACATGCTGTCATCAGAAACACTTAATTGAATAAGGTTGACACAAAACATACTTTTTGACATTGAGAGCCAAGGAGTATAGTATAGCCTACTTAATTTAGAAACCTATGTGTTGCTCCAGGTTACATTCCTTCAATGGAGGGAGAAATAACCTAGCAATGTCAATCACTGCATGAGCACCCACCCCAGTCCAGGTCAATATAATACTTTCTCCTCACACAGGACCAGTTCTGAGCAGCATTCTGATTAGTCTTTCATAATTGCTAAGAACCAAGTGAACCATTTATCCATGTTATCACTTGTTAATCAATTGTATTGCATGTTGTCTGATCTGACTCTGATATTTGTAAGTAATATAGCCAATAGACGTTATGGTTAGGGTTGTACGGTGTGATGGAGATATCAGGATGATTTAATGGAAGTGAAAGTGGAAAGTGTATTTGTATACAGGCTTCCAGTCTCTGCTACAGAAGTTTGTTACAGAAGAAAGTAACGAGACATTCTGATTTGCTTTCAAATGTGTTTAATTGTTTTAGCTTGCTGCGTTGTGAATGGATAACCTTAGGCTCTGGACCAAGTTAGTCCCAACTTATTTTGGCGAGACTAAAATGGTTAAAACATATTTTTCTGGGAAGGATTGCTTGATTCCTGTCAAATGTGTGTATTGCTGAAGCTTAATTCCTCCAGTTGATACATGCAATTGCACAATAATGTAGAAATTATATTTTAGAAAGACTGTCATATGGAAACTAAATGGAAACGTTTCAAGTAGCAGAATGTGTCGTTATCTCTCCCAGCCAATCGTGTTCCTAATGATGTTTCCCCATTCCTCCTCCAGTCATTATAACTCATCTATAATATACAGTAGTAGTGCACATAACAGTGGCAGCCCGTACTCACAGGTTTTGGCAGACATCACAGTGATGCATGTGTTTCATTTATACAAACTGGCAAAGTATGTAGGTCTTTTTGTGTATCAGACATGAATTGTGAAATGCATTACAAGCAGCAAGATTGCACAGGTGTCATGTCATCAATATAGTATCATATTGTGAGTTACCCTTGCATACAGGTATCTGCCAAATTAATTAATAATAATAGAAAGCAGTCTTTCCTAACAAGAACCTCTAATAGTAAGAAGAGAAAAAAATGCAAATTAGCATTGATGTTACATGGGCTAATTGTGCACTCTTGCTGTGGCAATAGTCGGGAAAAATATATTGCTGTTCTGAAACTACACATTTAAAAGAAATCTAAGCTTTGGCAGAGCTATTAAAGCAAGTCAACTTTTTAATTGTTTTGCAGCTTGGTAATTAAATTGTGCTAAATTAGAACTAAAAATATATTCATGTGAATATCGTCTGCAATCATGGCAAGTGATTTACTCACTTTAAGTCAGCAGTTGAGATTTGCTGTATTAATAATAATAATAATAATATTATTATTATTATTATTATTATTATTATTATTATTATTATTATTATTATTATTAACACCATTTTCAGATCTGCTTGAATTGGGGAGGAGATCTATAATTCATTCCTGTATACTGGTGTGGATTAAAATCAAAACTTATGGTTGTTCAAAATGAGGGAAAAGAGATCCCCACTTCTTCATGTGTGACACTAAAATAACATGCATCTCTATTAGTCAAGACAATGGAATTAAATCGGCCTGAAACAATAATAAACCGCCAGGGAAGCATCATTGCTGTTAATGTCAATAGCTATTGTTGGAGTAATATAGTGGTTGTTCGCACATTTTTGAACATCCCAACTGTATAATTACTCGTATAGATGAAGGAGGGTATCCTATTCCTTCTTTTCCAGTAGTTTAATTCCTAATAGAGGCTGCCTGGCAGCCACAGTGCATAATCAGTTTTGTCAGTACACAACTGGGCTGCATTGCCTCCGATCCCAACTGGATTGCCTGTCTCTCATTCTCTTCCTGTTGGGGTTTGTGTGTCTCAAATGTTTAATCAGACGAAACGCATCGCAGACTCGGATGAATTGCAAACGCTCTCGTCAGCCTGCCAGTGCCCTCTTCATTTAGTCCGCAGGCTGTATTGATCAGTTTCCAGCTCCATGCCAAGATGATAAAATTGTGCATAAATGTTTTGATGCCTTCCCAAGATTTCTTTGTCTCTTGTAGTCTATGGGAGTTTTGAAACTCTAGTAGCGTAATCATTCAGCTTGATTGCTGCCATATACAGTTGTATTTAAACATGTTTGAAATAATTTTAAGGAGGATCCTCTGCATTTGTTTGGTCCCCTCAAATCAAACAATACTTTAATACCTGAAATATGTTTTGGCAGATAATTTTCAGGGAAAGCTAGAAATAAGTTATGTTTGAAATGTAGATAATAGACGGGTTAAGTGCTTGCACTCTGTCCACTTGGGAAAGAAAATAAACTAACAAATGCAAAGCAAAACCTTCAATTTTTGGATACTGGCATGGACAGTTTGTTCCTTCGTATGATGCAAGTGTTTTAGCAGAAAATGTCTACCAGAAACCGGCAGGGTTGTTCAGTAGTTACATTTAACTGAAACAAAAAAATCTAAACAAAATCTTATACGTGAACAAACATTAATGTCCATGATCAACAGAATTAGTAACTGCAAAGTACTCTGACAAAATGTTTAAATGTAAATATCTGGGTAATCTACACCTACACAGCAGAAAGGTAAACTTCAGCGATGTGCGGGCACCTTTGTTAAATCCAGGAACTCAAGATCATAGTCTATTTTGTTTATCATGATTTTAAGAAATACATTACTTCCGTGTTGTGAATCTCTTGCATTTCTCAATTTTTGTTCCAAGACTCACATTTTTCAGTACTAAGCCTGAAGAGGTCTTGAGATATATTAAAAATGTTACCTGAAAGTGAAGCAATACATACATGAAGACATGTATGTAATCTAGTAATAATTATAATAATAATAATAATAATCTAGGGGAAGTGAAAATATACTATATATAGAAATAAATACATGCATACAAATAACAATGATTATATATCTTGTTGGTTTTAATAAAAAGTGAAGTTTACTTTTAAAGCGACACAAACTTCAAGCTTTTGGTTCAGTTGTCTGGGAGCGATTAAAGTGGACTGAGGTAATTTTTCCCTTCAGTTGAAAATCATATGCCTGAATTGATACTGATTGCCTGGTGCAGACATATTTTTAGTAGGTCATGAACATCCGGTGCCATATTGAACTAAACCGAAGCCAAGGGATTTTAATGACCTACAGTTAGGACTGAAAATAAAATGTCAAAACATCAGCATACTGTAAGTGAAGGAATGCTTTTCCACCAAGGAAAGATGCACTTTATGTCCCCCTTAGCTTTTTGCAGTACTGACAATTGACACGAAGTAAAACCAACCTTGAGACAAAATGATAAATTACCTTAATGAGGACCATTCTCTGAAAAGCCCACATTAAACAGGGGATGCCGACAGGGTAAGACTGGTAATTCCTCACCCGGATATTTTGGAGTTTATAAACTGAGGATTTCAATTATACATGTGTTCCAGTGCGTTAGAATGCAGGCTGTGTTCATTAGGACTGCATCACCACCATTTTCAGGTTGAAGTGCACTACTACTTCAGGCAATTCACATCTCAATGTTAAGTATTAAACTTGGTCTGTGGTTTTGGCTAAACAGCTGGGGGACCGCTCGGGTTGTGCAATTTTGACTTATTGACAAACATTCAGATGGTGTAGAACTTGGTACCACAAGTATTTTTACGCAGCTGTGAAGTCAGAAAAGGGAAGTATTTAATGCAGATTGGACTGGAATAAGAAAGATACTGATTACCTTGTGAACACACACTGTAATATACATCAGTGTGCATTACCCAATTCATACAAACCAGCGTAGGTGAGTGGCATGATCAGGTAATGTAAATTGATTACCAAAGATTGCTGTTTATTTTCTTCATGTTTTGATTATGGTATTGCATATCGCACAAACAATCTGTCCAGCAAATTAATCTCCTCTTGTAATTTTCAAATAAACAACATCGTCTTCACTGTTTCTCCCACAGACGTGGCTACAGTACACTTCATGTCCTTGGAAAGTATAATTACAATAGGAGTAAGAGCATGAAAGGCTAACATTGTTGACTTGATAACAGTAGCCATGGGGAAGACAGATCGGGGGATTCCATAGTTTTTCTGCTATACCAGATGTTGTGACATTAATTTGATAGAGTTTACATGCTGAAGTTTCCTATTCATCATCATTGGGTGTTAAAGTTTTAAATTTTTAATTTTAAATTGCATATATGATGCACTGGATCTGGAAGAGTGCTGTATGTCATGCATACACACTACAATAACAAATACAGTGCCTTGCAAATGTGTTCAGACCCTTCCTATGGTGTCCAATTTTTGTGAAATTACAAAATGATGCATGTACTTTATTTTTATTTTTAATGAAAAACTTGAATGTTCAAATGAAAGAATTTAAAAGTAAAAGGTAAGCAAAGTTAAAGTAAATGTCATCACAATCTACTGCCAAAAAATTGAAATATGTTGATTCAGAGCCACTCAATATTTGGTTTCTACTAACATTACACGCTGGCTTTGTGCAATTTTTGCTCATTCTTTTTGGCAGATTTGCTCTAGCTCTCTTAAGTTGCTTGGGGATTGCTTAAGGACAGCAGTTTAAGTCTTTCCACAGATTCTCAATAGGATTCAAGTCAGCACTTTTGGCCACTCAAGGACTTTCACTTTCTTATTCTTTAGCCACTCCAGTGTAGCTTTGGCCTTGTGCTTTGGATCATCGTCCTGCTGTAAGCTGAATTTTTGCCTGAGTTTGAAGACTTTAGCAGACTGAAACAGGTTTTCTTCTAGTATTTGCCTGTCCTTTGCACCATACATTTTTCCTTCAGTCCTAACAAGCGTTGCAGTCCCTGCTGAGGAGATTAATTCCCATGGCATGATACCGCCGCCGCCACCATACTACACTGTAGGGATGGTGTTAAATGCGCCATGTCCTTTGTTGGGTCTGTGCCAAACTTAACCCTTGACATTTAGACCAAAAAGTTTCAATTAGGTCTCGCCATTTTTGCAGGATCTCTCAGGTGCTTTGTTACAAACTCCGTGTGGGCTTTGTGCTTATTTTTAGCTATGGCCTCCTTCTTGCCAACTTGCCATACAGGATTGTTTTTGTGAAGTATTTTGGATATTGTTGAGTGATGCACATTTTCTGCCATCTCAGCCATTGAACTCTTAATAGTTTTTTTCAAAGTTGTCAGTGATGTCACAGTGGCATCCCTCACCAGTGTCCTCCTTCCCTGGCTGCTCAGTTTAGAGGGATGGCCTGATGTAGGCAGTGACTGGGTGGTACAATGCACCTTCATTTCTTGATGATTGAATAGACTGTGCTCACAGGGATATTCAGAGACAGACATATTTTTTATACCATTGGTTTTCAAACCGGTCCTGGAGTACCCCCTGCCCTGCTGGTTCTAGTTCCAACTGAGGTCTTAATTGCTTAATTGAATCCTTAATTGCCCTAACAAAGTAATATACCATTCAATTAAGTAATTAAGATCTAGGTTGGAACAAAAACCAGCAGGGCAGGGGGTACTCCAGGACCAGTTTGAAAACCCCTGTTTTATACCCTTCTCCTGACCTGTGCTTTACAATTATTTGACCCCTGACTTGCTTTGGAAGCCCCTTGGTCTTCATGGTTGGCTTATAATTTACTACCTGACCAAGGAATATCACAGAGACTAGTGTTTTTATTCTGAAATCATGAGAACCACAATTATTACACACAGACATGCAGCTAATTATTTGGCTTGTTAAGGTCATTTTTGCACCTAAATTAATTAAGGTTTTCCACACCAAAGGGTTTGAATACTTATGCAATCATGACTTTATTTAATATTCTCTATTTACTTCTGTCTTTTTGTTTTTTCCTTTGAATGTGTGGAGTAGGTTGTGTAATATATCACATGAATTCCTACTTCAACATATCATGGCTGCGAGCTTTAAAGCAACAATATGTGAAAACTGAGAGGGTCTGAATATTTGGAGATCCCTGATGGGAATATGACAAACTGTTATGAAAACCCTTCTTTTCCTCTTTGTTTAATACTAATTTACTTGATCTTGGATTTAAATGCATCAGTATTTTTTTTTTTTTTTCTGTTTTCAGTGCTTAAATTGTTCATACTTCGCCATAGGGGGGGAGCAGCAGGGAGAGAAAGATGTGTACAGTTAATATGAACAAATATTGTAAATTAATTTGCTGCAACCTTAACCGATTAGAAACTGATTGAGCAATGTTACATTAATAACATAAAGAAGGTAAACTGGAACAACATTACCTAGAGCTGTAGTGTTGATTTAGTCAGAATAATTAAATTAGCGTATGTACTGACAATTTGAAAGAGTAACCTAACCTGGCACAAAGCCACAATATAAAGGTATGTGATGAGCACAGCTTGTTTGGTTTCCAAGGCAACACCAGGCTCGTCTTTAGGGGCTTTGTGAGGAAAATATCGACAGTGATTTAAAACAAAGATTGTGTTTAAAAAACTGTGGTTTAAAACAGTGCCAGCCCTTAAGTGCCAGAAAACATTGTCCTGGTCAGCATCGTGCCGTGCCGCTTGCCACCCATAAGTGTAGGCATAGGCAGTTTTAGGCAAACCATAAGCTGGCTGTGATAATGGGTTTTAGGGCACAGCATAAACTAATATTGGTGCCATTTAGTCAGTACAAATATTGACAATGTCACCTTGGTGTAATCAGTGCACAAATAAATAGGCAAAAGAAACTGCTGACAAACAGGCTGGCTGCATGTGCCTACCTTGAAAGCAGGCTCAGGTTTCTCCTGGAAGATTGTGGTCTTCCGTCGCCCTTGCACAGCATTAGAGAGGAACAGGGGTACCCTTCTATCTTCTATGAATTTGGCAGCAATTATTTTAAGGGCTTTTTATTCTGTCTTTTGAAAGAAGAACAATAATTATATTCAGGGTACATGAATTGTTTTCAATCAAGATGGAATGTTACCCAAATAAAAAAAAATGCATTAAATATTCTATTTCTGATATCACATTTGTTCAATCAATTTTATTAAACAAAAAATGCAGGACTTTTGTGCTTGCCAAGCAGCAGAGGATGAAGGGAGTATAGAATCTGGATGGTACACCAGAAGTTGCTTGTAACTGCTTATATGAATAATGCAACAATATGTAAGTTCATAATCAGTTCTGGTACTGGGTGTGCTTTAGGAAATAAATGCTGATCCTACATGTCTGAGCCTCTCATTGCTCAGTTTCATATTAAGAAAGTAACTACAGACACTGCTGATCTGTTGTGGATCTGCCATGCTGAGCTACCTGTAAATGAGCCGTCGAAGACTCCAGTGATTTTGCTGCTCTTCAAGAGAGCTGGAGGAACTTTTTAAAGAGAGGCTGTGCCACCATAGGAGTACAGGCTCCATATGGGTGGGGGAGGGATGCTTTGGGGAAGATTAAATGTCTGTAAAACCCTGGAGAATGACAGGGCAGCCCAGAGAACCATGCACTGCTGTAAAGACTGTGGTTTCTGGGGGAAACACAGAAGATGGACAGGGCTTTGGGGATGTGAGGGTTAATTACGTCTGTTTCAAGTTATTTAAGATCACTCAATTTCCATTTTATGTGATCTTTTTCAAGAAGTTGCAATGAATCGGTTAGCTAAATTAGGTTTTAAATCATGAATTCCTCTTTGTGTTTTGTGAGAGAAGTTTTTATCCTCAGCACACACAAAAACAACTAAGAACTGAAATCTGAGACACTGGGTACTGGGGTATAATAGGAAACAGTGGGTAGATCAGATATTAGATTGAATCCCAGCCCCAGTCTTTAGGGCACAGTGCAAACTTCATCAGAAAAGTCTCTGAAGTCAAGCAAAACTCAGACTGTGACTGACTGGAATTAAGATTCTAAACAAGCAAATACACAAAGATAAATTACTCTAATACTATATTGTATAAAAACAAGATTCAAGTTAAACAGAAATCCAGGATTAGTTTGTGTGTGTGTGTGTGTGTGTGTGTGTAATTGACAATTATTATTATTTTCTCCCCCTAAGTTTTGGAATCTCCAGTTGTGCTAATGCTTCTCAGCTCGTTGCCACGTCTCCCGACACTGCACTTGGGGAGGGAGAAGATTTACGACTGGGATCCTCCAATCCCAGCTGCACTTGAACCACCCTTCATTTTACACACTGCAAGGCCACACGGGGGGCTCAGTGCTGATTGGAGAAGAGGCATGCCCCCCCCCCAGTGGAACTGCAAACATGCAGGTGGCCAGGTAGCCATTGGGGGATGCTCGTTAGCGATGAGCCAAGAGACCTGGCCTATTTAGCCCTCTTTAGCCACCACTGGATGGGAATTTGACTGAAAAAAACCTTACATTGACGATTAATCCTCACAGGCTTTTTCAGGACCGACTAGGCTCTACAAGTGTCCGACTTATTCAAAAGAAAATGAAAATGGGGTTATGAGAGTTTTGTTTTGGAAAAAACCTGGACAAACTTCTTTACAGCTTCCTCTGTAACAGTATATGTATGAAACATTTCAAACTTGTTTTATGCATGTCTTTTTATATATTGTTTTAACCATGAAGAGCATGAATACCAGTTATTGTTTAACAGTTATGAACAAGGAAGATTCAATCTGGATTTCCCCTTTTCAAAACAGTGAATATCTTCCTTGAGTTTTAGCCAACATTTTTTTAAAGGCAGCAGCCTCAATATGATTTTTGTATTTAAAGATAAACATAAAAGGAAAAACAGATCTAATCTGCAAGGCAAACAGTATTTTTGCAGTGTAGTGTAATGAAGACTTCTTTGTACAGTTGGCATTTGAAAAGTTCAATTTGTAAGGGTTTATTATGAGTAGAATTAGATATGCCATTAATCTTCTTGCATCCTTACATATGAAAAAGCAAATTTTTAAGTTGTATTTGTAAATCTCATTGGCCGAGTTGCCATATTAATATGAGTTTGTTTTTAAATGTTTGCATGGATTATCTTCCCTGACTTTAAAAGAATATGTGAAGCTTTCCAAAATTGCTAATAGGATTACATAAATGGAATAAAAGTCCATTGCGATTATATTACTATTACTTTAACAGTTGCGTATGATGAAAATAATGTTTGGTGTACGTAACTTGGTGCCTATTATTATTATTATTATTATTATTATTATTATTATTATTATTATTATTGGTAGTAGTAGTAATAATTTGACAGAAGCCTTTGCGAGTTACAAGGTTGACAAATATACTATAATAATAAATGCACACTGCAGTACTATATCTGAAACATTTCAGAAGTGCATTTACATTGGGACAAAGAGTTGCACTGGATTACAGTTAATAAGTTTCAAAAAGCAGAATGAGAACAGTGCTTTTGAATGAAAAGTGAATCAGCACTCTTAACTGCACATCAAGGATCACTTTACCCAGGTACTTTTGTACGTAGGCAGGGAGAATAAGGTCTACTGAGCTGTAAATAAGTGTCTGATATACACACAGTTCTACACAGTTAAATAAAGTAGATTAGTCTTAAAAAATCATTTTTAAACCCTGTTTTGCAAAGAAAAAGTTATTTCAACTCCTTGTAGAAATGGATAGATCCAGGAAAAGTAAAATTAATTATTGTGAGGTTCTGTTGGCTTATCTGGTCATTAAATATTCTCTTTTTTTTTTTTAAAGGACAAAATTGTGATCCTCACTTGAACTCCTGTGGAATTACCTCAAGGGTTTCTTCTTTTTTAATTTGAAATTGATTTTAAGCTTTTACTTCCTGTACATTCTGGTGTCTGCAGTACTATTGATTTCGAGGTTGCTGTGGGTCACCATTGGGTAATGCTGACTGTAGATCCACATTATCATCCATTTTTTTGTGGAAGAAGAGACCTTCGTTTACAATATATTTTCAACCAATTTAAAACAAACAAGCAATAAACCCCACATTATAAAGAATTGTATAATGCATTAGGCAGAGATATCCAACCCTGTCCCAGGGAATGCCAGTCCAGCAGATAATATAGGCCACCATTAAATAATCTTTTTCATTGTGATCAGCTATAATGTGGACAAGTGACTTTCTCAATAACTAACATGTTCTCGGTCTTTAGACTTTTAAAATAAATATAACGTTGGGCTGAAATTATTATGATTATGAAAAAGGGCAACTGACAGTTGCATGAATCAAGCTTTGCTATTCACTTTACTACCAACATATTATTTTGCGCCTTTAAAAAAATCTGTTGCTTCTTTGGTTTTCTGCAGTGAATCAAAGCACAGGGGTGTCTGGTGACAGGAGTGATTAAGCTGAGTTTGAGAATTGGTGTGTTTAAGCATAGTTATATATTTTATTTCTTCTCGTGATCTCCTTAATTGACAGATTTGTGGGAGAACTAGGGAGAGTTTAGCAGTAGCAGTATAGCACTCTGAGGTGTTGCATTATGTGGTCTTGTAATGCATGCTTTGGTTCCATTATCAATTCAGACAATGTCGTGATTATTTGGATCTATAATTTCTTGGCATGTCAAAAATTAGAAATCCTCTGGCAAGGTGAAATGAGAATTTCATAATTGTATCATGCATCATCTTGTAGTGTGAATGAAAGTGTCTCAGCAGCATGGCACATCCAGAATCTTTGTAATTGGTTTAGTAAATGTATTGTTGTATGAAACCTCCAGTATACAAGGATTGTTACTTATTAATTTGTATATGTTCTGTTTTCAAGGCCATTTTAATCATATGGCTGAAGGTAGAAGAATTGTTGTGAAACCATCATAGGGATCAAGCTAATAGTACAAATTAGTAGAAAAACATAAAATCATTAATAATTATTAGGAAAAAAAATTGCAAAGAGATAATTCTTTAAAAGGCTATAGCAAGTAAATGTTACTGTAAGTTATGATTCCAGTAATTCCAAATATATAACAGAGGCTGTTTTGGTAACTAATTGATTATTGAAAACAATTTTAGCCTCAATGGAGTAAAGTACTTTTTTCCATTCTCATTTATTGACCTTATTGTGCGTTGATTCCCCTCATGCCGTGGTGATTCAATCGCCAGAAATGCCTGCTGTGATATTGAAACCTAAAATTTTTAAAGTTAATAGTTTATAGTCTTGTCTTCTTTTTTTGGTTCTGTTTAGATCTCTATGCTGTACATTGTTCTGTATTCAGCAGCTAGTCTTTAGTTATCCATTTCATATTATGTTTGTATGTGTTTATCTTATTTATTTATTTGTACTCCACATCATAAAATGGGTTTCTATAATATCAGTCCACCATAAAAAGTGGAAACACCAAATGGAAACTTTGTTCATATGGAAAAGTTTAGGTTCTACTTTAAAAGCAACTGCATTCTACATCCCTATACACTTATGTTACATATTTTCACAAGATCAAGACCTCTTGTTGTTGTTGTTGTTGTTGTTGTTGTTAGTTCAAGAATGTTCTGGGGTTTGTGGGCACCATATGTGCATCTGTCTGTTTCCTGGGGTGGCTTTACCTGGTGCATACATGCAACGTTAACTGGCTGTGCATGCTTATGATTAGTTTGCATGTGGCCTAGGTTGGAAAACCTAGTGAAGGACTTAAATACTGGATGCTCTGGCTGCGAACGGGGTCTGATATTGCTATGGCTAGAACTGTCTGGGTGCCTCTGTCTGGGTTTGTTCAACTGCTGAAATAGGTCTGTGCAGGGTGTTGTAAATAAACCGGGGCAATTGAGAACCACAAGAACCTGATGTCGTTACAGTATATTAATATTAGGGCTGTCAGCGTAGATGCGTTAACATATTCTCTTCATTTAAAACAAATCATTTTTTTAACGCAATTGATCCCGTTTCTTTATTTTGAGTGTTATGTGCACCTGTAGTTGAACCACAGATGCGATAGTGATGGAGAAGAAAGGTGGATTAAACGCAAAAAAACAAAGTGATATGTCATCTATGTGAAGGTGAATTTCAATATCTTAGAAGCATGAGCTATCATCTAAAAGCCATACATGTTAGGGGTGCTAGTCAAGGTGGTGTACGACATCAATAATATAGAAGAGAGCTAACAGACTGGCTCAGTGAGAAGACATAGGTGACCTGCAGTACTGTGCAGTACTTTTATTTATATTCTATATAGGCTACACATTTGTTTTGTTGTAATGAAATCGACCCCCCGAAGGCACTAGTTTTACTTAATGTCTGTTGTCAAGAATGTGATATTCAGAAAAAAAATCTGTATACCTGACTTTATCCAAAACTAAAACTTTGCATGCAAGGTTTTCATGAAGAGAAAGCAGGGTCTGTTCATTGCACAACTTTTTTGAAATGTAATTGCAGTTTTTCTTTGACTGCAATACTCTGCTTGGCAGGCTGCTGTATATTCTTAAACTGATATTGTGCCACACTTGTGACAGGATGCTTTGTGCAGTGATAAATGGATTCATTAATTTTTTGATATATATTTATTAATTGTGTTCTTAAAGTTGTTTCCTGTCTATGAAATACATACCAAAAAGGAGCTTAGTGACTGTAAAAGTGATGACTGTAACATTACTCCCTTAACACCTAATCTGTTCTTTACACTCCACATAGTTTAGTGCCATTATTTTGGCCATATTGTGGTGCCAGGGTTGTACTCACATATGATTACCAGAATAAAAAAGTAGTCTTTACTGTGAGGTAACCTTGCCAATTAGTAAACGTATCTTTCCTCTTATATTGCAAGAAAGAGCTTTGACTGAAACTATTCAGGAAAAAGACAACTTTATTTATGCTGTTGTTTTTAAATCATGCAAATTTGAGAACTAGATACATAATGAAAAATGTTCCTGGTCAAGTGTCTATTTATAATGCATTCTACATCTGTTCAATAGTTTGGTGTCAAAAACAGGACCAGGTGTCTTACAGAGGAGTTAAGAGCTGTTTAGTGCCCTGCATGCCAGAAGTGCCACTGTAAATATAAGTAATAATGAAAATAGGTTAGGATTTATTTAATTTGATTGTTTATTTCAGCCAGTAATTGTTTTGGTAAAACCAAGAATACAGTTTAACAGCATTTGTGAAGCACATATAGGCTAATAAAGGATACAAATATGTGTGTTTTATACAGCAGTGAGAAATAAGATGAATACAGTGTTGTTGTATAACTCATACGGTGTACAATTAGACAGAATTATGGATTGTATTTAAAAAAAATTGAATTTATTTTGCATGTCTATTTCTCTGGTATGGCCATTTGTCACCTCGCACAGTTGGAAGTGGGGAAATCACATCTGAGCAGAACTCTAGATCACACTGATAGATGGACCAAAGGGGCATTGGACATAACAGCAGGCTACCTACGATTATAAATGACCTTTATTTCATATTGGGTAGAAATGCACAATTACCTGCTGTGACTGACACATGATAATTTATGAGAATGTACCTGTTTAAATAAACATTTTTCTGTGTTTAGCCCTTAATAATTTTGATGGCATTACTCACTTGAATTGATATTGAAAATAAAGATCGAACAGTATTATTAATTTCAATGCCTTCAAGACCTACAGTAATAATACAATTGCAAGTATATAACATTAGAAACCGCTGGGCAGACGTACATGGAGAAAGTTACACCGTTAAGCACAAATACAAGATAGACTATCAACAACTGCATCAAACAAGGTGAAGAACTACAGCTCGATGTGCTTGAACTGGAAGCATGCATAGAACAAGAGGTTTGACAGAAGATGCTTGTGATGTCCTGTGCTGTACATGGCAGGGTCAAGTACTGATAACAATCCAGAATGGTCAGACTGAGAGATCAACTGAAGAGGTAAAAGAAGTGCAGTTTGAATAGGCAAGGTTTTTGGGGGGGTACTGGAAAGTGGTCAGAAATGCCACAGTCCTATGCTCGTTCTATGGTGGTATGGATGCCAATTCCATTAAGGCAGAGACAAAGGATGTGAATGAAAGAACATGGAAGGCAAGAAAATGATGGGATGGTAGAACCAGAAGGAAAACAAGGAGAAGATGAGGAAATGGCAATGAAGAAGATTAGAGGGCTAGGAGGCAAGACTAGATGTGGAGAAGATGCAGGCTGCCAGTGTAGTGCATTTTGATCTACCAGTGAATGTGCCATTGCCCTTTTCCTTCTATATATAAAAAGAATAATATCTACGACATTTAATGTGTTTTCTTCCTATTTTAGTAACTTTCACAATCTCCCTTTAGAAAAGGAACTTTATGAAAGGAACTCTGTTAGAACACAGTGTTCCATCCTTGGAGGCTATTTCAGTACTGTATATGTTTTTTTTGTAAAGGCTTTTAGCCATGCCTAAAGTAAATCCTGCAGGAGGAATTCAACAGTCGTTTGCCAAGTGTTTTTGTACCGGTAATAGATATTTTCTGTATTGTCCCCAGTCCTTTTTTTTCCCGACTAATGAAGCATTTACCATATTTGTAATGTTTTCCATTATCTTCCTGTTCCAACATTTACTGTGGAGATGTGGGTTACCGTGTAGGAAAATTATTTATTTTTTGATATATATATTTCAACATTTTGATGCCTGCTAAATGTCTACATAGTGCACTTATTGCAGATGACGCAGTCTATTTACCTATATGGTGGTGGCCGAACCTGTGATTTTTCTTGGATGAACTGAGCTGTCTTGGAAGAGTAAATGCAATTGTTTAAGCACTTCAAAAGGAGAAACAGCTGCCTGCACTAACATTGATTGCTGCTTAAGAAAAGATCTATGATCATGTGAGTGCTGAACATGTTATTCTTTACAATCGGCCCGTTTACATTCAATTAGTATTCTATCAAATCACGTAGGATCTATGATCATAACCTATATGAATTCTATGTGTAGGATTTATATGTTATCTTCCCTAACAAATTCTTTACTTATACAGCAGTCAATATTAATCATTTTTAAAAAGCATCAGATGTTTCCAATAATCTATTATTAACCCTATTGCTTACTTTATTTTAAAAATGTTTTATTTTTATTGTTGTTGTCATATGCACAGCTCAGCTGGCCATAGGCCTCTTTGTGGCCTCTCTGACCAGTGCCTGTCTTTCCCGTATACTCAGTTTTTGAGGACAGCCATATTCTCTCCATTTCTTAATAATGGACTTTACTTTACTGGGGGATATTCAATGCCTTGGAAATGGTCTTATATCCTGCCCTGATTGGTGCTTTTGAAGAACCTTATACCGGATTCGCTTTGAATGTTCCTTCGTCTTCATGATGTAGTTTTTGTTAGGAAATGTACTAGCCAACTCTTGGATATCCCAGAGACAGGTTATTTAACCTGATATCATGTGAAATACATTTATTGCACACAGGTGGACTCCATCCAGCTAATTATGTGATTTCTAGTGACAGATGGTTGCACCGGGGCTTATTTAGGTGTGTCATAACAAAGGGGGGTACTTACACAATCAATTATTTTCTGTGTTATATCGGAAATAATTTAAGAAGAATTTGTAGATTTTATTTTTCAGTTTGACATTATGGACTTTTTTTATGTTGCTCAGTGGCAAGACCTCCTAATTAAATCAATTTTTATTCTATGTTATTACGCAATAAAATGTACAATCCCCTGTATCTGTACTGTAAGAGTGGCTTGTTGGACTTTGTGGTTGCCTGGAGACATAGGCTAATTAAAACCTTTGTTGACTACTGACACCTATCTGTACTAACAAACTCTGATTCTTGTTGTTCTTGTGATGTCATTGTCTATACGTAGATAATGAAACTAGTGGTCCTCAAATAAATTTAGCACTATATTAGAATTGATCTAGACCAGATGTGTCAAACTCAGATTCCGGGGGACCCAGAGTTTCTTCTTGTTTTCATTCCAATTGAAGTATTAATTCAATTACCTAATTCATTATTTTCTCAATTAAGCTTATATAATGTTTACTTATTTGTTGTGATGGATAGCTTAAATTATGCTGTTAACTCGGGATACAGTACCCACTGAATGTTCTGCAGCCTCCAGAGAAGTATTACATTAAGTACTATTAAATCTAGTTAATCATGCAATTAGACCAATTAAGTTGCGGAGAGTGGCATTGGAATAGATTCAGATTCAGAATAGATTCTTCAAGTTTAGAATTTTGACACCCTTGATCAGTGTTCTTCAAATTCAGCCCTTGAAGTTTACTATCCAGTAGGTTTTACAGGTCCCTTTGAACCATAACCTGAATAACACAGTCCTGGAGAGTTTATGCTATCTCTTAATCATCAGTTTCTAAATACCTTGAACTCATGGTAATTTGGACCAATTAAGCCAATCATTGAATCAATTACTTTATTAGCCCACTTAGGGAAAACATAAAACTGAAGTGTCTGCAGTACTCCAGAACCAGGGTTGCCTTCCCCTGCTTTATAGGATGGAGGCCCATCCTTTGATTGCTTAAAGGTCTACTGAGCAGTATTTCATTAAAAAAGTATTGTATTTCCCTGTTATTATTTAGTTGATGTGTGGTTTGATTGCTATATTGCTTTCTGGAGATCACCTTGGTAAAATGTCTAACGACTAATCTGGTTTATATGAGGACCCCATGTAAAATCGCTTTTTAGAAGGCAGCTTATACTTGTCTACCTGAAACAATCTCTCTCTCTCTTTACACACTATAGAGCAGTGGTTCTCAATCCCGGTCCTGGTGGAACATGGACCCTGCTGGTTTTTGTTCCAACTGAGCTCTCAATTACTTAATTGAACCCTTAAAGTAATTTAATTACATTTAAATCTTTAAATTGTGTAACTGATAAAAAGTTGGTTCCTTAAGAAGATAATTTCCTTATACAGTTTTATATTTCACTTAAAACCCCTACTGTTAAAAATAATTAAAAGGCTTAATTTGCTTAATCTTACTTTTTAAATTATGTAGCTCTACAACTGTTTAAAATAATTTATCTCATATTATGCAAATGCTTAGTTCAATTAGGGTTCAATTATGTTTCCTACTAGTAATTAAGTAACTGAGCTCAGCTAGAACAAAAAACAGCATGGCAGGAGGTCCCCAGGACCAGGACTGAGGATCACTGCTACAGAGGGTTAAAATGCACTAGTGTGCCTCCAGAGAGAGTCACACAGACTCCTCAACAACTAAACAACTAAGATCAACTGATGTTTTGCATGATTTTATCATTTTAAGTCATGATAAGCTGAGCTCCAGAACAAAAAAGCAAGTAAACGATGCATAATACTAACCTTAATTTATTACTTAAGTATACAGAGTGAATAGTGTTAGTGATAAAATATATTTTCAATAGAAATACTGACTGTTCCATATGGCTATGATGGATGGCCAGAATAATACGGTGACCTTTGGCCCACAGGGGAGATAATGCAGCAAGAGATGAGAGAAGGTATGCGGAAGGCTCTTTATTCACATATTCTTTCCAGAGGTGGTCTGTGTGATTGAGGTCAGGACATGACAAATTTCCAATGCTATTCTCCTTGAACCACTGCCTTACATTTCCATCTTTGTGACGTGGCACTTTATCTTGCTGCAAGGCTTCACAATAAAATTCCATCAAAACTAGCATTTACCTGTAGTCCTAAAAAAAATCATAATCCTTACTGTCAGTCATGGTGCCCTTCACAAAACCCAACCTCAGTGTAGACCTGTTGTATCCCTGGTGCAATCCATTACTGGTAAATAAGGCTTGTTACATTATGATACAGTGTGTACTCTTTGAATTCCACTTAGACACTTAGTGTGATACCAACTATCAAGAGTACCGCACACAGGAGTGCGCTCACTGCACTTGCTGGTATAGGACAGTAGTAAATTCTCAGTCCCTGTGTTTTATTGTGTGGCATACTGCTTAATTTCTGTCCTAATTCAGTCAGCACTCTTTTTTCATGCAATGTATTTTTGTAGCTTAAAAAAATGTATTCCAGACAGGTGGAGTTACTGACTTAGTTATTGTTACAGTGTGGGGGGTTGTGTCCACATTCCGGGGCTCAGGAAAACAGGCAGGTTACGGTGTAAAATGTGGTGATTTAATGTGATTTAACAGTGCATGTTAGAAAATGAAACAAACACCTAACTCTTCTTTGAGTCTAAACTAATACACAGAACAGGGTCCCTCTCTATATCTAAAACACAAACACACAAACAATCCAAACAATCCAAATCAGTAATCCGTTCTTGTCAAGTCCATTATTAAAAGTAATCCTCTTTCTTTAAACATAATGCTACTCCTCTCGCTCACCCTGGCTCTCCTCCTGCCTTTCCACAACGGGAATTCTGAAATGTCCCTGTTTTATCAAGGAGACAAGCAGGTAATTGGGCTCTGGGTAAATCCCCCAACCTGGGTCTGGGCAGTGCTGGAGTCTCATGGGGCATTCCTTCGGCACTGCATCACACTATTCCTGCCACAAATGTCAGAGTTATGGTTTCAAAAAACAAGATATAACCATTCTCACAGCCTTCTTCTTCCATAGTTTACTTCTGTAATCAACTAAGCATTAAGGTCATTAAATTGAATTTAGAGATCAGTATCAGCAGACTGAAATATATATGGGATTAATTTCTTGTTATTAATCAAAATAATAAAAGTACATAGTCAACCAGCTGTTTGGAATTTGGATATTTTGAATTCTCATTGTGAATATACCATTAAAGAATGTAGTTGCCTATCCTTTGCTATAAAGTATATTGCAAAGAACAGTGAGCCTCACAGACTGTGTAGCATGATTTTGCTGATGTTGTCAGGAATCGGAGGGTTTATCCTGGGGGTCTGGGTAGATCTGTGAATGTGGAGTGGAGCTGGTGGCAGAAGATGTGCAAAAAATACATATCAATGGTCAGTTGTTTAGATTTTTCTGCAAATATTTTTAAATTTCCCAGTACAGAGCCAGCACACCCTTAAGCTCTCTCCTGATTTTCTAGTTTTATTCCATTTATAGATCCTCAGCAAAAGTTCCTTGGACAATCGAAAACACTTATCCAGATCATTCAGTCAGCTGCTGCTTTGGTGGCCTGGATTCTGGGCTTAGTAAAGCAGAATTGGCTATACCATAAAATCCTCTGTCGCATATCCGCAGATGAGAAGGGTCGGTTGTTTAATCACAGCCTGGAAACCTGGAGCCGATTTCTCATCATGGCATCCATTTCCAAAATAAGCCAGTCTCATCAGCAACTTCACTGACCGGTCTAATATTATGCAGCCCATATGACTTTTTGAATTTCTCAAACCATCTCTTGTTGGAAATAATGGTAGATTCCTTGGCTGCTGTCACACTAGACAGATCAACCCCGGGTGACAATCAAGCGCTTTCACATGAAGTCCGGGAGTTGGTCATGCTGTGGGAAAATATCCAGTGACAGAAGGATGGAATAAAACGCATTTTGAAAGTGTTCACACAATTGTCAGCTGCCAAGCAGAGTGCAGGTATGACAGAAGTGCATCTCGGTACCGCAAGAAAATTTAAATCGCAAAAAATAGATAAAAAGTTAAGATTACGATTGTAATCAAACGGGCATTCAACGATAAACCTGTCAATTTTACCAAGAGCCACTGTGTCTGACCTGGGATGATGATATGTTATGTGAAACGGTTGTGTCCAACCCCAGTGCGAATTGTAACCCATGTATTATAGTGCAAGGCCACCCCGGGTCCACTCAACCCAGGATTAGTTGGTGTGAAAACAGCTCTAGACTACAGTGCTCTTCCCAGAAATTGACACAGCTGTGTTTGATCCTCAATCCTTATGTTCAGTGCTTTCTCCCTCCTAGAACAACACTTCAGCACCTTGCAGCAACACTAGCTTTAATTTTGTGAATAATTATTCAACTCATTAAGATCTTAAGGCATAGCCCCTCAAAATCAAACCAAGATGTTGAGTTTGGATTTCTCTTGAAGCTTTTGTTTAAAATATGTCCTTTTGACAGTTCATTGAGTTCCCTTTGGTTTTTATTTATTTTATTTATTTTCCAATTACCTTCCACTGTTGTTTTTCTCCCCTGTGAAAAACAAAACAAGTTGCGAAACTTGAATGACAAATGTTTTTACATGAATGCTTTCAAGGGATGAAAAGTCAGCGTATTGGAATTGTAAGATTTGGTTCATGCTGTGATGCTGAATTTATATATCATTGTATTTTGAAATGTACAATTCATTTTAGCTGTTCAGTGTTATTTGGCCTTGATGTTATACTATTGTTCCAGAAACAAACTAACCAATGACTGCAGTTTAAGGGTTTTAAGATTGTTCTTTTCCATAAACCGATTTCAAGGTTGTCAACAAAAGAGATAGATACTAATAATTGGGAGCAGTGCCTTTTGTTTAAATCATAAAAATCCTTTCTGTTAATAAGTAGAAAGAGATGGATTTTACATGTATTTTTCATGTATGTATATATACGGTGTACTCCAGATTGAATCATACTCTTGTGTAAATAGGAACCAAAAACATCAAGTTATGGATTTGATCATGTGTCCTGCTGAAAAATTTAAAACAAAAATGTCTAAAACTTTTTTTTAAGCAGGAATACATATTGAGGCTAGTAGTTTTCTTGCATATGTATGATTTTAGTTAAATTGTAGGTCACATGATCAAATGGCATTTTACATTACACGTTTCAATTATGCATTTTATGTAAATTATTTTCCTGTTTTATGGTTTTCGTTATTGAAATGAGTGAAGTATTTAAGAACCATAAAGGGCTGTTGGTTAAATGTATTGATCACATCTTTAAAAATGAATAACTTTTTAACTTTCTGTTGATTCTGAAAACTTTATGGATGACCCAAAAATGACCATTTGTTAGTCAAATTAAACCTACACTTTTTGAAGACCTCCCAGTAGAATACCTTTCACTGAGAGAGAGCCTCCTGCTTTTGTTTTATAATATTCTATCTATTTAAGTAATCTATCTATATCCAAGTTTTTAGAGACCTGATGAGATGCAAAACCATCAATTATGTTCTGTCATATTGATTTTCTGTGGAGATATACTACACTAATTATGGTAGAGTAAATCTTAAATGGTCTAATGGCCATATTGTGTGCAAAATGATTTACTGAGCCTTCCTCTTAATTGTTCGTCTGTGGGAGCAATAATTCACCTAGTTTCTATGGTCCTACTATATTGTCTTGCCCCATACCTAAACCAGCGTTATTTCCATTTACCATCTGCAGCACATTATAGACTTTTCTGTCTAAAGCTTTGTATTCTAACTGCATCATTTCAGTAATTCTTTATTTGGACGAAGCTGCAAGGTTTTCTCTGTGGTCTATCAGGATATATTTAAAATGCCAGTGTTATCCTGTGCTTGGTATGATTCCACAGTACTAATTGGCTGAACAAATCTGGGTAGGTGATCATTAAAGGTAGCACTTTTACCTCAGGGAACATTTGTTTTTTTCCATCCAGTTCCTTGAATAAAAAATGGTCCTGATATTAGTTTAGACATTTAGTTCTAGTTATTAAAATACAAATAGTTTAAAAACAATAACTTTTTGTTCTTATGCAGAGTAAAGTGCTTTACAAAAGTGGATGCATTTAAATTATTTACCTGTTGTTAATAATTAAGAGAATAGAAAATGAATGCAACACAGAACAACATCATTGTAAACATAACATTTCCTTGTTTTACACTGCAACTTTATTTTCTGAAGCCATTCATGACGATAAACCTCTTTGTAAAAATCAATGACAATGGCACAAGATTCAATGATAATTTACTTGCACTGTAACCTGAATTCATGTTACTCCTAATTGCACATCCACGTGTTACCAAATAATTAAATTTAAAGCAAACAAGATCTGGAAGTCTTGTCAGAAATTCTCAAGGGTGTCCTTGTGGATTTGTTTGCCGATGTGTTCAGACGCATCACGCTGTGAAGGTCGAGGGTGATTAATGCACATTTAACCCTAATAGGCCCAGACCAGGTTAAAAACAAAAAACACAAATTAATGAATGCATTCATAGCCCGGGTTAAGTCCTATACATTTGCTATTGTAATAGTTACAGTGGTAAGGTCTAAATTATGACATATATGTATTAGATATATTTTTTAAATCATTAGTTGGTGATATAATTTAATACAGTTTTTTCATCTTCTTTTAGAGAATTAATTGGCTTCTTTAAAATGCCAGAACACTGTCAATTACCAAAATCAAAGGCTCATCAAATGCTGTCTCTTGCTGGATTTCCCCCCTTAAACTTTCAAAATGAATTCCTGGAAATTATTATAATATAATTACCCATTCATACAGCTGGGTTTTTCCTGGAGCAATCTAGGTACAGTGCCTTGCTCAAGGGTACACCGGCAGAGTCCCCCACCTGGGATTAAACACATGACTGTCTGCTCCAGAGTCCAGAGCCCTGACCGCTACTCCACACTCAATGTGCAATGTCATTGCGTTCTGAGATTTTTCATTTAAAAAAAGAGTGGCATGAATGTGTTACAGTGCATTTTCAGTTGCAGCATTTTATTTTAGTTGCTTTTTGTTTCATTTGACTTAAGTACCTATTTCAAAATTATGAATTTTAGTTTCCAATTCAGTGAACTGAATTGCAGAGCATATTGAGTTGCATCCTCAAAAAAGCCATGAATTGGGATATTCATAGTGAGTGCAAGTTGAGCGTGTCAAATATTATAGTGATCAAGCACATCAAACAGTGACGCTGAGGTCTAACCTAAGTCAGGGCAACTGTGCAGCCGCATAAAAGACCACACTCAAGGCAGGCAAGGATCAAAGTGCTTTTAGAGCTGTGTTGAGTGTCTACCAAATGTGTGGACTGTCGAGGCTCTGAGTGTTGACCTGGTGCACCGAGTGCCGACCAAGTGTGCAGAGCATCGATGGAACATGTCGAGCACCGAAGCACATATCATGGCGATCGAACACATCAAATATTGATGTGGAGCTCTAACCTAAGTCAGGGCAATTGTACAGACGCACAACAGGTTCATCAAGGGAGGCAAGGCTCAGTTAGCTCTTGGCCCTGTACAATAATTACACACAAATCTGGAGACGCAACTGCCTATTGTGAGTACAGCCCTACTAACTCCTCACTCAAGACTAAACAGTCTAGCGCCATACTGCAGCTGTGACCTGGAATTTGAATGTTGTTGGTTTTTAAGAGGCGAGACCTGTGGCTACAGAAGAAAATCTAGCGTGGTGCTGCTAGGCCAGCTTCAGACCCAGTGGCTGCGTCTCCCTTCCCTGCAACAAAACCTCATTAGGATGTATAAGGTCAGGGAATTTGTGTGTCACCAGCTGTTGAAGCGGGGGGGGGGGTTACAGCATGGTAGAATGTTTTTTCTCACACGCTGTTCAGGAATTATTGTACAGAACGAATGGAGCCCTGGAGAAGAAAGAGAAGACTCGAACAACAGCTGTTGACTTCAGTATTTTCTGATTGTGAGGTAATATCCCATCCTCCCATTTGGGAATGGTTTTCAACTTGAAAGACACCATTGCATTGTCCTTCCTGTACATCAGATGTAAATCACAAATATTATTACTTTAATAATAGTAATGATTGTAATGTAATTTTGTGACCTTATATATGTGTCCTATATAATTAGATTTCTGGAGTGTGATGTTTTAAAAGTCATTTTTATTATTTGAGAGTGGGCACAGGGTTCCTCTGAACCCAGCACCAGGCCTGCTTACACTTTCATGTTCTTATTAGCCATATAAGGAAGGGTTAAATAATTAATCAATTAGTTTTCAGTTTTTCTTCTTATGTTGCAGCTTTGCTGTTGATCTAGTGGCTGCGATGTACTGATGTGCATAATTACTTGTTATTCTAACAACACCCCCTTGGTTGTCCAAATCCCCGGGGGGACATTGTTACATCTTGGGCTGTGTAATGTGAGAATAATGTTAATTAAAATTCCTCAGAAGAAATTAAAATGTGATTGCACAATTAATATACATCATTTTCTAAAACCTATGTGATGACTCGTCTCCGTTGTACAGGATTTGGCATGCCATACTCCATTCGAATATTTGTCTGCATGCTTTCTCTCGGAAGCAGGATTTCTTTCATGATTCTGATTCTTACAGCAATAGCTTCTCCAGCGCTTGTGAAAGGCCTTTACTGTCAATATCCAGTGTAACATTATTTGTCACACATGTGTAACTTATTCGTCTTTTTAAGACATCTGTTCTTACATTAAAACAGAAGCAGAATGTGATTTTCATAAACCTGTATTCTGTACCCCATGCCTTGTAAGCAATCTAATGAGGCAGAGTTGTGCACTTGGCTGTTGGACAAGCACTGCTTGTAGAAACCCTTGTGACTCAGATGGGTCTTAAAATATTTAACACGGTCACAAGACTGACCATGGAAATACTTGGAAGTACTATACATAAAACGGTCTTGCCCTGTATCAGGAGAAAAACAGAGTCGGCTGTTTTACTGGGACGTCTCTTGGCCAGGAGGTACCGTCCGTGTACATCTTTCAGTTTTGCGTGTAATGCTAGAATTCGACACCCTGTGACACAATTTATTCTCTGATGTACTTAAAAAACAGCTTCACTGAAACGTAGCAATGGCTAAAATGCTATCCATGAGGCAGCACTTACTTCTATTGTTTGTCCAGGGATCTAAGATTTAAAAAAAATATTTTTTGTAATGTTTTTGTTTACTTTTATTTATAGTGAGTTAGGATTCAAGTGACATGTTGATGACATGTTTTGATCATGTACATTCAGGAGGAGAGGGGAATGGCTGTAGAAATTGCCAACAACAGCCTTGAAAATATACTTGAAAAAGGCAGTTTTCTGTTTCAATGTCAATCATTCTTGGGGAGCTTGTGTAAAAAAAAAAAAACTTTCATTATTGTTGGTTAAGTGTTTGTTATCGTTACATTAGCAATCTGTTGTCAAAAGTTGGTTGCTTCTGGCAACACAGCAACCAGTGAAGACTAGGCTTCTATGCAGGGTTTAGTACTTTTTAATACATGTAATTAAGGAAACCGCAGATGCAATATGGTTATATTTAGTTTTGGGCTTTGTTTCTTAACATTTACCCCAAGGCAATAAGAGAGAATTAAACAACATTGATTGTCTACAGTACAATCGGACAATTCTCTAGGAGTATCTGATTTGTGGTTTTGCATGGTTGTTTTAGTTTAGCATTTTATCCTTTGTAAAGGAACAGTGGGTTTATTTCCATAAAATAAGACAGACAGTACATTGTGTTTTAAATGTATGAAACATAGTGTAGAACCAATTATTTAGGTTTACTCCTTTTCACTGTTCTTTTTTCTTTGTTGCTTATGCTAGCTTGGCAATATCTTCGGCTTACTTGTTTTTGTTATTAAAAGTAGGCAAAAAAAGTATTTTTAGTCACTTCTATTATTTTCTTGTTTGGTTTTCCACATTTTGTCAGACCTGTGCAAATCCTCACTCTCTAAATCCCCATTTCTTAATAGTAATAGTAGCTTCATGTACAAATGGAGTATTTCAATCTTAATGAGTCAAATATAAACAATCAGAACTACACAGAAAAAAAAAATCATAAAAGAGCTAAACTGTTAAAAAATACATATATGCAATATATAAATATACACAATATATGTATATGTGTGATGTTTATTATTTTTTTCAGTAGGTAGACAGTAGGTATCACCCGCAAGTTGAATTGTTATGAAATGTAATAAAAACATTTAAATGAGGCATTATAATTTTGTATTAATATGCAGCAACTGATCTGAACAGGTAAAAGACTTGCTTGAATAAGAATTAAACTGGAGTTATAATGAGAAACAAAGGTGTGACTGTCTTTGACAATTTTCTAATGTAATGAAAACATAAGCTTACTTTTTAGACTCCAGTTTTAAATACACACACATATATATATATATATATAGTGTGTATGTATGTGTTTATATAAAATATATGTGTATACATAATATATATACATATACATATACATCTTAAATTTATTCCTGCATAAAATGTTCCTTGAGAACATCCACATTCCTGTGTAAAATATTTAGAGGAATTGATTGTTATACTTTCAGGAATGGCATAAACATGTCAAACCTCACTAGTTTGAAACTGGTATGCAAGTGAGCAGCTCCAGTGATATTTCAATCTATAATTGCATATTTAAATGCAAGCATCTAATTTAGTTTATCCCACCCTTCTCCTGACAGTCAATTTTAATTAAGCCCCTTATTACAGTTTGGTGAATGTGACGCTTGAAACCTCCTTGGCCTCCAGCTTCCTGATAGGTCATTTTCAGTTTGAGTGTACTTCTCTCAGCTCATCTTGGTTTTCATTTCAGTACTCACACTATCTTGAACTTTTATTGTGTGTTACAGTTGTTGATGGTTTGGAGGTCCTGCTGACTTTCCCTCTTCCTCTGAGCCCTGATTATCTGGAACAGAGCTGTGCAGGCGAGGATGAGGTACAACGCAACACAGCTGGCGTCTCTTGCCACAGGGCCTTCTGGAAGCTTTGACAGAGAAGGAAGGCTTAAAGTATGCCGAAAGCCTTTGAGCAATTCAGAAAAGCCACAAGGTATTGGACTAATGATTATTCACCCTGACATTGCAAAACAAGACACTTTAGTCTAGCTAGGGTTCCAACAATTAGCAGAGACAGGTGATGACAAAAAGCCAATTTTTAATGTCAAAACCTAATGCTGTCAAGCTATCCCTGTCCTTTGAATTTTCTTTTATATACAATTAGATTTAATTTGAATTATATATATGTAAAAAAAAAAATGCCCACAGAAAAGCTCCCATGATTCCAAACACATGCAATGAGTCATACAAGAAGGGAAGGAGATGATTTTCTGTAAATTTCTTTGCTTCAACATTGAAATCAATATCATTTTTACAGTAAACCATTTTCCATGAGCTGTTTAACTGTGGAAGACTGGGTATTCTGCATTACGTATAGAACTTTTTACATCTCGTAAATATCACAATATATATTTAAGATTGTTGGCTACAGCCTGTTAAGTTGCTTCATGTGTTTATTTTGTGTGTTTGTGTGTGTGTGTGTGTGTGTGTGTTTAACAATGCTCTTTGAACTTATGGTAATTTTTAAAGCCCAGAAATGAAAGGGAAAAAATTCTGAAAAGTTTTGCAAAACTCTTCATGGCCACAGTTCACTTATTTTCTCCCCCTAAGAGTCAAACCCATTTCTCACAGAGGACACTGTCTGCTGGGAGGTCACACGATGTCACATTTCTTTCATCTTTTCTTAGGCAGAGCTAACAAGGACTGACATAGCCTTATCTTCCTGTGCGTGCACATCTCTGTGTTCTCAGGGATATGAGGGAAGCCTTCACACTTATTTGTATTCACCCCTTGAGATTTTATACATTATTTATCAAATTGATAGAGGGAAAAAAGAAAAGAGAAATTAGGATGGAAAAGCATCTGTGTTCCTTATAGCACATGTGCCTTGACATGTGCATCAAACCAATTAAATACTTCCCCATTAATACTTTCAGTGTGAAGTACCTTTAGTGTGTCTCTGGTTTAATTATTTATATACACATTATAATTCTAAGTTTTCAGTTGTTTTCCAAAGACTAATGAAGAAAAATTGGTGCAACAGCCTGTTCATTCCAGTCACAAGCTAGTTTTCTGTAGCAGAGCACAGGATGATTTTAGGATATTTTTAGAATTTAGATTTTACATTTTGAGTTTGATCAGCATATATAGGGTAATCTGATTTATAAATAAACCCCAAAAAGTTGAATTCACTGATTTAAGGTGCTGATCACCTATCCTATTACCCAATGTAACAATGCTTCCCACTACGGCTGTTGTTTTAACGTGGGAGAGACGTAGGAAGCAAACGCATGTCCTCAGAAGTCAGTGCTGCCAAGCTACCCAATTATTTTCCCCACTGCAAATCCCACTGTGCAAATAGCAGAGCTTGAGCATCTTGGGCTGGACTGATTTAATTGTCTCTGATTACACTACATACACACAGGCACAGTTTTTGTTGGGTGACAAGCCGAGGAGACCCTGGCAGACTCCAGCCTTGCTGTTCCCGACAGCGCCCGGTCAGTTCCGCGCAGCCCTATGCGAATGCCAGTCAGAATTGACCCAGGACCCAAGCTGTGCTCCTAGTGCAGACTTTTACCAGTTGTGCCAATTAGGAGCCTACCTTTCAGAACTCTTCACTTAATGGTACATCCATGCGGAAAGGACCGTGCAACACACAGACCCAATCAGAATTACTGTCAACTGGATTGGATTGGGGAAAGGCTATAAAAACATGCATTATTGGATACTAATCAATACAGTCGTAGATTCCTTTAACAGATTTTGCCCTCCCGTCCCCCCCTCCCAATTATACGATTGCGTTTCTCATTCCATTCATCAAAAATGTTCATCATTATGTTTTTCAAACGTGAATTTTAAAGATTGTCAAATCTTTTAAACAAAAATGCAGAATTTGAAAAAAAAAAAGAAGAAAAAAAATCCTGAGTAAAATGTGGTGTATCTTACTGCAATGCTATCAGTTCAGAATGAGTGTGCACTGCGTTTGAAATTGAATTCCTACAATATGCTGGCTATCTTGCAGTTAATGAAACATTATGGCTTTCACACAGTAGTGTTTTCTTGTAGGTATAAGAGAAAATTGAAATAAATGATTCAGGGAATGTATGTGTTTATTTGAAGCACCCATCCCTAAAAACTTCCTCGCTTTAAATGGTATTTATTCCAAGGCAGATAATGCATTACAGTGATGACAAGCAAGAGTAATTTCACATGCAAAGCATGTTTATTTTCTGACAGTAACTGTCTATCCTGAACAGTATTTTATTACTATGGGTGGAACTGTAAAAAGGATCTATATGCAGAAACTCATCATATTGTCTATCATTTTAAAATGCTTATTTCAGTTTAGGGCTATAAGGTAACCAGTGCGAGTTTGAGCATTGATTTGCCAAGGCTCTCGGGGTTCAGTGTTTTAAAATAATATCCAACAATGACAACCGTAAGTGGCAGTTAAAAATACTCCAGATTTAAAGGGATTATTAATAATAAAACAGACCTTTGAAGAATATTTAAGTACTTCCCCTTTTGCCCTTGGCAGAGTGATTTGGTCATGCTAATATTCACAGTGAAGTTTTTGAATTAATTCATCTGTGAAGTGTTTTAACAAATTAACCTTCATTTGCAAAGCACACCAAACCATGCCTATATCTCACTGAATTAAACAATGCCATCCTGAAGAACAATGTGTTTGCATAATGCATCTTTATTTTGTTTGGAGTTGATATGATTGGTTGTCTATTTAAGGCTCCTATCAGTTTAAATTACTGATATAATTTAGTAGGGTTTCGGTTTATTTCTGATTATGAGGAAACTGAAGATTTCTCATCAGCCAAGATTTTGATATTTCTAAAACCTGCCATGCACAGTGCTATATTTTTTGATGCGGTTATGAACCTAAACCCTCCCCAATAAAACAACTTGAACAGATTCAACTATGTTCTCCAGGCCCAGGTTTAAACTTTGTTTGTGTTGTTTTGTAGATCCTAGAGAAAGGTCACCCTGTGCCACAGAATACAAATTCAGAGACCTTGAGAAATTGGGATTGTGGAGAGTTGCTTGTTTACAACTGATAAGACTGAATAGGTGCATCACACTACAAGAGAGATGTAGTTAAGTGCCTGATGTAGGCTATATACTTATTATGTGGTGCCTGCTGGTTGTTCCCAGAGTGAAGAGGTAACGATAGGTTATTATCATAACCCTGGTTCCTTGAAAAAGAAAGACAGCCATTACCTAATGGGAAGAGCATTCTGACCTGCCAATCATTGAAAGCATGTACCAAAGCTGCCCAATAGGGGCCCTACTGTCAGGAAGAAAACCCGCCCCCGGCGTCTGTGAAAAGTCTCCTCCTGACTGCAGCTCCCTGCCATTTCTTCATCAGGAAGGTCGTCTGGTCAAGCGACCCCTGAAGAGTAATGGCTTTTTTTTTAACCTGGGTTATGATAATAACCTATCGTTCCCTTTCAAATCGAAAGACAGCCATAACCGAATGGGAAGACTATACCAGAGCTGTCACGAGTCCTGACACCTGACTAAGCCTAAACCCACAATGACAAGGATAGCAGATCCTCACGGCACCTAAGGGCTAGCAGTTTGAAGTACCTGGGAGCCCAAGCTTGGGTGCAACCGGTCCGCCACGTTGAGGCGGTAGAACCTTGTGAAGGTCTGTTGACCGGACCAGGTTGCAGCATTGCACAGCTCTTCAAGTGTGACACCGTGAAAGAAAGCCCATGACGTGGCTTGTCCCCTCGTTGAGTGCGCTGAGATGTGTTCAGGCATGGGAACATTAGCAGTCTCATAGGTGAGCCGGATCACGTCCGCCACCCAGTGCGCCAGTCGCTGTTTTGAAACCGCCCTCCTTCTGGTGGTGGAACCATAGCAGACAAACAGCTGGTCTGATTTGCGGCTCTGCGCAGTCCTCCGCATATAGCACCTAAAAGCCCGGATAGGGCAGAGTGTGTGTAGTCTGCGGTCCTCATCCGATGTATGTGGAGGGGGATGGAAAGACTACAGGACAATAGGTTGGTTTATATGGAATGCCGACAAGACCTTGGGCAGGAAGGCTGGGTTCGTCCTGAGAGTGACTCTGTCGTTGCTTCCCAAGAAGATCAGACAGGCTTTATCCACAGACAATGCGTGAATTTCACTAATTCTCCTTGCCGATGTTATCACTACAAGAAAAGCTACCTTGAGTGAGAGGAAGCGTAGCTCTGTTGTGGAGATGGGCTCAAAGGAAGCACCGCTCAGTCCTTTCAGCACTAATTCCAAGTCCCAGGCTGGAATTTTGTCCCTTATCGGTGGTCTCAAGCATCTCGCACCCTTCAGAAACTGGATCACCTGAAAAAGCGGAAGCTGCCATGGATCCACGCTGATCATCTGTGCCAGCATCGCAAACCATAATTGTCTTGGCCACTGGGGGACGATCAGGAGAACTTGAGCTCCTTCCTGGCGAATCCTCTCCAGTGTCAGTGGAAGAAGTGGCAGTGGGGGAAGGCATACAGCAGTTCCTGCGGCCATGGGTGAGCAAAGGCGTCCACACCCAGGGAGCCGCCTCCTGTCTCCAGGGAGAACCACAGAGGACAGTGGGTCGTCACCTGTGTAGCGAAGAGGTTGACACGAGCTAGTCCCAGCCTCTTCCAGATCTGCTCCACCACTTGAGTCTCCACTCTGAGCTGTCCAGACCTCCCCTGGAGAGAATGTCCTCTGCTGTATTAGATACGCCCGGCAGGTGTATTGCCCGTATGGAGTGGAGATTGTCTTGCGCCCACAGGAAAAATCTGCATACCACAAAGTGTAGTCTGGGGGAGTGTAGGCCTCCATGGTGGTTGATGTAGGCCACCACTGCTGTGTTTGTCTGCCCGAACCAGAACGTGTCTTCCTCCCAGACCATGGTGAAAGCAGTGCAGAAGCTTGCAGCTCCTGTTTGTTGATGTGTGTGGCTGACCAGAGGCCGTTCCACACTCCTTTGACTCCCATCCCATTCCAGACAGCGCCCCAGCCTCTTCCGGAGGCGTCTGTGGTGATGACTTCCCGTCTGTGCGGGCTTCCGAGGGGGGAGCCGAGTTGCAGATTGTTCCGATTTCTCCACCAGGACAGTGATTGCCAGCATGTTGAGGTCACTGTCAGTGTGTGGTGTTTGCAATGGGCGCATGTGCAGCAGGCACAGGGGGAGAATATTCGAGGTGGCCGCAATCAGCCCCCAACAGTTTTTGGAATTTGACCAGCTGGAGAGTCGATGCCCTTCTCAATGACGCCAGGCATTTCTCCAACGACTCGATTCTGTCTCTGGACAGGTAGGCAAGCATTTTTTGAGAGTCCAGCTTAATTCCCAAGAAACCCACCATCTGTGCGGGTTCGAGGGAGCTTTTCTCAGGTATTTCCTGTGCGCCGGGAGGATGGGGTTGTGGAAGTAAGCGTCCCTGAGGTCTGTTGATGTGAACCAGTTGCCCGGCTGGACAGACTGGGGAAAGATCCCAGTCCCTTCTTTTTCGCCCCTGCCATTGCGTACATGGCATCCGCCTGCCTAGAAGTTGCAGGAGAAGATGCCGACTGGTTGCATGTGGATTGCACAATGTCCACATAATCATCAAGGAGGGGAAGGGTCTCCGCAGGTTTAGCAGTCTTTTCCCTTACAAGCCAATTGTTCCGTGCCTCTACCTGGGGGTACCAGAGAATGTCCACTGCCATAGCCGCACATCTCATCAGGGTCTTAAACTCCATGCTCAGCCCTTGAAAGTGCTCTGACACCGAACTCGCCGCCTCAGTCTCCTCTGTGAAAGATGGAGGGTCTGATATGTCCGAGCGCGACCCCACATGGGACAGCGCTTCTTCTGGTAGTGGTGGTGGGCTTCCTCTTCCGGCGGAAGTCGCGCCACCACGGAGATTAGCATCTGCTGCTGGGAGTCTTATCTATGGGTTATCTTCCCAAACCGCTTAAGCAGTGTGGCAATCCCTTCCGCTGCCTGTCTCCTGCGGTGTGGAGGAGTCCGTGGAGCTGAGCGTCTAGATGATCTGGAGAGGGAGCGTCTTGCTCTCGGGGACCTTCGTCTGGGGGGAGAACACCTGCGGGAGAGCACCTGCGAGGAGGCGGAGAGGGGGAGATAGACTGCACCCTCGCTGGTGAAGCTCGAGAGGAAGATGAGCACCGTGTCGGTCGAGGTCGACAAGGGATGGACAAGGAGTGGAATTCCACGATCGACGTTGACAGAAAGGTCAAGGGACAGCTAGGGTTGGTTGATGTTGATGGTCGAGGTTGACAGAATTGCTTTTTCGAGTGCCATTTTCAATGTGTTGTGCGGTTTAAAGTCCGCCGACAGTGGTCGAATCCGGAAGAATAGAGCGGGTCGGTCAGCCGACCTGCCGCGGGGAAGCTGCTCCAGTGGAGTAGTCTCCTTCCTCTTTCCTCTCCTTACGCCACTTGAATCTGTAAAAGAAGAATAAATGGTACAGGAGGTAAAATCGTGCAGCAGATGTCAGTGGAGGGAACGAGGCCGGCTCCGATCGAGACTCCCACCGCACACTTACCTCTGAACAGAAGCAATAATAATAATAAAAAGACTGTAGTCTGAGCTCCGAAGAGGCAAAAATTAGATAATACTCTGAATTAGAACCGAATTTCGAAGACAATCGCAAGCGAAATGCAATAAAGCACAATCACAAGCAGGTGAAAGGAGAAATGCCAGGGAGCTGCTGTCAGGAGGAGACTTTTCACGGATGCCGGGGGCGGGTCTTCTTCCTGCCAGCAGGGCCCCTATTGGGCAGCTTTGGTACATGCTTTTAGTGATTGGCAGGTCAGAATGCTTTCCCCCATGAGGTAATGGATGTCTTTCGATTTGAAAGGGAACCAGTTTTTTTAAATTGTCTATTAAAAATAAAATTAAATAAGAGAGAAATCAAGTTGTGCATAGTAGAGTTTTATTTCTATCAAGAAAGTTGAAAGCACATTAGGCCATGGAATTCCATCTTAACACAGTCATAAAGATGGGGTTTAGTAACTGAAGTAATATGAACTTGGACCAAATGCCTTTTACATGCCTCTCTGTTTGCCTGTGGCTTTTTGTGGGCACCAGATGAAGAAGCTACCATTAAGTGTTAGACTTTTAATTCACAATTGGCAATATATTTGATTGGAGGGCAGGCTGACATCTAGAAAAGAATACATTTGTATGATTTTCTAGTCCTGTTGCACAATGCTTCAACAGTAATTGTGTAGAAGGGGCTAAGGTTAAGACAATGTTAGGTTGTGAAGTTGCATTTTAAACATCTGTATGGTAGAAACTTTCCCATGAATCTGATGTGTTGGAGCTGGGTCATCGTGAAACTGTGAGGCAACTTTGTGGTTTCATTGATACCGTGCTACACCAATTGGAAGCTGAGGTTTACAGTAAGCAATTGGAACAGGCTGCAAATTTGGTAGCCTTAAGTCACAGAAGTGGAGGAGACATTGAAAAATGCTGTGGAGCAAATGATGTGTATTGTGAAGCAGTACAGCTTTGAGGCTTTTGAGAAGTCATGGTTAGACTACTTTTCAGTGTATTGTTTAGAAGGGCAGAAATGACCTGTACAAAACAAATCATTACAAGTTTAGTGTGTTCCTGAAGCCAACTCCGACACCTGTTAATTGTGTTATTGATCTGGCCCTGACCCTCAAGCTTATCAGTTAAACATGATAACTTTCAGTTAATTAGCTATGTGTGTGTTCCTGTAAATTAAATGCAGTCAATCCTGAAACTCCCAGGTTCGAGCAGCATTTTAGTAGTGGAATCAGAAGGGTGACTTGTCTTTTCATCTATCTGTTACACATCATGTTCTATTAGTTTAAAAGGGAGATGGTATCTAAATCTGACCATGAAGCACTTTAGATGTATTCTCTGTCTAGACATGTGTTGACTAAATATAGATTATCTTCAAATATGAGGTCTTCCATCTCTTTTAAAAAATTGAGAAAGACATTACAAGTTAGATTAACTACTTTAATGTCATACTTGGGTTTAAGATAAAATCCTATATAGAGCTTTTAAATTGACTCTTTAATATCCCAATCAAGACTCCATGTTTATGGCCTGCAGAGGTCATCTACTTCATTGTGTTTCAGGGGGCACTTAAGGTCTGATTTTAGGTTTTTAATATTTTTTATTTTTATGAAATGCTTTACCTTACTGTGACCTTGGAACAAATCTGTCGATCTCATGCTTTAATTTTGTATCAAAACATGTCAAATGGATATATATACAAATCACAAAATATGAACTCGCTTTGCATTCAAAAAGAGTGCTTTGTGAAAATGCAGGTAAAAAATGCTGACTTTAATTAACAAGGGATTCGTTTGTTTTTTTCAAATGTAAGATCATATTTGTGCAAGTGACAGATGCAAGGTTTGAAATAAACATGCCACCAGCGTGTTCTAGATAAATAAATAGATTCACATCCAAATCCAGGACACAACTTTAACCAACATCTCAATGATCCAGCTATCCTCTAGTATAAAAGCTGAGAAATCACTACCGATCATAAGTATTGCTTTACCTGGTTATAGTATGAACTATAGTATAGTACATTTCTACATCAAATGGGGGAGTGTGGCAAAACATATGCAAATGTAATGGTTATTTTACATAGTTGTTGGTGGCCAGCTCACATTTGGACAGCACTTGTAATATGTGTGTGTTATCTTTGGCAACCCCGACCTGTGGTTCAGTTCACAAAACAGGCAGTAAAGATAAAATGGAAAAAAGATGTCTAAAACAACATGAGTGATAACAATTGAGCAATCTCTTTTCTCAAAAGAGCTGCATTGATATGTAGTTTTCTTAAATAATGTGAGGAAAAAGCTGTTTAAACATTTAGCATTGATAACAACAGAAATGGATAAGAGTACATATGTTGATTTATTATTAAGGTTATTATTTCAGCATTGTTATGGTGTTACCAGAATGGAAACCTAAAATCCATATGGAAAATGTTAGGCTATTTAATAGACTTGTGTGCACTACAGCTGTTTAACCGGTCCACCTTAAATATTTCCGGGCTTAGGCAATACTCTGCTAGCATTCCGCAAAAGGCCTACTTCACCTTCTGTGGGGAACCATTTTCTCATATGTTATACTTAAGCAACTCTCATAAGTGTCTTATTATTTTCAAATATATCTAGACCACTGCTGGAACAATTGGAAGAAACTTGATTTCTTCCTCTTTCTAAAGAAAAAAGAACTCTGCACAAAACTGCCTTTTTTGAAATGACTATGAGCTACACTACAGTAGACAGTTGAAGTTGGGCTGGTAATTTATATAATTCTGATTCCTGAATGCCGTCACTTTTAACTCTGGACTGACATGCTAAGGCATTTAAAACATCTTGAAATGCTTACCTGGGGCAGTTCTGTGGTGAATGAAATAGGTTTGCTGTTAGGGGATGCAGATACAGAAATCTGAAAAGCAGAACTACAGGAGCAATTAATTGTCATAGAATAAAATAACTCGTGCCAGACAAAAAGGAGAACCCAAAAAAAGTATCCTTCAGATATGAAAATGCGCTGTGGTTTTGAATTGTGATTGCACAGAGTGGTGACCACAGTTTTTTTTTTTTTCCCAAGTGAGGTAAGCCATAAAAGGTCAGTACGGGGTTTACCCAGTCTCAATCAGCTACTGTGCACACTGTACAATATACAGTATTTGACCTCTTTGGTTCTTCATAGGAGTCTCCCTGTTGAAAATTCATCTTTAATGAAATATCATTGTGAGACAGTGTAGATTCAGCCAGCATACTTGTACTCGTATCATTTTCTTGCTGATTTCATAGTGGAAGAGATAAAGGGGGCTTACGCACACAGCACGACTGATCTTTTGTGTCTATGATTTCCTTTAATCGCCAGATACAGGGCTGTCCCTCATGACATATTCTGTGCAAATGCACTCTCTCAGAGGAATATGATGGCAGTTTGATTTTTTTCTTTTCTTCAATGGTTGCCACTAATGCCCTTTTTTATTTCATTTTTTTTTCTCTTCGTTTGCTCAAGTGCCAGTCTATCCCTCCTCAGCAAAGAAGCGAGGACCAATGAAAATAAAGTTGAGTTTTGTGCTGCAGTCACCAAATCTCTAAGCTGCAGGGAAACAGGAACCTTCTGGGAAGTTATCTGGCATTTAGCTGCCTGTCAGACGCATGCAGCTGCCGGCCAGAGCAGAAATCTTTAATGATTTTTTTCTTCTGACCTTTTAATACTAATGCGTTTTCTCTTAACATCATCAAGTGAGACCAGGCAAGAGCACTTCTATGAATCTTTTACGATCTACAAATATAGACAGATATCGATATAGATCTGTATAGTTTTGTTTTTCAGTTGTTTGTTTTTAGAGGGTTTTGTAAGCCATGTCTTCATTTTTTTTCCTTCTTCTTTTTGAATATTTACAGATATTATAGAGCGATGGTGTCGACTGAAAGGGAACCTGCTCTTTTTAATGAAAAAACCACTCCAGGTAAGTTTTCTTCCATCTCTATTTTAAACTAGATAAAGTTAATTGTGCCACATTTGTCTTTGTGCTTATCCTTCAATGTCTTAGAATCTTCCTAATATATTTAGTCTCCTTTAACATGTGCATGTACACTTGACAGTTATACATCGGACTTGATATTTTGTATTATGTGATTTCGATTTTTGTATTTTTTTTAAACCATTCATGTCTATGTTGTGTAAATGATGTTCCCTTTGGTGTATTTATTTGCTGATGTAACTTTGCCAGCTTTCTTAAACAAATTAAATAGCCTCAACCTATACATGTCTTAATTTAAAGATTCAAAGAAAGAATGATTTAACAAAACCTAATTTTTAGTTAGGACAAGCAATACTCAACCTATGCTCCTTCAGGGATAAGCATACAAGTTAATACATAAATCAACTGGCAATATCATGTTTTTTTTTTTTGGCAAAATCTAGCTGTCAGGATGAAACACTTTACAGGTTGAGTTACTTAATCCATCCACACAGAAACAGAGGGATGCATTGCCTGTTTCACGCTGTCCAATATATAGGTATTATTGAGATAAAATAATATTTCAAGGCTTTGAAGTGAAAGAATCATACCAAGGTGTAATTAAAAGTGTTTACTTACATCTCGCTGAATGGAAAGTTTGGGGTATTAACCCCTTTTCTCCCCCCTCTTGACTTTCCATGGGTGCTGTCTGTCCAGTACCTTAAACCAGAAACTGAAATAATTTGTATTTCTTGCTCCTCAATGATACAGTCAGTCAAGTGTTTTTTTTTTTTTTACCTCATTTACTTTCCCCAGGGAATACATTGAAATGTGATTTCTTTGTTTTTCTTTTGTTTTTCTTTTTCATTCATTCGTTCTTTTCCCTGGTAATAAACCAGTGCCTGCTCCAGTGTATTCAATTTGTTGTAAATTTGCTGTAGCTAAGTGCAACATTCTGTGCAGATATTGATCTCAGGCTTAGTTAAGGGAACAGTCCAAAGATAGAATTTCAGACAGTTTTGGCAGACTCCCACACCAAACATGGAACAGAAAGCTGTAAATCCTCTTGGAAAATGGAGCTGGTTTCAGCTTTTGTGCCGTTATGCGGTGCTTATTATTTTAACAGAAATCACATCCACATTAGACAGTCTAAAAGGACAAGTTGTCAGTCTATTGCCCTTTCACTTGACTTGATTATAATTATTTTTAGCAGTGCTGGTATTCTCTGTGTGCATTAGTATTGCTGATTCATAGTTGCTGTTGGATCTAGAAGGACATAAATAATGCAGGTGACTTTGGACAAAGTGGTACCACAATAAAAAGTAGAATGCATATGATGTACGGTACAGTCTGTGTGCAGTTAATGCACTGGTAATCAACAGGTATTTACTGGCCATTGTAAAATGCCATTTTATTCTAAAAGGTATCTTCAAGCTGACTGCATCGTTAATATTACCCTGCTTTACAGCATGATAACATTTACCCTCAAAGTCAATTTACACATTGACTGTATATATATAGAGTGTGTGTATGTGCGTTTGTGTATGTGTATATAATATTCAGGAGTATTTGTCCCCCACAATGAAAGTGAATATTGCAGGAAAGCAGGCTGTATTGCAGACTGAATCAACACTAAGCATGTACTTACTGTAATGGGGGCTTTCACCTCTCTGATAAGCAGATCTAAACCCTGTAATTCATTGGGAATGGAGCATAATGTAACTGGTCAGGCTATTTCAGGCACTGCTTTAACATTTGTATACAACTGCAGTTATTACCCAATTTATAGTTCTCCTTTTGAAGTGTGGTGCTTCCAAATGTCTGTTTCTGCAGATGGAATGCATTACCCAGATCAGATAAACTGCACTCAGTATTTTCAGACAAGATAAATGAGTAAATTTGCTTGCTGGTGCTGTCAATAATGTCAGTCTCTGTCTCTCTGCCCCCCCCCATGCTTGCAAAAGCTCAACATAAATTATTTGCATTCAATGTATATCATGGTCACTAATGTATTATTAACATCTGACGGACAATCATCAACATTTAATTGCACCACAACGGAATGGTACTTGAATGAACAGCAAAGCACTAATTATGAAAATAATACAGACAACTAAAATGATAATTAATTGCCCCACTTGAAAGCAGTTACGTTATCTGCAGTTCAGTTGGCAGTGCTTTTTTCTATCACTCAGAGAAGTGACTCAAATAGTGTACTGATTCAGAATGTTTCTTACCTCATTGGCTCGTAGTCATTTGAATGCCAAATTGTATAAAGTAAAACTCCTGCATGAAGTTCACTATTAAAATATATTATCACTTCACATAATAGACATTCTGACTTTCAGACATTCTGAACTATTTAAAAACCTTTATAAATATGCACATGCATCTCTGTCAGCTACTACTATAGACTTGCATTTTAGTGCTTATAGGCTAACATCCTGGCCTTTGATCTCCACCACTGACTTGCAAGCAATTCATATGTCTGATACAAAATGCTGCAGGCAAAATATACGTTCTTGATAACTTAAACAACCGACCAGTGATGTTGCAGCATACTAAACACACTTCTTTTTAGTGCTGAACAAGTGGTAGGAAAAGTACACAAAACATTTATATTCCACTGTTATTATTATGTATTGTTGTTATTATTATCATTATTATTGAAGAAAAGGGGTTCACTTTCCATAATATCTCATGCTTGTTAAGGTCCGTGATGGCAGTAGATCAGTCCCACAATGCAACATTGGCATGTAGCCTGCAAGATGTTTTCAATTCGAGCTCTACAATCTGATATTTTATAAATGTCACAAAGATATGGAAATACAAGGGGAGAGTGATATGTAAATAATAACCTATAATATTGTGATTTCTAGGTGACTGTAAAATGCTGTCAGGCCTCTGAGTGGTGCATTGTGTAAAAACCTCTGCCTGGCATGTGGGATGCATCTTAAAGGTTTGCTTTTTTTGAAATAAAAGTGCTTTTCATTACCATTATGTTTGAATATACATGTCCATTTCATGCTTAGTGTTATTAAATCCTAGGCAAAACCAAAATATCCAAATGACAAAATAAAGACAAATGCTCTACATAATATCTACTGTATGGTACCATGTACTATACACTCACCTAAAGGATTATTAGGAACACCTGTTCAATTTCTCATTAATGCAATTATCTAACCAACCAATCACACGGCAGTTGCTTCAATGCATTTAGGGGTGTGGTCCTGGTCAAGACAATCTCCTGAACTCCAAACTGAATGTCTGAATGGGAAAGAAAGGTGATTTAAGCAATTTTGAGCGTGGCATGGTTGTTGGTGCCAGGCGGGCCGGTCTGAGTATTTCACAATCTGCTCAGTTACTGGGATTTTCACGCACAACCATTTCTAGGGTTTACATAGAATGGTGTGAAAAGGGATAAACATCCAGTATGCGGCAGTCCTGTGGGCGAAAATGCCTTGTTGATGCTAGAGGTCAGAGGAGAATGGGCCGACTGATTCAAGCTGATAGAAGAGCAACTTTGACTGAAATAACCACTCGTTACAACCGAGGTATGCAGCAAAGCATTTGTGAAGCCACAACACGTACAACCTTGAGGCGGATGGGCTACAACAGCAGAAGACCCCACCGGGTAACACTCATCTCCACTACAAATAGGAAAAAGAGGCTACAATTTGCACAAGCTCACCAAAATTGGACAGTTGAAGACTGGAAAAATGTTGCCTGGTCTGATGAGTCTCGATTTCTGTTGAGACATTCAGATGGTAGAGTCAGAATTTGGCGTAAACAGAATGAGAACATGGATCCATCATGCCTTGTTACCACTGTGCAGGCTGGTGGTGGTGGTGTAATGGTGTGGGGGATGTTTTCTTGGCACACTTTAGACCCCTTAGTGCCAATTGGGCATCGTTTAAATGCCACGGCCTACCTGAGCATTGTTTCTGACCATGTCCATCCCTTTATGACCACCATGTACCCATCCTCTGATGGCTACTTCCAGCAGGATAATGCACCATGTCACAAAGGTCGAATCATTTCAAATTGGTTTCTTGAACATGACAATGAGTTCACTGTACTAAACTGGCCCCCACAGTCACCAGATCTCAACCCAATAGAGCATCTTTGGGATGTGGTGGAACGGGAGCTTCATGCCCTGGATGTGCATCCCACAAATCTCCATCAACTGCAAGATGCTATCCTATCAATATGGGCCAACATTTCTAAAGAATGCTTTCAGCACCTTGTTGAATCAATGCCACATAGAATTAAGGCAGTTCTGAAGGCGAAAGGGGGTCAAACACAGTATTAGTATGGTGTTCCTAATAATCCTTTAGGTGAGTGTATATATATATATATATATATATATATATATATAATATATACATACACACACACACACACACACATATATATATATATATATATATATATATACACACACATATGTATATGTCTGGAAAACAGCTAAAATGAGTTGTTTGAGAGGAGATTGTATGAAAGAACAGAAGTGTGACTTCACTGTGAAATTGTTTTCGGGGCTTACAGAACACATCATAGCTTTGCCGAATTGCTTTGGAAAGAGCTTTTCCTTTTTCACTTTCTTCCTCAGATCTGTATAAATGTTCCTTCTTGTGCAACAGACACTTACAATGGCTTCATCTAGCACAGAATTTGACTGAGCAAATAGAAACCTATCCAGTCCAGTCGTCTGAGTTTTAAACCTTTTTCTTTTCATAACTGGAGCTTTGCATTTGACTCACGAGAAACACAAGAATGATCTGTAGTGTGTGCAACTACCACCGCACGTTTCTCTTGTTATAATTTCGCTTTAATTATGCTCAGTGTTATTTATGTTCAATTTTCTGCCGGTTTCATTCTCTTCTGGAAAGGAGCAGCGAGATGCCCTTGTGGGCTCGTTAATCACTGAGGCAGGCTTTATGGGGTGAGATGCTCAACTGCATTATTTTTATCGACTGCTATAATGTCTGTAAAAGCTCTCTGGGAGGGTGCTTTTGGAAAAGACGCTATATAAAAGGAATTGCTCTGATTAAAGGTTGCCCTCACCTAAGCTGTTCTCCTAATGTGACTGTAGACTTCATTTACTTTCTGCTTTTTCAATGGAAGCGAATGTTGTGCTGAATCTGTTATTGGTCATAACTGATGTTTCATACAGCCAGAGCAGATGTCCCATGGTACACTTACAAGAGGGTGGGGGAAGTGCGTTCAGCCCACATTTTCTTTTCTTTCTCTTTTTTCTTGTGAAAAAGCCTGGCCTTATTTCTCTTTCAGCTTCTTCCATTTATCAACTCAATCCCTACTGTATTCTCACCTCCGAATAAAACTTTAACAGCATTTTTCAGCGAGCTAAGCTACAAAATAGACTACTGGGCTTCAAAATCTGATGAAGGACCAGTAAGTTATGCTGGATGAATGGGCTCATCTTCCACGTGACTCATAGCAGATCTGGGCCCCAGATGAATTATTTGGGATTGCAGCAGTGTTCGGAGATAAATGGTATACTGAAAACAAGTTGTAAAACCAGATTAATCCACTGTATCCCGTGTCCAACAAGCAGCAACGCTTGCAATGTTCCAGTCACTCACTACTGCTGGTATTGGTTTCATACAAGTTATAAAATGCACTCAACAGCTGAATACACTTTAATGGTTGCTTAATTATAATAATAAGGATGCATTGTTTTTCCTTAAATCCAACAGGAACAATAATAAACAGACCAAAACAAAGTATTTTAGCCTTAACATCTGAATATTACAGCTTTAAAATGCTGATGTCAGCAAACATTTGCATTGACCCATAGGAGAAATGTCTATTAATTTATTGAGAAAGTTAGCTCTAAATGAAGTGTTTATTTACTTTTTTTTAACAAATGGGTCACTGGGGTGTAATATACATAAACCATGCGATCAAGAAATTGGTGCATGGTAACATTTTGATTCTCCACCCGTCCACACCTTAAGAGATGTTGTGAAACACTGGGCATCAGAAATAAAACCTCAATATTTCAGAAAAAAATATAACAAAATAGGCAATATTGAAGCTAAACTACTCTGTTAATGTCGTGGTTATGCTTGGATTTATTTCCCATTTGCAGAGTGTGATTGATTTGTTTCTCTGAGTTCGTCTGTTTCCCTAATATGTTGTAAAGTATAACGAACAGTGTGAGTATGACAGTGGCTGTAAGAGCTGCTCCTGACAGTGTCCTCTGGGAGGCTGGAAGTGTCATGTCAACTGCTCTCATGCATATTCATTGTTCATTATTCACTAGCACTGCTGCATGTCTGTTTTAGACTGAAGCAGTTACAGGTGTCTTTTGAACACTGTAGCTGTGAATGCTAGTGAATATGTAGTCATGTTGAATGACACCTAAGCATACGTTATTAAATATGAAATACATCTCCAAAGCGGTCCAGAATCAGAAGGAACAGATGTAACATTTTTCTGAATTATTCTTGGATTCGCACTTTTGTTTTTAATGCATCAATTTTGTTTTACAATTTGTAGACTACATATAATCACTGATATATACCTAGTATATCTATTGAATATATTGTAGCATTGGCAGTGCTGGGGTAGATGTAGTGGGCTGCAGCAAAGTAATAAAAGCAGTGGGAGGATTTTTATGGTGCAACAGGCAACAAGTTTATTTGCTGATCGAAAAACAGCCTAAGGAATCTCTCGGCCAAGCCCATGCCAATGAGGTTAAAATAAAACCTGCCTCTTGTATATAATTCATTCCCCAATCTCCAGCAAGCTTCCCAACTCGCTCACAGGGAAGCCTGCCCCCTGTTTACGGACCGAACTCTGCAATAGGTTAATTTGATGGAATTACATAGAAATGTTTAAAGACATTGAATGATAATATGAATATGACTCAATTTTGGGATTATATAGCTGGTCTTGGTTGTCCCTTCTATGACTGTGTTTCTATGCTGGTAAAAAGCCATGACAATTGAGGTCCTATCATGACTTCATTAAAGTGGTATGGGTGGATTACAATTCCAGAGTGTTTAAGTGAGTACTGTCAAAAGTGTAGAATTGAGAACAAGGGCAGTAATGTTCAGACTGTACAATGCACTAGTTAGAGCTCATCTGGATACTGTGGGCAGTTCTGGGCTCCACACTTCAAGAAAGATATCGCTGCTCTAGAGGCAGTTCAGAGGAGAGCAACCAGACTTATTCCAGGTCTGAAGGGAATGTCCTACTGAGAGACTGAGGGAACTGAACCTTTTCACCCTGGAACAGAGGAGACTACGTGGGGACTTGATTCAAAATCATGAAAGGCATCCAGCTTTTCCAGATCAGCAGGGACACACTGACCCGGGAACACAAATGAAAATTGGGCTTCAGGACATTCAAGATGGAAAACAGGAGACACTTCTTCACACAGAGAGGCGTCACAATCTGGAACAAACTCCCCAGTGATGTGGTAGAAGCTGAAAATGTGGGAACATTTAAAAATAGACTGGATAGGATCCTTGGATCACTTAGTTATTAATGGACAACAAACGAGCATGATGGTTCGATTGGCGTCCTCTCATTTGTAAACTTTCTTATGTTCTTATCTCCTAAAACCAATACGGCTTTGCAAATTTTAATTCCAGATGTAAACCAAAACGTCTTTCAACCATGACCACCTAAAATAAGTAATATCCGTACCGCTACTGTAGATACAAATACCTAACATAGCAGTTTAAACTCTAGCTAGTTACAATGTAAACTTTGCCTATTCACACTATTATTATTTTTATTAAAATATTGGTCAACTCTAGCCACAATCAAGCAGTCTTGCGAGTGTGGTTTGCCAGTGAGTGAGTTAGTGCTGCCCTTGATGGATTGTCGTCGCGTTCAGGGTGTACCCTGCCTCGCCCCCCGTGGCTGCTGGGATAGGATCCAGCTCACCTTGACCCTGTACTGCATGAAGCGATTATTGAAAATGCATGGATGGATGGATGCTACATTAATTCCATCATGGACCAAATTTACGTCCTGAAGTACAACAGTGATTATGTACGGATTGCCTGTAAAATCTGCTGGACTGGTTCTCTCATGGAACAGGGCTGACCAACCTTGAGATCCTATCCATCAGATTTTATAGGTTTCTTCAATCAGATGAACGTCAATCATCTTGATGTGTTGAGACATATTTCTGTTATGTCATCGAGAGCTTGGCTGGAATGAATACCAGGCTCCTGTAGTTGTGCGGGACCTTTCTCTTGAAAGTTCCTAAATCTCACATCAATGGATTGTGAAGTGTTCCGATTGATCTTTTGTTAACATTGATACTTCGTGATACTTTATGAAATATGTATCATGTATTGGACAGATTTCTGCATCCAGTCAATTCTACATGCAGAAGCAGCCTTGCCCTCAGTGTGATAAAGCCACACTCCTTTGAGCTCTTACCTTTTAATATGCAATTACCTTTTTGTAATTTTGTGTATTATGTGTAATTTATATTAGCCTTCATCCCACTGTGTTTGGAATACCATGTAGCCACACTCAGGCAGCTTTTAGTTGCTTTGCTCCAAGTCTGTATGCTTCTCTGCTGATACACAAAGAAGCAAAACTATTATAATTCATAAATAGAATAGTGTTGTAAAACCCATTCAATTTCCAAATAACAGCAGCAGCACTTTTTTGTAATCTATAGACTTTAAACACGTCTCGGGAGTAGATTAGAAAATAGCTGTGTGTACTTCGCAGATGTGGAAATAAAAGAACTGCCAGCCATTCAAAAGTCTGAAAATATATGTCTGAAACAAAGAAGGAATTCCCCTCCCTTCTTTCATTCTTTTTTTTTCTTCTTTCTGTTAGGAATCTATGTTTTCAATCTGTTGGATATAGTGTATACTTAATTGGAAGGATAACATTTAAATAATAAGTTATTGGATATGTATAACACACAAATGTGCAACTGGTTGCAATTAAAGACTGATAAAGTATGAGTGGTTTATTAAGAAATTAATCACTCTGTACTGGTTTCTCTTCGGGTCAGTTAAAGCAAAAATTATTGTGTAGACATGATTTAATATACCATATTAGTACCCCAGTTTATTCTACATTATTGTCCTAGGACATCAATGAGAAAGAGTTAGAGTTATTTACCAATTCCTGTATTGTCCTTATTTATACTGTATTTGCTAAACTTTCTTAATATTTTATTTAAAAAACAACACTATTTATAATATATAAGACAATAATCTCTTGGAGGTTTGCTATTAAATCACTAGAAGACACAGAGCTTTAATGCTTGTGAGTTTATAAAGCATGCAGCGGACTCTGTAGCATTTTAACAATTAATCAGTTAAAAACAAGGTTTTTATTCCAGTGGTCCACATCAGTTGCATTTTGACTTATAGGCCTAACTGCATTAAGGAAGAATAAAACGTTCTGGTAATGATTGGTTCTTTATGAAGTCTAAAATGTTTTCTTAAATATCCCCAGAGACAGTTTTCAATATTGTGTGCCTGATTCTAAGCAGATTCATTATGAGGATGTCTGTCTTTGATTGTGGAAGAGGTCTGCCAACCTCCCCCCCCCATCAGCTCCAAAGACAAATACTGTCTCTAAAATCAATTTAAAATGTTGTCAGCATTGTGTGGCTATGTCTGGTTATGCCAATATGCAACCCTATTGGCATTAAGTAAATGAATGAAGCATGCGTCTGTAGTGGTGTTGCATTGCGCATACAAAAATAAAAATGAAAGTTCTGCCTAAACAGATGCTAGTTTTCAGATCAAATGGCCTCATCCTGTATGTTTTCACACTGAAAAACTGTTTTACTTATTTGAATAAGTAAATTAGTTGTCTCTGTTGCGAATTAGGGTATCAGATGCCACACCATCATCAACTCTCCTATTTTCAGCTGAAGAACTGCTAGGAGAATATGTTAAGACAGGCTTTTCAAATGCTTATTCTATTAAACAAATACACTTCATTTCAAGCTGCCATGAGTTTTAAATGTTTTGCTCTTTTATTTGGAATCCATCATTACCGATTTGTCTCCTTATGCCTTCCCAAAGTGGAACTGGTAATTGTTAATCAATTCTGCACACTGCTAAGACCATTGTACTGTAGATTAAAATAAGGATTGAGGAATGTTGTCCTGTAACATTGATACCTAGTCAGAAATGAGCATTTTCTTTGAAAGACACACACACACACACACAAAATCCCTGGCTTCTCTATTTGGAAAAAAAATGCATTTGCTCAAATTAAACATCATCCTGGGCACTGTGAATAATACATGAAAAGTGTATTTCTTCCTTTGAACATATTGCAATACTTGTTAAAGAATGAATATTGTTAAGGAACTTGGGAAACTGAGTGTCGGACTATTCTTATTTATCAGGTGTTATCAGCAGATAGTGGTTTTTAGAACAATACGTCTTCCTCAATCTGTGTGTAGGATCTTACTGAAGAGAAGTCTGTCGTATGGCTATAGGCCATAGTAGAGTAACAACCAGCCATTGAGGGTTGGTGCCACCCACATTCACAAGCGACGTGACTCCAAAATGATCAAAACTGGCAAAAGAAAACTTCACGAGGACACAACTGTAAGAGTCCCAATGCTACTTGTTTGAACTGTCTGTCAAAAGTTTTCAAAGAATAACCAAATTGATCAATCTCGAGAGTCTGTGACACCCCCCCACTTCCTAGTGACAGATTGTACACTTGGAGCTCGTTTAATGCTTGGAATTTTGCACAACCAGGAGAAATTTCCTTTCATCAGAATGAACACCTGAGGCTTTTCTCCCTGCCTGGCGGGAAGAAGTGAACATTATATGAACCACTTGGAAGTTGTACAGCCGACAACCTCTGCTGACAGATTTTCAGAACTAGCAACCAATACAGATTTCACAAGTAGCTACAGTGGAAAAGAAGACGCAATTCTTGACCAATCATCTCAGAGGACAACTCAATTTAAAACTAATTCACAGTACTAGACATCTCTTGTAAAATCAGGGTTGGCCAAAAGAGGGATTGACACCTGGTTTCAATCAGCACTTTAGCCCACACAAATTCTCAGGCTTTATTGTTATGTAAACCTTGAGATTACATTTATCTGGCATGTAAACACATTATTCATGATATTTTTAAACAATCCTTACATTCATAATTATTTAATTGGCTCAGTTGCTCATATTTAATTTCATATTGCAGTCTTATACAGCTTATAATTGAAGTAGATATGTCTGATCAATGGTTTAAGTGCCTGCAAATCTGTACATGTAAAGAGATATGAAATATGGCCCATTAACCAAACACTTTGATGACTTCGGTAATTAAAGAGAACAGAGTTTCACACCCCTGCTTAAAACCATGCCCCTTTTGAAGTACGTTATAAATCTACAGTTCGAAAATATCCACAGTATGGGTGACATATTATGTCCTCATATACACTGACCTGGTCATGACAACCCCTCAGACTTTTGTTGCGTGAAGTTGTGTGCAGTCCCATCCAGCACAACATATTGTCTGAGAGCGCTGTGTTTAGAGAGATGCTTACAACGATGAAAGATGGTGCAGAACAAAGCAAAATGATGCATAATACAATGCTGTAAAATAATCACTAGGATTTCACAATATAAACATATTAAATGCTTTAAAAGTCTCCCTCTCTCTTTTTTTAAAAACTTTTTAAAAAGCAATTTATATTAGCTGGATTGATCTATTCCTTAGGGGCTGCTGTGTCCTACAGTATTTACTCCAATGACACAGCTGAGGTTTTTTTTTCAATTGGAGACAGTCTGACAGCGCAGAAAAGACTTGGGATTCACTCCAATCTTGGAACTGGAGATACGCGGGCAGTGTTGGCTACCCAGATCGATTGGCTATTGCCTGGAACAAAGTGGCTTTAGCAGAAGCCTATTCTTTTTACTTCTAACATTTTGTCTACCTCCATCATAGCTGTGCTATACCTTTGGTCTTTTACGTGCTCTCCATGCAAAATGCAGTGATTGTAATTTCAGTAGCTGAGGATTGTCGAGCTGGAGTGTGCACTATATTGCTTAATGCAGTTATTAGATTTGTAAGTGGAATAAAGCCCTGTATCCACCATGATTACCTAGCATGCTTTCATGTTCCTTACGTATTGGTCTTTTACTCCGTTATCTAATGAAACACTTTGACTTTGGTCTCTGAAGATGAATGCATCTGCAAAGTGTGCAGAATTTGTTTTCAAATGCCCCCCCTCCCCACTTTCTCTTCTCCCCCTTCTGCTACAGCATGAGGTACTGCGTATTTCAATTTAGAAGTGGAATAAAAATGCTTTGCTAGTGATTAAGACTTGATAAAATTAAGCAGGGTTATGCTAATATGTTATTTTATAATTTTGCAGTTTGCATAATACATACTTTAAAAAAGGAGAGAAGAAAATGTCATGGCTTCTGAGAAGCTAATTCAATTGACACTGGGAGGACTGCTGGAGCTAAAACCCAAAGATTTGCTGATGAGTTGATTAGCATATAACTCTAGGGGAAAGGAGAGAAAAAAAGTTTCTCCTCTTTGTGGTGGAAAGCATTTTACAATAAGCTCTGAAGTTAGGAAGTTAGGAATCACTTTGAAAATAATGGGTATGTAAAAGAACAATCTCTGAACTCCTTTAATGGTGTTTATTTTCAGTAGAACTCTGCTAAAGTCCCGCAGGGTTCATGCATAATTTACCATCTCTAACGCAACTTCAATGCTGAAAAGGAGTTAGCCTAGTAAGCAAATGCTGCAGCACACAGTCTCTTTTTGTAATACTTGGATGTAAAACTGCCACTGTGTTTCTAGGTCTAGTGTCTTAGATTTTGAAATAGGCTTGTGAATCATTTGTGTGTGATTTTCTTTGTTATAGCTGTAGCTAGATTGCCATTAAACATTGTTTCTCTCACTGGGGCAGAACATGTTTGTTGTCACCTGATGTAAAAAGCATTTTTTTTTAAGGGTGGAAGAAAGGAGACCCAGAGGACAGTCGGTGTTCCTATTTCTGTAATATCTATAACAATGCAGTTAATATGACTATGAATATGAATAAATGGTAACACTTTACAATAAGTCTCCCTTGTTACAGTGTAGTTACGTAGTAGGTACTCGGTAACTAAATTTGTAGTTACTCATAAGAACATTGCAATTATGCATTATTACAATGTACTTAATGTGTAACAGTGATTAATGGTATATGTAATAACATAATTGTCTGGTATGGATGTACACCAGGAGGCTACCTTTGGAGCTATACTGGGCATGGCCCACTTTTTACACATTAAGTAAATTGTGTAATTAAGGAATTAAGTCAAATAATCAAAAGTAAATTATGGCTGGGGAAATTGAAAATTAAAACAAAGATAGGAGACAACGGTACAAGAAGAACTAGGCTGTTTATTGTTTGGAAAGCAGCAATATTTTAATTCCAAAATTGTGCATGTGCTCAGATAATGAAAAGGATTGGATTCGTCACGGCCGACTGTGACCAGGGTTTCCTACTGGGTGTAGCTTGCTGGGCATCTGTCTTGCTGCTGTTTATAAAATTAAAATATATAAAACTAACCAACAAATTACTGTAATAGGAAATGAAGCTCTCCTGCACTAATTTAAATACAGTAATCCCTCGAGAAATGTGAGAGTTGCGTTCCTGGATACTTCTGGATGGTTCAGTGGATCACTTATGGCCTCGACTATTTGGCGCTCTGAACAGTTCCCTGTGAGCTGGTGAGATTGGGGCCCAGTGTACCAAAGTACACTCACTACATGTAATACCCCTGCCCCGGCCACAACTAGGTGAAATTGTTTTTCGTGAGGCTGTCAGTGACAAAGAGGCACAGAAAATCATAAAACAATCAGACATCTTGATGACCTGGTCAGTGCAAGGAACGAAGCTCTGATTATAGAGCTCGCATGCATTCCCACCGTTATTTTTACATACAAATAAAATATCATCAATACATCTCACTGAATATTACAACATCCAGTTGAAATCGTATAAAAGTGGAACTTGGTTAGTTGGCCTGTATGGAGTTTGCATGTTCTCCCTGTGTCTGTGTGGGTTTTTTCCAGGTGCTTGGTTTCCTTCCACATCTCAAAGACAGACTGCTTTGGTTGATTGCCGTGAGCGTCTGTGTGTGTGTGTGCTGCCCTGCAATGGAGTGGTGTCTCTTCCAGTGCCTCCAGTCGCACCGTGACACTGTACTGGAGGAGGCAGTTATTGATAATGAAAGGATTATTCTTATAAAATGTCCTTTAACAGGACTAGGTGATGCAGAAGGTAAAATGATTTCCAAAAGGCTAGGTCCAAATCAGCTCACACTACAGATGAAATTGGTGCAATGATCTCAGATTAGCCCCACAGCAGGCATTAATCCACACCACAAAGCCACCGAACAAATCTGTTCAATTTGGTGCACATTGTCAACCTTGTTATAGAGAGCCACAGCACTTAAGGCCTGCTTAGAATTCAGACTTGGCAATATCCCACACTCAGAGTCAGGAACACTGGAATAATTAACGATGATGACTAGGAGAAAACGTAGGACAGAGACTCTGTGCACCAGAATGGTAACTCTTTCTTGGTCAGTGATTTCTACCTACAAATATAACATGCACCCATCTGTCCATTTTTATGTATCTCTTACAGTGAATATACCCATGGAAAGTAAAATTAATTGATTTTCTTTTTTTTTTCTCACATTTGTCTCCAATGAATATCTAAATAAAATGTTTTATCACCGTCATCCCCTTCTGTAGTCATTCTACAGTTTTGCAACACCATTGGTCTTTGGGAGGCTGAGTAATATTCATGTGCTGTATAAGTAGCGATAATGGTCACCAGGGCACATTTAGACAGGATGGGATTTTAAAACCATGTTTGACACTTTGCTGGGCGTGGGACTAGAAGTTGGGGACGAACCTGGCTGTTGTTGCAGCTGGCTGGCCACCTGGTTGTATCCTTTACAAAAGCTTTCAGGTGAACTAGCCAGGGTGTGAGTGCTGACTAACACTTGTTCCGTATCCATAACTAGCCTTGGGCTGCTATTCGGCTTACCAAGTAAAACACACAAAATATAGGTTGAAATGTGAAGCAGTCTCGTGGTCAGGGTGGAAGCAATGGGGTCAATAAATGTATTTATTATTGGGGTCTGGTCCTGGGATAATATCCAATTCGGGGTATCATCCAAAGCCCGCTCACAGCCAGGTAAACATACTCTCTTCTCTCTCTTGCTCTAAAGCACTACTTACACTGTCCTGCATTTCCCCTCAGGTACACTGTGATTCGGTATGTCAGGCGTGTCCTTTTTATAAGGCTCCCTCTCATTAGCGTTGGCAGGTGTATTACAGCTGCTGGGTTGACAGGTGCTTGTGGATGTGTAAGTGACCCACTGAGGGGAGGGTCAACTCCCTTCTTATATAGCGGCAGATGCATACAACGCCCCACATATTTATAACTGATAAAACATGACTGTATAAAAAACTATGATATATACTCTGTATACTCTTTATTTGAATCAAGTGAACATGAACAACATCATATTATTTATGAAGTGGAGCTGTAATTTACAGTTGAAATTATAAAAACAGCAGGCAGAAACCCATTTATTTTCTTAATAATATATACTCCTTTGGAAAACCATGTTTCATTAAACTGTGTGTACATAAATTAGTCATGAAGAATCGAAAATGCATAGTTTAGACTAATCAAATATAGCAACCCAGATGACTTTCAAAACATATACAAATGTAGTCACCACACCAAAAAATAAATGCAGGATACAATCTGTACCAAGACTTCAAGTTTTGTTTTGTTGTTTGATTGAGGAAATACATTGCATTGGTTCTCATTTGTTCTGCTGTTTAGTTCTTCCATCTCTTCAGCAGAAAGCACCTTGAAGTGGCTGATGTTTTAGAAAAAAAATCCCACCAAATCCCACTATTGTACTGCTCTTTACTGTTGCCAAGCAGCTTGCATTCATTTAATGAGTTTCAAAGCGAGCCGAACAATAGAATATCTTCTGAAAGCTCTCATCAAAACACCTTTTTCTGGTCCCTCACTTATGCGTGACCTGAAGGCGTCTCACTATGTTCTATGCTTTTCCCCTGTGAAATGGAAGAAATCAACTTGTTCCCCCAATTTTCTTCACTTTTATTTCTCCACTGAGGTCAGGTAGTGTCCCACTTAAATGTATCTGGGAAATCTACTGAAGACTGGGGAGAGCTGTCTTCAGAAAGAAAGACAGTAGTGCAGGTGCAATTTATAGGCATGCAACAACAACTGAGTGTCCAAAAAAATGTAAGATACTTATTCTATTAAGGCTTACACAGAATATCAAGTAGAAAGAATGAACAAAACATGACAAAAGTCTATGCACATGAATGCCAAAAGGTGTGCAGACCATCTTTTGATGCATTTTTGAAAAATGTACACTTAAGCTCTCGGATACTTTATGCATAAGCTTTTATACAGTATCCCACTGCCCTGCGAAATTAGAGATCAGCTACAGTTGAAGAAAGACAAAATCAGTGGTGTGTGTGTCTTCTGTATAGATTTGAGAGAAAACTTTAGCTTAATATATTTTTTACTGTAGTAAGCACAATTGTGCGTTTCATATTTTATTCTTGTATTACGATAGCATAGCTTTATGATCTTTCTAGGCACATAGTTTATTAGAGAGGTGGTGGGGAGGCATTGAATTTTGATGTGCACCCTTACAGGACGCTATAGTAGTTTCCTTTCAGTGCAACGTAAGTAAGTAATGGATGCCCCTGTTCAGAATGTCTGTATATTTTAAGTGTGCAAAATAAAGAAGGTCAGTTTACTATGTTTGCATTACAGATTTTTATTGCTCTCATCCTCCAAGCTCGGGGTTTGCAGATGTGATGAACACTGTAGTGTTATGCTGAAGATAGATGAAAGACATTGAGGTATTTCAATGGAAGTTATTCAGAAATTCTGGAGAGCAAAGAGATCCCGATTGAAAAGCAGGTCGGTGACCAAGGGATTGTTTCTTATGGTTTTCAAATTGCATTTTTCCTAATTGGCGAGAAGCATTGCTTTGTATCACTCGCGTAAAAAGTTGCTTACATGATAGACTGGTATGCATTGTAGAAACATACTGTACACTGCCTGGCCCAACAAATGTATAAAATGTAATTAAAAACCGCAATGTATTCCAGTGTTCTGTAATCTGTAATCCTCCAGTGTCTAATCCTTGGGGAGAAAAGCAGTTTCTGGTATTCATTCCACCTGAGCTCTTAATTAGTTAATTGAACTAATTATTCACTTAGCCAAGCCAATTTCACTCCATTCCAATGCAATGATCTAAAGCGATCTATACACTGGCAAGATTTTGCCTGTCAAGCACCAGATTTGACACTGATCATTTAAGTGGTTGTGGAATGTCATAAAGTAGGTGCCTATACTGCTAGCCTGGCCCCGAACCTTCAACACAGTATCTTGGACTGACTAATCTATCCATTAAGATTCCTGGAACTGGCAAGTGTTGTAGTCTAACTCCAGGTCATCCCGCAGTTCCTCCCTTTGGAAACTACCTGCATTACAAAACAGATGAAAGGTTATAAATATTACAGGATGTCTGCATTCATCTTGTGGTATTTTTGTCCCAACGTGGTGAAGCTCTCCTTTGGGTCATTGGTATTCTTCCCCGTGATTAAGGGCACTGTCTTTGCTTTAGGACATGTTCTGATGAAAATATGTTTTTAAAGGAAAAGACAAAAAATCATGTATGCTTTTTCACACTGATGGTTACTGTACACAGATTTTGAAAAATAATTATAGTACTTGGCAGTAATTGAATCTACTGAATGAGGTGTAATTGAATGAGTTATATTTTGCAGGGCAGGGAATGTAACCCTATAATAGCCTTTTGTAAATGCATAGAACCTCTTGCATAGTTTATTTAACTTGCAGATCATCTTTTATAATATTTTAAGATAGTAAACCAATTAGGATGAACCACCACCCATTGTAAAGCAAAGCCTTGGCAATCTTTCATTATTGTAGCTCTATGTGACAGGGGCTTCTGTTGACCTGCCTGAGACCTTGTATGGTTGACTCATGTCTGCTTAGAGCTAGTTAATTGATTGATTGACTGTTATGAGAATGTGTCCCCCTGCATTATTCACATGGCACAGTTAATCAATCAATTTGCCCAGGTGCCCACCACTGTATGTAACGAGCTCACCCCATTATCGGGAAGTCTGACCGTATACAGTAGGAGTGTGCAGTTTAGTCAATAGGGCAACTAAATATTAGGATTTTCGTAAACTCAGTGTATGTGTCTTTTTAAAATCAAAATAATACTTGTCTGCAGTTATAATACTATACTGTATATTTGTCTAGTTCACAGTCATTTTGTATAGTAACCAATCTTTTTTATTTTGCAGTTTGACTTATAATCAATAGTGCATATTATTAATAATAATGATGCATAATATTTAAAATTGGCCTTGTCATGCACCTATTCATTTTGCACCTGCTGAGATATCTCTCCTCCTCCTTGACCCCCACATTGGCCACTTGCCTACGCTGTCTTCCACCCAGAAGGTATGAGTCGGGCAGAAGCAGGATCTGTGTTTCTCTGACTGACCACCGGGAGGCTGAATTCCAGAGATGGAATCAATGTTACTAAAGCCTTTTAAACTCAGTTCTGGCCAGTATAAATGAGTCATTGTGTTGATATTTTCTAGTCACAACACTGGCTGCCGAATTAGTAGGAGCTATGGCTGGACGAGATGAAGCCACGACAGATAATATTGGTCTCCACATCAGACAGACATAAGGGAACACGTGAGCTGGTGGACAAACTATTCTGTGATTAATAAGTTGTTTATGTTGAAGGTAAAGCCACGTCAAGTCTTTGGTCTCTAACCGAATGGTGGCCGAACAGTGACAGTTACTTAACAGATAATCAAAGTCTTGATAATAAAGGTGAGATTTGGAAACCAATAGTTAAAACTCAGTATTACTGTCAGGCAGATTAAATACGTCCTATTACAGTCATGCTTCTTGTTCTTCTAAGCAAGTAAATTGAAGAAGCAATAGAGAGAAGTAGATATATTAATTTCTGAAATGAATGCGAGACATATTCATGATTTAGTGCTAGTATTCACTGTTAAGATCCCTCACTGGATTGTTTGCATGCTCTCCACAGTAAAAGCAGTTTGAGGCTTCCTGACCTCTAGGAAATACGTTCTCTGTTTTTTTTAAATTTGGTCACTTGGGGTTGGTGATTTGACAGCACTTGTAACTTGGCTCTGGTCAGACCATCGCCTTGCAGGGGAAACGGATCGTATATACCCAGACAAGTCCGAGCACCCCAAGGTGTATGCTGTAACGGAGAGCCCAATGTATCTGTCAGCTATGAGGATTGCATGGTCAGTGATGTCAAGACCTATGGGTCGATCCTGAAGAATAGGGACTGAGGGGGTGCTCCTGCCAGTGCTGATCAGATCACTGGCAGTCTTCTCTGGAGCAGTTAATAAAAGTCAGCTTTGATTGCATTTCAAGGAGGTTACATAGCATGCTATATGAGCTAGCTAGTGAAGACCTTTTTAAGAATTGTACAGCTGAAAAGAAAGATTATAAACAAGTTGATAACTGGAGAGAACTTCCATGATCCCTGTTTTGATCTACTTCCAGGCCTGGTTCTGCACAATATCGTGTTACATGTGGGCCAGCAGAACGTCGCTACATGTTTGCCATATTTTCCTTGAATTGGGGTTTGGTTTTGACCGCATCCTTCCTGTGTTCTTGGCTGTCAGTGGGACAAATTCTTCATTAATGTAATTTACCAATGTTGGTGCCCTCGAAACTGAAAAAAAGCACTTGCATAGTCTGCAGATAAATAAAAATGAAGGGTCGGGAGCAGCAGGAATATGATTCAAGAAATGTGGCAGCAGGCTTTTTCAGCTTTTTCAACAAAACACGGTGCTCCTTCCAGTCTGTTGCAAAGGATGGAAGAAGTCAACCCCTGACAACCAGTTTTTAAAAGGTTGACATGGTCTTCGTTTAGACAGCATAACAGTCCTTTCAGAAAAGTAAATGCTATATAAGAGCAAGTCAGCCAGTGCATCGCTATACTCAATTCCCATAAGATGTGGGATTTTTAGAAATAATGAAACGGCTTATGCAAAACTTGATGTACATGCAGTCCATTAGATAAAAATGAGCAACCTTTCACTGACTTTTGATTGGCACTCTTTACAAAACTCATTCAGACCAGCTTAACAAACTGACTACAAATCGAAATATTTTATGTTTCATATCTTAAGCAAGCAAAAAGGAAATAATATTATAATAATAATGAAGCTTCCTTCACACCAAAGTACTTTACAGAGTGTTAATAATTTCATAAAATACTAAATACAAAAGAAAAAGGAGAAATACATATATTAGGGAGCACCTCAATTCGTCCCCGGCAATTCGTCCCGTGACAATTCATCCCTGACCATTGGCCCTGGCAATTGGTCCCGCTGATAACCGGTCCCCACGATAATCGGTCCCCACGGCAATTGGTCCCGCTGATAATCGGTCCCCACGATAATTGGTCCCCACGGCAATTGGTCCCGCTGATAATCGGTCCCCATGGCAGTTCGTCTCCATTATACGTTTTCTACATTAGCATTTGTAACCATGAGTGCATTCACTTATTGTAGAGCCATCGAACATACAAACATTACATTACATATACATATATATACATACACACATACAATTTATTTGATACTAATACCAATAGCTCAAATCATAAATAACCAATCTGGACAGTTGGCTGAAGTAGTATACTACTTGTTTCACAGTTAAGCTACGACATATTGTGGCGTAATGGTTAAAGTAGTGCACTATTAGCCAAATGTTGTGAGTTTGAATCCAGGCGAGGGACTGCTATTTCTTATGTTAGGTTTTCAGGTAGCGTTTTTTTTTGGGGGGGGGATTTGAACAGTATCTGAATAGAACGAACAATTAGCCTACCTAAAACAATAACATAAAAAATACATCTTCCAGTATCCAGCCTCCTCAATACTTTTAGTGTGGTATCATGTTCCGAATTAAATGGACTAATTATGCAATCAATACAGGAAACCTGCTACATGATATCACACTAAAAGTATCGAGGAGGCTGGATACTGGAAGATGTATTTTTTATTTAATTGTTTTAGGTAGGCTAAGCATTCGTATTCAATTCAGTTTATATTTGGATTATTATTATTATTATTATTATTATTATTATTATTATTTGATTGATATTTGTTACGTTTGTTGTTGTTGTAATATAATCCTAATTTAAGATGAGGCATAAAAGCCTTAATAATTGCCTATAACATATAATTGTTCGTTCTATTCAGACACTGTTCAAATCCCCCCCCCCAAAATAACAACAACATAGTGCATTACTTTAACCATTACGCCATAAGACATCATAGCTTAACTGTGAAACAAGTAGTATACAACTTTAGTCAACTGTTAAGATTGGTTATTTATGATTTGAGCTATTGGTGTTAGTATCAAATAAATTGTATGTGTGTATATACATACACGTGTGTGTGTGTGTGTGTGTGTGTGTGTGTGTGTATATAGGCTATATATATATATATATATATATATATATGTATATGTATATGTAATGTTTGTATGTTCGATGGCTCTACAATAAGTGAATGCACTCATGGTTACAAATGCTCAAGTGGAGAACGTATGATGGGGACGAATTGCCGTGGGGACCGATTATCAGCAGGACCAATTGCCGTGGGGACCAATTATCAGCGGGACCGATTATCGTGGGGACTGATTATCAGCGGGATCAATTATTGCCGGGGCCAATATTCGGGGACGAATTGTCGTGGGACGAATTGCCAGGGACGAATTGTCATGGACCCCATATATTAAGGTCTCTTACTCATGCTTGCCTATAGTTAACATGATGAGACAGTGCTATATTAGATTAACTAACTTCTGTATGTGCAACAAATGCATTCATAGTTTGTGTTTGTATTGTCGATATGTTAGTACATCTACAGGTAAAATCATATTATGTAGTTTTACAAAAGAAAATATGGTTCACAAAATTCTGGACAAAAACAGCAACACAAAGTATTTTTATTTTCTTGCATTTTGGAGGAAATAATATTCATACTGATGATTCTGTTTAATTTTTTTATCTGACACACAGTAAGTACTACATACAGGGCCCGATTTAATAATTTACTTAAAGGGAAATCCAAAAGTAAGCAAAGAATTGCTGTACGTCCATAGTGGCATGCACAGATCTTTGATGAATCTTATTGGTTTGATCTTTGTGTCCTTTTTTGATTCTGATATCATCAATTCCCCATAACAAAAATACCAGTTAGCATTAAAAGAGACACTTGTTCTCTAGACATTAGCTTTCAGGAATCTGTTTTTGCATTTGCTCTCTCCCTCCCTGTTAGGTCATCAGTGCTGTAAAGGGCAGACGTATTGAAGAAAAGTTAATTAACATTCTCCTTCAGGTGGTAATCCAGCAAAATTCAATCTAAGATTTGACAGTCGACTCATAATCTATCTATCTTTCAGAAGGAATGGTTTTGACATTTTATAATGGCTCCTTATTGTTTTCTGTCATGTTTGCAGTAGCTTTTATTGTTGTATATATTTATCAGGTTATCAAAGACTGAAGTGTATAGGAAATACCATGTGTCACACATTACAAGCAGCTTATAAGAGTCGATGCTTTTGTATGGAAACTAAAAAGGTGTTGTTGCAAGATTTTACTGTGCAGCTCTGGGTTCCATTACAGCTGCTAGTGCAAACCACACGCCAATACTAGAAAACTTCCCTATAGAAAATCTCTGCAATATAGTGCTCCTGCAGCAGTGTGCTTCTTTAACACACAAGTGTCTCTCCAGTTTCCCTGCACTTGTTGCGGTAAGAGGATTATGTTTTACTGAAGCAAAACAGTCTGTGAATAGCGTTCTCCATAATCTGAAATCACCGTTTAAAAATTGTGAACAAACTGAAGATGTCTTCTGTGTGAAGAAAAGCTTCTGCCTTCTCTATTTGCACTATAAAGAGACTGTCCATGCCTAAACTTAGAAACATTTTTACTACCATGGTAAATGCACAGTACATGCTGTAAAACAGAGTGAAATCATGATGCAAGTAATTTCAGCTGCTTCATCGTTGACTTCTGCACGATCTGTGTATCTGTAGATTTAATGGAATGAACTCTCATCCTTTCAAGCACTAATGTACTCTATATATAGATGAGTGACTAGATTTTCTTTCAGTATGTAAAAGGAAGGCTTTTGGAGATGAAAAATGTTTGTTTTGATGTCCAGCATCTTGTCTTGATCAGTACTTTCACAGCGATTTTCATATGAGCATTTCCTTGTCATTGCTTGTCCAAACAAGGCTTATTAATTTATCTGAGATTGTATTAATCTAAGTACCATGTCCCCAGTTTGTTTGGATAACTGAATTAAAATTAGTCTTCAAAATCATGAAAGACATCGACCACATCATACCAGAGGAGCTTTTCCAGATCAGCAGGGACACACGCACCCGGGGACACAAATGGAAATTAGGCTTCAAGGCATTCAAGATGGAAAACAGGAGACACTTCTTTACACAGAGAGTCGTCACAATCTGGAACAAACTCCCCAGTGATGTGGTTGAAGCTGAAAATTTGGGAACATTTTAAAATAAACTGGACACCGAAGGCACACTATGGGTTGAATGGCCTCCTCTCGTTTGTAAAGGTACTTATGCTGTTATGAATAAGAGGTTTACCTGGTGGAAGTGAGACGTTAATGTCTCTGAATGCCTAGCTCATATTTTAAAATTCCTTCTCCACTAGAATGGCTTCGCACACCACAATGTGCTGACCTCTTCCCCTCCTGTGTCAGATGGTAAATCACTGCTCTAGGAGATCTAAGAGTTTCACTGCAGGCGTACAGCTTACTAAGGCTCCTTTGTTCACTGTAAGAGTTATTTCTTCCAGGCAAACTGGGGAATTACCTGACCCCTAAGGGAAATGTGGAGTGGCACCTGACAGCAAAGACCACTGGATAACTCTCTTGGGCTCATTTACTGCTTATTACCTACAAAAACAACTTGTTTTTCAGGGCTGCACATCTTTTTTTAGCATTTAAACTTCTCTGCATATCAGGAAATCGGACGTCATCCTGGGGTTCTGCTATGTTTTATAAGGACACACTACAGCTGACAAATGAAAGGAATGGACGTTCTACTTTTTTTTTCTTTCTGGTTTTCTAGTTAGTTCATTGATCAAAGATGTAGAAGATAAATATATACATATAAATATATAGGGACTTCATTTAGCAGGCACCCTCCCACGATTACAACACTGTAAGCTCTAGCGCTCTTGTAATGTTTTTGTTTAAGTTGACTTATTATTATTATTATTATTATTATTATTATTATTTTCTTGGCAGGCGCCCTTATCCAGGGCAACTTACAACATAAGTGCAATACAAAGTGCAAGAATACAGTTAAGTACAAGGCAACAAACATTACAAATTCAAATGTTAATAATTGCATAATGCACCTTTTGTTGTTCTTTTATATTAAAAGATGGAAATTGTGTTATGTAGTCAACTTGGGAGAGATTAACATTCCTAAAGCAGTACTAATTCCTATTAAAAACCTAAACACAATAGTACAAAATGGAGATAAGTAGACACTGCTTAAATGTTATTAATGTGTTTAATTTGTAGTAGTCTTAACCCACTGCTGCAGTGGAATTAGCTTCCATCACATGGAAAACAAATTGTTCATTGTTAAACAGTCCGCGAGTAAATTATTATTACAATTCAAATTACAGCAGCACTTTTATTATTACTTTTATTTGCAAATTTTCACCGACTCCTTTACTTTTGTACATTCATGCTAATATAACATTCCCTAGTTTCTTCTAGGGTTGAATTTATGGATGAGATTCTTGAGCGAGCGTATGAATGTTTACTAGATGACAATTCCCTTTGTGTCTGCCTTCCTAGTTACTTTTGGCTTTGTTAAAAATCATGTCTCCAAGCAGCTGGACCCCATCTTATTCTTATTAAGTCTATACTTTCCTTTCACATTCATCAAATGCATTTTAAGTGAACCCATAGTACAGCCACATGGGGAAATCCTGTTTGCCACAGCAGATAATTGATTGCCTGGGTGTAAAAGCTAGTTTACAATAACAGCACCAGTTCATTGATATATCAGTGAGGAAGCAGTTGAAAAAAGACAAATTGCCCAATAACCAGAGTGTACTACAAGGCAGAGAAGATGGTGGTTCCATTATTTTCTGAAGGGGAAATTGTGTTTTTCTTGTATTGTTTGTTTTTTAAGTGAAAAATAAAATACATTAATTTAACAAATCCAGTGTAGTAATATTTGTCACATTTCAGTGTTCTGAGTCACTGAGAATATACTTGAGGCACTTTGCAGCCCTCATGGAAAATCCAGTACTAGCTCGAAACTTTGATGTCTACATTTTGTAGAGCATAACGTCTTCACATTTTGAAACGGTGAAATTAAAATTTTTAAGCATATCCAAGGCAATTTGGTCCATTTTAATTATTTTTGTATTGGAATGAAAGGGTTTCAGATATGAGAGATATGGTATAAAATTGAAATGTCACGTCAGCTTGTTTTATCTCATTTAGCTTGGGTTACATCAAAGAAAATGGACTTTATGCTTAATAACTTCAGACCATGAAAAAGCAGATGGATTTGCAAAGCAGCGTTCAGGAGAACTAGAAGGTTAAACGCAGAATTGATATATATATATATATATATATATATATATATATTTTTTTTTTTTTACTATGTTTTGCATAGAGAAGATTTCAGAAGAGGTTTTTTTATTGCAATGCTTTAGTAAATGGATATTAATAATATTAATAATACAAAAACCTATGTAATTACAAAAGGACGCAACCAGAGCCACATGCAAACTATAACTAATTTTCTTGCCATTGTTGCTGTAATGTAAGTACTGCTGCAATTTTCATGTAATTTGCTCTCATTGGTCTGGCATCTACTATAGGTCTGGATACAGCAAGTCAAAAAGTCAGTTTCCTTGAAAGTAATATGTAACTATCAAGCAATTTATAGCTTGCCACCTGTATATCCAATTCCTTCATCCCTTGCTGCCAGATTCTCAGTCTAATAATGGTGAATAGATGTTTTATAATGATGGGCTTATTGAGGTTTCAAGTTAGCATCTACTTTTATTGGTAGTATTAAAAAGTAGTTAAGTTTATGAAGGTATACCAGTCTCCTCCTTTTTTTTACATTTGTTTGGACAATGGAAATGTATACTGCCTATAGGTAATGTACAATATAATTTAAAAGTTAAAATCATATATTGCATTCATTAAAAAGTATAGCAGTATAATACAGCACATTATTTAATATTTTTAGTATTATTTATTTGGTTAATGGTCACATAAAGATGGCAAAAAAGCAACAAAAATGTTTTTATAATTTTTTTTAAATTGGCAAGGCTAAAGAATATGGTACAAAAACCAGACTCAAGTTATGCAGTAATAGGTGGCAGAAATGTTTGATGTTCCCAGAGTCTCAGCTAGATCAATTATTGAGATGAATCTGTTTGACCTATAATACACCATAAAACCCATTGCTTTATTTACATAGTATATGGAAGATTTTTGACTAAATAAATGTCTCATGAGAGAATGAATAATCATGGTAAGCAAATATAGTCCTCAGTAAAGAATGAATACAGGGATGAGATGATATCTCCAATAAAGCACAAAAAAAAAATAACAAATACAAATACCAATAACCCACTGTTGTTTTGAATACAACAACAAGAACAATGTTAGTGATCCACCTTACTGTCAGCTAAGAATAAGTTCAGGGAAAACTCTATGATACATTTTAAATATTTGAAATTCTTAAGAAAAAAAAACAACAACAACAGGAAAATGTGTCTAGAAATAGAATGGGTAAGGTGCAACAGATATATATTGTTTGACTTTATCTATTACATCAACACAGGGTATTTTATACTCAGTTTAATTCACTGTCATAGACAACAGCTTTTTATATCCATTGACGATGATTCAAATATCAAAACCGAAACTATTGAAATGGCAAATCCTACTATCGGAATAAGCTCCTATCAGACAGTTTTGTTTTTAATTTTTCTTTTTTTTACAGGAAAAATGCTGCATACCTTTTTGGCAATCCTTATCTATAACTGTATATTAGTATTCAGTGCTTTTATGTGCACCTAAGGCAAAATCAATACATTTATTTAATAGACCAGGGCATGCTGAAAATTCAAAGACAAGTTACAATACAGCATCATTATATAAACTGTAAAATGTATGTTGACTAAGGTAAATTAAATTAAGTCCTTTAAGCAATGCCTGGTGTTTATGAGCAACTGAGATTCCCACACGTCAGCGGTTGAAACCCTGCACTGTGTCATTATATATATATATATATATATATATATATATATATATATATATATATATATATATATATACACTCACCTAAAGGATTATTATGAACACCTGTTCAATTTCTCATTAATGCAATTATCTAACCAACCAATCACATGGCAGTTGCTTCAATGCATTTAGGGGTGTGGTCCTGGTCAAGACAATCTCCTGAACTCCAAACTGAATGTCTGAATGGGAAAGAAAGGTGATTTAAGCAATTTTGAGCGTGGCATGGTTGTTGGTGCCAGACGGGCCGGTCTGAGTATTTCACAATCTGCTCAGTTACTGGGATTTTCACGCACAACCATTTCTAGGGTTTACATAGAATGGTGTGAAAAGGGAAAAACATCCAGTATGCGGCAGTCCTGTGGGCGAAAATGCCTTGTTGATGCTAGAGGTCAGAGGAGAATGGGCCGACTGATTCAAGCTGATAGAAGAGCAACTTTGACTGAAATAACCACTCGTTACAACCGAGGTATGCAGCAAAGCATTTGTGAAGCCACAACACGTACAACCTTGAGGCGGATGGGCTACAACAGCAGAAGACCCCACTGGGTACCACTCATCTCCACTACAAATAGGAAAAAGAGGCTACAATTTGCACAAGCTCACCAAAATTGGACAGTTGAAGACTGGAAAAATGTTGCCTGGTCTGATGAGTCTCGATTTCTGTTGAGACATTCAGATGGTAGAGTCAGAATTTGGCGTAAACAGAATGAGAACGTGGATCCATCATGCCTTGTTACCACTGTGCAGGCTGGTGGTGGTGGTGTAATGGTGTGGGGGATGTTTTCTTGGCACACTTTAGACCCTTTAGTGCCAATTGGGCATCGTTTAAATGCCACGGCCTACCTGAGCATTGTTTCTGACCATGTCCATCCCTTTATGACCACCATGTACCCATCCTCTGATGGCTACTTCCAGCAGGATAATGCACCATGTCACAAAGGTCGAATCATTTCAAATTGGTTTCTTGAACATGACAATGAGTTCACTGTACTAAACTGGCCCCCACAGTCACCAGATCTCAACCCAATAGAGCATCTTTGGTGATGTGTATATACAATATATATTTTACCAGGCTAAATCCAAAGTCATTGTTTTTATGTGGTTTTAGTTGATGTTGTGATTTGTGCAGCAGGGAACATTTGTTACACACTTTTTCAAACAAAATGTAAAATATGAGGTCACTTTCTCAGGAAGGAAATAGCTTTGGTATTTGCCACTTTGTAAGCAGTGATGATTGCTAGCCTTTCTAATAGCTTCCAACTGCCTTTGATTCTTTGACATTGTGTAAGTCTGAATGTACAATGATTATCTGTGCCTAATTTCCCCTCCAATTGGCAACTGCAAGGTTTATCAGATGTTCCTCAGACTTCATGTAAGACCCTTGAATAAATCTGTGCTCAGTCATACTATTTTATTTAATTGTATTTGTATTTTTTAAAGAAGCAAAGCAATCATATTAAGGGCTTAGAACTAACAAACCACATTACTGGGATTAACAAATTGCCACTGGGTATAATATACAAGCACTGATTATTCTGTAGTTGATCTATTTTCTGTCTTGATTTCTTGGTGCTTGACACTTGCTTTCCCTTATAGTGTGTACATTATCAAAATTGATTTTGAATCATAAAGGAGTTAGTTCAAGAGTGCAGCTATACATAAATTAGATTTATATTATGACAAAGAAAAGCAAAAATGACAAGAACAGTGACTACACCTAAGAGGCAACATTTGAGAGTTGCTTATTTAGTACAGCAGATTTCTTGTGTGCGTCTAATAGACATTTAACAGAAGGACCTAAAGAAAGTATTCACTGTCATTCCTTAATTTAGTAGAATAAATAGCATACTTCAATCTCACACCACGATTCTTAAGAACCCAATATAGAGGAAAAACAGATGGAAAATGTACTTTTGCCCCCAAATAATGAAGGTATTGAAAACAAAAACAAAAACAAACACTGAAATTAAGGAACGTAAAAACGTCTGTATTGACATACTATTTTTTTCTTCAATGATCATTATTTAAAGAAACAGCCATTAATTTATTTTGTAAGGGAAATGTCAAGCAGCATTTTAATACAAAAAGGGGATATCACACACAAGTAGTTTCTGAAATAAATGAATACAAATCAAACCAATACGAAGATGTTCTGGTTGAAATATGAAGTCCTGAAGATTACCCACCAGACCAAATTTGTGTAGTGAATTTATTATATCCCCGTTATTTCAGTTAACCACAGCACACTGTGTTTCAGTGTTTTTTGTTTGTTGGTTCCCAATTTGGTTTCCCCTGACCCTTTCACTTCTCAGGCTGGCCTGAATTAATTTGAGTGGAAGTACTTCACTCAATATGTCAATCAAAAAGACTTGTGGGCAAGAGGTTACAATTGTATTGTGCATATATGGGTGGCGACTGCAACAAACAAGGTGAAAAGTTAGCCAATGTAACTCTGGACATCAGGGGGGAAATCACAGTGGAACACAGTAATACACAATTCATATACACAATTTATCTGAATAACAATGAGGTTCACTGCATCTACCAAACCAACATGTGAATCTTTTGAGAGTTGTGATGGTGCCAACTCCATGGAATCAAGAAACCACTTTAATAAGAGTCTTGGATCATTAGGCTGGTAGCAACCAAACAAGCAATATGAGCCCAGTACTATATTTAATTTGTAACCTTTCTTAAGTCCTTATACTATTAATAAGAATCATAGTTATTTTGCCAACACCTGGCAATCCATGCAAACTTATATAATGATTTGGGCCCAGCGATGGACTGGCGTTCTGTCCTGGGTGTATTCCTGCCTTGCGTCCTACGCTTGCCAGGATCGGCTCCGGCTTTCCCGCGACCCTTGCCAGGATAAGCGGTTTCGAAGATGGATGGATGGATGGATATAATGATTTGGTTACCTAGTTGTTTTACAATTTGTAATTAACATTCTCTTTAATTAAATTAGTTTAGTATATTTCTCAATTAAGAAAAGAAGATATTCATTATACTTAGAATTTTAATTTAGATATTTGAAAGCAGAAAATTAGTGCAACCGGGAAGTGTAGCTGAGGAAGTGTAGCAGTAGCTGTAGCTGAGTAAACCACTTGTGTATAAGATGTCAGTTAGTGCCACTCTCGTTTACTGCCCTCTGGAGCTTCAAATGTGTGTCTGAAAGAAAAAGAAACAAAATAGAAAGAAATGGCTTTCCCCAGCAATTTGGAAAATCTGACGTCTGACAATACCGATGCAGAGAACGGAGATGAGATTTCTAATGCAGAGGTTCCAGCATTTACAAACTATGACACTAGACCTGATGCATGCATCACATCTAAAAGTGACGTGTGCAGTTTTTTTTCATTCTGCATACTATTTGGCTCAAAACAACAGACCTTATTCTAGTCACTTCAAAACGAAATGGTGTAGATATAAAGTTGCATTCTCGATACAGTGCTGTGGAAATCATCGACCACATTGCTTCTGGCACAACTACAGTTTGAGTAGCAAATCAGCACTTATGTACCTTAAATGTGCAAGTGATATAAACCGCAAACCACATTTTATATTTTTAGACCTGGTTGAATTTCCAAATCAAATGGTAAAGCTACTTTTGTGAAACACAGCTTTGATGACTCCTATCTGAAACAGCATCTTGCAAGTGTTATGCTAGGGTACAAATCAGGCGTAGCTCACAGGCTTTTGGTGCACTACCCTGATATGGTGTCTGGCATTGTTGAAAACCTTTGATTGGAACTTGAGGTGTCTGAAGTTGGAGTGAACCATTTCAATTAATTTATGGACAAACTCTATTTGGTGTTATTAACAGATTACCTCTTAGTCAAAGGCAACTTGTAGAGTGCGCTGCTGAATTAGAACAGCACATTTTCTTAACTGTACCCCTTTTAAGCACCAGAAGTTAATTTTAAACCGTGTGGTGAAACTACGAAGTTTGTCTGCGCCTGAAAGAAAATGCAATGCAGATCTGCAAAATAGATTTTCTTTGAAACTATTTATTTTGGATTTGGCTCTTATGTACCACACATTGAATGAACTAGCTTTGCTCTCAGAGTGTTTACAAAAACGCACACGACAGTAGCATACGCAGACAAACTGATCCATTGCAGAGTACAGATTCTGCAAGAAATTAAAGAACGGACAAGGAGAAAAAAGAGGGAAGATGTGGGATTGTTTTGCTAAAGGCCAGCAGCAAGAGTATTAGTATTAATCATCAGCAGTTTCTTACAAGTCTCATTAATAATAAAAAAAAATCAAATACTACTATGTATGCTCTTGTTCAGCTGCTCAGGCCCAATCCAGCGATGCGTCTCTGAACAACCAGATGCAAGTTCTTGACCGTGACAACAGGGCGGCTGAAATGTCTCCAGGGTATGAAGAATCAAAGATGACTTCTCTCTACCAGCAGTTTAAATGTCATCTACATGTGTAATCAATGCATGGAAGAAGCTGCACAGCGGGTCCACCGGGAATTACTACCTTTTATTTAATTGTACAAAAGTAATTCCAAGCAGCATTGCAGAATGTGAGCGGGGATTTAGTCCTATGAACCTAAGACTATCGCCTACACGGTCAATAATCCCCATCAGTCGAGTGTCTGCAATTAAGTTTTATAAAATGCATGGACTGCCACTGACACAATGGGATCCATCACCTTATGTAACGTGTTTCCTGATGCCAGCGTTCAGCTGAAGACACAAGAGCAAGATTGGCCAGATCCACTGTGGAAATTGCTATGATGCATCATCTATGTTGAACAATAACTTCTGTACTTAATGCTAGAAGCTGTTTGCAATGAGGGCATTGCTTAATTGTTAGATTGTCTGAGTCTTATGTCTCATTTACTTTATTTTACAATTGACGTGATGTGAGATCTGGTGATGGCATCACACGAGTCATGACTGAAAATGTTTGAAGGACTCATATAAGCACTGGTCATATGTACAGGTTTTGGGTTCAAATCCCGAGTGGGGCAGTGCTGTTGTACCCTTGAGCAAGGTACTTCACTTAGATTGCTCCAGTAAAATGCCCAGCTGTATAAATGGGTACAAATGTAAGTCGCCCTGGTTAAGAGCGTCTGCTAAATGACAAATAATGTAATGTAATGTACAGTACATGTGTGTAGCTCACATTTCAATGAATCATCTACAACAATAAATTACTGCTGTTTTATTCTGAATATTTAAGGGAGACAAATGTAAAAACAATAATGTGTAATCCTTAAAATGAAACACCATTTGCTTCTATGTTTTTGTAGCATTAAATTGATACAGTCAATTCATTTGCACTTGAATACATTCAAGCTAGCTGCTCATGGACAGCAGGTATTATTACATTCAAATGATAATAATAGGTGATTGCACAGATGTGTTGGCTGCATAGGAATTTGTTGAGCTCTGTCGTCCCATTACCTGTTGGATTCCTTGCTTGGCTGTGGATCCTTAGCTATAAATCAGCAACTACGCAGGTGGAGCTTTCTGCAGCTTCATTTACATGTATAATGCATCAGTGCTGTCAGAGTGGAAAAGAGGGTAGCTACTCACTGTCTCTGCACGCTGAGGAGCCAGGGAATCAATGAGAGATGTGCAGGGAAGGAGGGAGGGATGTGTGGAGATGCTTTTTAGAAACACCAGATGGGTCACCAGCAGAGTTGGTTCAAATTAAGCCTGTGGAAAAAAGAAAGAGAAAAAACACTGCACCTTTAGATCTGTTTCAAGTAGCCACAATGCTTCAATGTACCAATCAATCCTGTCATCTTTTTTTATTAAGCAGCATACCAATAAACATAAGTAATTTTAAGTCTTTTTGCCCCTAGTGTTTTATGTTATAATCTATATATTCACTTTAATATCTCCTTCTTTCTTTTCTTTAAGCAAAGCAGAATAAATATGTATGGATTTAGACAATACAGACTTCAAAAGACCCTTGCTAGATTGTTACTTTTTTTTTTTTTAAGTGCTTTGTGCTTTGAAGGATTCATTATTGATGTACTTGTAGTGTGTGAACATCTCAGTCACATACAACTCCAGGAATTGTAGGTTACCAAACGTGCTTGTAGTTGACCTGGATCATTGATTTTGATATATCAACTATCATTTGAATAGCAGTTTTTATCTTAGTTAATTTACACTTGTATCGGGGACAGTGGCACAGAGGTCCCAAAGTTAATGATGTGTTGGCCGTTAATTATCCGAGATAGACAGTGGATGGTACCCTGCATGAGCAGCAGAAAATGTGGGTGCTTTTCTAGGAACTTAGTTCTGAAGAGTTATATTTTAAAGGGGAAATAGCGTAGTTCCTAAAATTATGTTTTTATGCATCTTTACATGTTGCTTATGATTCAGTCTTTTAACACTTTAAAATTTGAAACTCACCAAATAATGGCGGTTGTCAAAAGCCTATTTCAAACAAGTGCTATTTCAAAGTTTCAGGATGTTGTGTCCATTAAAACAGAAGCACCGGAGTTGTCTTCCCTGCGGTAACTACAGTCATTCATTTCTATGGTGCTTTAGCATTAATGTCTTACCCATTAGTAATAATATTAATAATAACACTTTTTTTTTATTTACCTTAAAAATGCACAATTACCCAAACTCAGCACAGTATGAAAAGACAATTTAAATAAAACCAAAAACAACAAATCTAATAAGGTTTAAAAAATGAATCAATTTAGCTTTAAAATGATTTTATTGTATAATATTTTTGCATAATCCATAACTGACACGATTGTCATGGCTCAGATTCTTCGTATTATTCATACCATTTTCCCAAAGACATTTCCCCGAGATGTCATATGAATCAGATTCGTCATTGCTATGCCCCTGACCATTTTACATACTGAAACTTATTTTTTTTTTCTTTCTTACTGCCTCCTCTTTTACTGGTCTGTCAGTGGGGGACAGGTGTGCTGGTGTGGGCAAAAGACCTGGCAGACCGTCATCCAAAGTCACATAATATTCCTGGAACACTGTTCCTATGTACTCTATGTAATTAAGATTATTACATTAAATTTGCTAACACTATAACACATCTAGTGCTTTTCCACATTTTGTTATTTTACAATCTGTAATGAAAATGTATTTAATTGGGATTCTCTCCCTTTGATTAATACCACATACACAACACCTTGAAGGTGCGAAATATTTTTTAATTGTGGAAAAAATACAGAAGTTAATTAAACAATAAAACTTAAATGTGTTAGTTGCATTAGTATTTTCCTCAATTTCACCCAAATTCAGTACTTGTTTGAACCACCTTTGGCAGCAATTACAGCTGTGAGTCTTTTTGGGTGAGTCTCTACCAGCTTTGCATGTCTGTTCCTGTAATTTTTGCCCATTCTTCTAGGCAAAATTGTCCAGGCAAAAAGTTATCTCAAGTTGGATGGACACCGTTCAGATTCTCAATTGGATTGAGGTTTGGGCTTTGACTGGGCCATTCTAGGACACTTTAAACCCCTCCAGTGTAGTCTGTGTTTAGGATCATTGTCTTGCTGAAAGGTGAACCTCTGACCCAGTCCATGGTCTGAAGCACAGTTTCTTCCATCCTGGCTGTGGAACTCTGTAGCTCCTTCAGAGTTAACATTGGCCTCTTAGTGGCTCCTCTGACCACCGACCTTCTTGCCCAGTTGCTCAGTTTCCATGTAGCACCTGCTCTAGGCAGAGTTGTGGTTGTGCCATATTCTTTCCATTTTTTTAAGAATGGATTTAATTGTGCTCTGGGGGATGTTTATAGCCCAACCCTAACTGGTGCTTTTGTAGAACTTTCTTTCTGACTTGTTTTGAAAGCTCCTTGGTCTTCATACTCTGGGGCCTTCCAGAAACAGGTGTATTTAATCTGAGATCATGTGACACTTTAATTCCATACAGGTGGACTCTATTCAAATAGTGATGTGACTTCTGAAGGAAAGTGACTGCACCACAGCTTATTTAAGTGTCTTATAGCAAAGGGGGGGAATACTTATGTAATCAAGACTTTTCAGTTTTTTATTTGTAATTAATTAAAAAATGATAATATATTTTGTTTTCCAACATCGACATTATGTAATACTTTGTGTAGATCAGTGACAGATCCCAATTAAATCCATTTCAGTAACACTAGAAAATGTCCAAAAGTCCTTGGGGGATGAATAGTTATGCAATCCACAATGTAAGATTAAGAGCTTATCTAATGACTCAAATACACAACAACAAAAACAGCAACTTACTGAAAGTTGATGCTTCTGAGATTTTTCAAACGGTATAGTCATCCTTTTTATATTTTGGTAAGACAAGTATTCAAGTAAGACAGTGGAACATATTTGTGTGACTCGGTTTGCCATAATTCAGAGGATGGCATGTATGTCAGTTATGCAAGTATCCTGTAAAAATAACAGTGTAAATGACACACATACACATGGAATGCATATCCGCACAGACAATCTCCATGGTGCATTAATCTCCTCTGTTGATGGAAGAAAAGAATAGCTCCATCTTCACTGTTTTGCACAGCAACACTCTATGTTGTCTTTGGAAACTATAATTACTATCAAGTAGAAAGACCTTGAAACGCTAACACTCTGAATTTTAGGGACTGCGCTAGTTCCACTTTAAGTCAATCATTTTACATTCATGAGGCTGTGTTGATTGGTATGATGAGGTAACAGCTAAAGGCTCAACATGCAAAGCAGAAAATCCATTTCAAGATTCTGTGCAAGCTTAATTAGATATATATTTTTTTAAAGCCTAGGCTTAAGTATAACGAATCAAACTTCCAGTGTGAACTTATATAGCTGATGCTGCAAAGCTTGGACTGTCTTATCTTTCTCTACTTAAGAGCATTTGAACATTTACGAGGGTGTGATGCTGCGCTGTTAGTTATTTGGGAGAAGAAAGAGTTTGCAGCTCCTTATAATTCTGTTCAGTATCACTTCAAAACAGGATCCGGCACGGCACCCAGCATGTGGAGTGGGAGCAAAGCAATAACATTACGCATTCATGCCACTTCTACATTTTGAGGTTGGATAAGAGTGATGAAGGAACAAACATACTGCCCCTAGACTGCAGGTACAATTTTTTTATTTATACCAGCGTGCATCTGAATGTTACTACTGCTATCAATTATTTACTCGTGTTCAATAACGACCTGGTGTGTCAAGGAAAAGAGGTCTGTTGGAAATTTTAAATTCCTCTTTGAATGCTGAGAAGTGAGGAAGGAATCGACATATTGCAGTACCTCAATGTTCACAGTGCTCGTACTAATTAAAAGCAATAAGGTTATTTTCAGTGAACAAACAAACCAACAAGTAGCAACAACAACAACAACAAAATCAGAATAATTACATATTTGAATAGTTATATATTAGCATCTCAGTATGTTGCAGGGGCTTTACGGAGACTTCTCCTATAATGAGGTCATTAGTGATCAAATCTTTAAACCTGGAGATTGAAAGTATGCCGCCACTTGATTACTGAAAGACGTGCAATAAAATATCACCACAGGCCCATCTGTAGTCTTACAGCTTTTTTTTTTAACTGCACAATTTTAATTGGATCTCAGAAAATTTCAGGGAATCACAAGTGGGATCTAACACTGAGAAAAACATTAGCACTCACTTGTTAAATATAAATTACTTTTGGTTTGCATGCATACTTTGAATCCTCAAAGCAAGAGTCTTGAGTTCTTGTTTTCACCCCCGCGTGTGTAAGATTTTGAAAGTGCTAACCGAGATGGGGTTTCAGACGCATCTTCAGAGCGTGTGGCGATGTCTGTGGACAATCTGTGAGTGTTGGTGAGCCACTTGAAAACAACCTGGAGCAGATGTTGTGAGCAGATCTGGCATCTGTATTTCTTAAGTATATTTTCCTTAACAGACTCTGTTTTACCCCCAATGCCCAGGGGTTTTTATACATTTAGCATTTGAGCCTTTTATTTTATTTATTTAATCTATTCTCACAGTTGGTACAAAACCAAATAACCTCCTACTCCCTACAGGAGACCTGCAGTGTCAGAACTAATATTTAGGTTAACGAGGGACTTTTAAGCCTTCAGACCAACATAAAGTAGCACCTGTCAAGTTCTTGTGAAATTCAGTTGGAAGTTAGAATATTAATATAAAAGCAGTGATTAAATTTGACTTTTTCAGTGCAGAAGCACCCGTGAGATGTTGTCATGTACAAAATATGAATAAAATAATAGAAGCTTTAAGGGATACTTTCATATTGCCTCTTCTCATATTCTTCATGTTGCATATTCAAATCTGCTGTATCTGTACCTGCTGGCATGCTTATTTGCCACTTAATCTAATTATTGCAGCAAACGGTACTCCTGGAAAGATTCTTCCAGGCTGGGTGTGATAAAAGGAGGTGGGGAAGTGTGTAAAGATGTGGCACAGAGATCAGTCTCCAGAGCGTCGTCTGCTCACTGCACAGCATCATGAGCTGAAATGAACAGTTTCTTTGAAAAGTTTGAAAAGTTTTGGACTCATTTCCCATGGAAGGATTAAAAAGATCTGAGCAAACAAAACAGATAAGAAAATCTTGTAGAGCAAACCATACACAGTAATGCAAGCAGTATTACATTTAATGGCAGGAAAATGCAAAATGCAAATCATATTCCCTGCTTGAAACCTTACCTTTAACTTGGATGTCGAACCAATTTGAAAGGGCAGGTCTTTGTCAGGTTTTTAAGCAGTTTTTGTTGTTGTTGTTGTTGTTGTTTTTAGAACAATTTGTTTGCCCTTCCTCCCTGTTAATAATTTTTTTTTTCCTTTAACTTGATTTGATTCCACTAGTCCCCATGTCCATTGTAATTTCTGCATTATGAAACCTACAACAAACAATTACTATTTAAATCCGGATTCAAGTGTAATTGTTGAAAGTTTGGGCGCTGCATGGTACAGCATTTGGTATAGAATATTAATTACCCGGGTCTTACTCAGTAGGTAATCATTAGGCCTCCAGTTATTAACATATTTCTATAAACCCTGGAAGACTGCATGTCCAGAAGATGAGAGATTATTTGACAGATTGACAGATTAAAGTTGGCAGTTCTTGAAGATAAATTATTCTGATGCCATTTATTCAGAGTATTTTAATGTAATCACAGATACATACTGAAGATCTGGAAGAGCACTATAATTGTGGAAAGCTGTCAAGCCCTTGGTGGGTAAGAGATGGGCATTGACCAAAACACTGGCACCATGCAAAAACAATAGAAAGCCAACTTTAAACAATCCTTAAGGGATGCTGAGAAGTCAATGAGCACAAGAGCTGCAGCTTCAAAACTAAAAATTGGACAGATGAGAAACAGATGCATCTCTATCTAGCTGTTGGCTTGTGTTACCTTTCCTTTGCTTTGCAGATAAGTTATTACTTAAAAGGAGACAAAGCTCTGTGATATGTAGTTTACCAGCCAGCCAGAAGAACTATTTCCAAGAATAACATGCAGTTGGTAGTGTTTATAGGTAGGGTTGAACTCAAAGCTGTGGTCTGATGGCAGCTTAGATGTAAACGTATTTGAACAGCCAGTTTGAAATCTGTTCTCCTTACAAGTAATCCTCAAATCACTTTTTTTCTACCCTGTTAGTGCACTTTAATATTTCATTTAATTCATTGCAGAGACACAGGCCTGCGTAAATACTTTACACAAGTATTTACAGCATTAGACTGCAAAATCACGGAGGGAATTGAAATGGTTATTGCTTTCGTTCTCCATGCGGCTGGCTCGATTTAAAGTGGAAACAAATGTGACTTGCGAAATGGGTGATTCATAATAACAAAAAGATTCAACAGGTGTAAGAAGACTTATTGTGCCCAGTGCAGGACTCACTGTCCTTCATTTCTCCTCATTAGATTAGATTTTTTTTTTTCCTTCTTTCTTCTTTTCTATAAATCTGCGTGGGCTTTGATGTGCAGAATCCTATTTTTACACCCCAGCTGCGTAAGTGGAAAATGCTTTACTTGACAAATAGTAACGCTGTACCCTCTGCATGCTTTGGATAATAAGACAACAGCTTACACGCAGTATTGAGTTGCAATTTCACAACGGCTCATAAATACTGTATGATTTATAGAATGTGATCCATGCTCTGTGAGGTGATTGCATTTTATTTTTTTATTTTTTTTGTTTCAGAAACTATTGTGGACAGCTAGTGAAGAATTTCAAGTATTTGCCCTCTTTACACCCTGAAACTTTCCATCATGACAAATCCTTCCTCTAGAGCCTGGTGGGTCAATGATGGCCGATGCTGCTGTAACAGTAAATTAAAAATGCAAAAGGCCTTCAGTATATGCCAGCGATTCAGGTTGCTGCTTTTTTCTGTTGGCGCCTGGGGCCATGCTTCCAATGGTTTATGATTTTAAACAATAAGGGCACATCGTTAACCCCTTCTCCCATGACTTCCTATAGTTCTAATTATTGTATTATAAACAGCAGGGATATTATGACCCACTGCCTTGCCGAGTAAAGTACCTCTGTTTTCCTTGGCAGTGAGAACTGATTATTTTCCTATTCTGCCCGCCTCTTGTTATTACACTTAATTTCTACAGTGTCGGTATGTATTGAACCGTCACAATAAAAACACTCATTCGTGTGGTCTCTAACAACTTGCAACCCATTACACTGTGCTCTTCCTGATTTTTCCTTTCCCCCCCACCCCCCCGAGCTCCCATTATCTCACAGTGTCTGTGTTTCCCCATTGGTAAACAGACCAGTGCTCTGAATTCAGCTGAACATATTACTTTGGCATTTAAGGGGTCTTGTTTTAAAGGTGGTCATTATTAACACACTTTAGCATGTAACTTGTAACTGCAGGCATGTTTGTCTATGCCTTGTATATTCACAATTACTTTAACAATTAATTGTTAAGAAAAACATATATATATATATATATATATATATATATATATATATAATGTGTGTATAAAGGATGGATGCATTTAAAAGAGTCTAAGGATTCTCTTCTTCCAGAGCGCTTTCAGAATCCTTAATAATGACAAGGATAAACAGCCATTCATTTTAAAAGTGATTGTTTTTTTTAAAGGAAGTGGTTATGAACCATCCCGCGAGGCTGCAATCCTTCACGTTTTGTTGGATACTTTACACCCACACCTACTCGCAATCCTTTGTTAATTCAGTTTTTCAAATATATGGTTCAGTTAAGTTATTGAGAGCCAAGGTGGAAGAAAAGCCACTAGACAGCAGCCCCCCAGCAATAGGGTTCTCTGTCACTTGCCATTCCAAAAAACAGACAATTTAAGTTACATTTTATTTCTTGCCCTCAAATATCTTATCAATACAGCTGGATTGTTTGGTTTAGTTATTTTAAAAACTATAAACCAAACAAAAAAACACATGTTCTATTGTGTTAAACTCTTTTGCCACATTTTACGTACTGAAATACAACTTTTAAAAGCGTTCTTACACCAGTGTGCTGTTGAGACTATTAAAGTGTGCTGGAGGAGAAGCTGTGTTTGCTGAGTGGAAGACAAATCTCCCAGCTTATGGGAGTGAATCCGAACAACCAAGCAGAATGGAGGCTGCGATGAGTCTCAGAATGGATGAGTGCTTTCCACCTTGGCATTTCAACTGTACATTAAAGGCAAACTGTATATATATCATCATCATCAGCAGCAACAGCAGCAGCAGCAGCAACCTTTATCCACTGCTGGATGTGCAGCATCTCTTTTCTCTACTAAATTGATATATAATACGTACAATGTGTGTGTATAATAATGTGTGTGCATGTATAGACATCCTCAAATGTGTTGGTACCCCTCCACAAAAAACGAAGAATGCACAATTTCCTCTGAAATAACTTGAAACTGATAAAAGTAATTGGCATCCACCAGTGTTTATTCCATATTTAATAGAAATCAGACTTTGCTTTTGATTTTATTGGCACGGACAAAAATGATGGGACCCTCAACCTAATATTATGTTGCACAACTGCAATGAAACGTTTTCTGTAGCCCTCAATGAGACTTCTGCACCTGTTAGCAGGTAGTTTGGCCCACTCTTCCTGAGCAAACTGCTCCAGCTGTCTCAGGTTTGATGGGTGCCTTCTCCAGACTGCAAGTTTCAGCTCTTTCCAAAGATGATCGATAGGATTCAGATCAGGACTCATAGAAGGCAACTTCAGAACAGTCCAATGTTTTGTTCTAATCCATTCTTGGGTGCTTTTAGCTGTGTGTATAGGGTCATTATCCTGTTAGAGGACCCATGACCTGCGACTGAGACAGAGCTTTCTGACACTGGGCAGTACGTTTCGCTCCAGAATGCCTTGATAGTCTTGAGACTTCACTGTGCCCTGCACAGATTCAAGGCACCCTGTGACAAGCGCAGCAAAGCCGCCCCCCAAAACATAACCGAGCCTCCTCCATGTTTCACTGTAAGTATGGTGTTCTTTTCTTTGAAAGCTTCATTTTTTCGTCTGCGAACATAGAGCTGATGTGACCTCCCAAAAAGCTATAGTTTTGACTCATCTGTCCAAAGGACATTCTCCCTGAAGGATTGTGGCTGGTCAATATGCATTTTAGAAAATTCCAGTCTGGCTTTTTTATGTTTTTCTTTCAAAAGTGGAGTCCTCCTGGGTCTTCTTCCATGGAGGCCACTTTCAATCAAAAATTGATGGAACATCACAGGAACATCAAGCTGCTTGGAGATGGTCTTGTAGCCTTTACCTTTACCTTGCTTGTCTATTACTTTCTTTCTGATCTCCTCAGACAACTCTCTCATTTGCTTTTTCTGGTCCATGTTCAGTGTGGTGCACACAATGATACCAAACGGCACAGTGACTACTTTCCCTATTTAAATAGGCTGAATGACTGATTACAAGATTGAAGACATGTGTGATACTAATTAAAGAAACTAATTATTTTGGAATATCACTATAATCCAAGTATTTATTATATTTTCTAAGGGGTACCAACAAGTGTGTCCATGCCATTTTAGAATATCTTTATAGAATGAGTAATAATTAATCTCTTTTCACAGCTTCTTTGCTTTATTCTATGACATACCAAAGGCATGCAAGTATACATGATGCAATAGCTTTTAATTTAATCACTTTTCAGGAGGAATGAAGCATTATTTAAATGAGCTGTAAGGGTACCAACAAACTTGAGCACATCTGTATTCACACATAGTGGCTATAGGAAGTATTGACCCCCCTTGGACTTTCTCACAATTTGTTGTGTTACCTGATTTTATGAAGCATTTAAAATTATTTTTTACCAGTTGACACCTACTCAACCTGTTGAAGAGAAAATAGAATATTTATTAGGAAACAACAGTTAATTGTTTTTTGTTTTTAATGTCTTGGTTAGATAAGTATTCACCCTGTGTGTCAGTGCCATAGTACATAGTGGTGGTACTTCTCTAATGATTTGTTTTTGCAACCCTCAATTTTTTCCCCACCTTGAAAATATGGAGTAGGTTGTGTAAATCAAAGGTGAGGAAAAAACTAACAAATTTAAATGCGTCAAAAATGTCAGGTTGTAACACAACAAACTGTGAAAAAGTCTGGGGATGAATACTTCCTATAGGCCCTGTATGTATGTATGTGTGTGTGTGTGTGTGTGTGTGTATATATATATATATATATATATATATATATATACACACATATACCGATCAGCCATAACATTATGACCACCTGCCTAATATTGTGTAGGACCCCCTATTGCCATCAAAACAGCCCTGACCCATCGAGGCATGGACTCCACTAGACCTCTGAAGGTGTGCTGTGGTATCTGGCACCAAGACGTTAGCAGCAGATCCTTTAAGTTCTGTAAGTTGCGAGGTGGGGCCTCCATGTATCGGACTTGTTTGTCCAGCACATCCCACAGATGCTCGATTGGATTGAGATCTGGGGAATTTGGAGGCCAAGTCAACACCTTGAACTTGTGACTCATCAGACCAGGCCACCTTCTTCCATTGCTCCGTGGTCCAGTTCTGATGCTCACGTGCCCATTGTAGGCGCTTTCGGCAGTGGACAGGGGTCAGCATGGGCACCCTGACTGGTCTGCGGCTACGCAGCCCCATACGCAACAAACTGCGATGCACTGTGTGTTCTGACACCTTTCTATCAGAACCAGCATTCACTTTTTCAGCAATTTGAGCTACAGTAGCTCGTCTGTTGGATCAGACCACACGGGCCAGCCTTCGCTCCCCACGTGCATCAGTGAGCCTTGGCCGCCCATGACCCTGTCGCCAGTTCACCGCTTTTCCTTCCTTGGACCACTTTTGATAGGTACTGACCACTGCAGACCGGGAACACCCCACAAGAGCTGCAGTTTTGGAGATGCTCTGACCCAGTCGTCTAGCCATCACAATTTGGCCCTTGTCAAAGTCGCTCAGATCCTTATGCTTGCCTATTTTTCCTGCTTCTAACACATCAAGTTTGAGGACAAAATGTTCACTTGCTGCCTAATATATCCCACCCACTGACAGGTGCCATGATAACGAGATTATCAGTGTTATTCACTTCACCTGTCAGTGGTCATAATGTTATTGCTGATTGGTGTATATATTAGTAGTGGCTTACCTGCTGTCTACTGCCTGCTTGTTATTTATGAGGTATTTGTATTAAACATTTGTGTGCACACACTTGTTTTTA